>NW_028227257.1:80259910-80859910 GCF_978045245.1 Mus caroli | reverse complement strand
AATTCATCAAAACAACGTAAACATAAGCTTCAGGATTCATGGTGCTTCTGACTTCATCAGGAAGAGGTTCACATCAGGATGTGTCTCTGGATGTAGAAGGCAGATAAAAGCTGGAGCTTATGTATATGCCTTATCCATATCAACTCCACATTTCCAACACAAGAAAACAACACAGAAGCACATTCTGTGGTAAAGTCAGCAGATGTGACTTGAAGACGAATAGGGAACAGATGTGATGAGCTGGGTAGTTTACTTTTACATAGACAAATGTGGCTATAGCCATCATAATTGGGAAACGCTTCAGCTGCAGAATTCAATCTGTCTCTTAAGTGCCAGCCTTGTGTTTCATACTCTCTTGGAGGTTCTCAGGAAATCACAGGGAAGACATCCAAATCTAAAGTCTTATCTGGGAATATAGAATATTAATTGAAATGAGATTAATACAAATTGGTTGAAAAAACGGACATTTATTTTACTATAATAAAATGTAATATTTTCAAAATTTACTGTTAGAGTAAAAGATTAAAAAATAGTAAGAGAAGGCTGTCTTTCTCATAACTGGGATGGAAGCATACCAGAAAGGCAATGATGGTGTTAAGGATTGACAGAGAGGATGTGCTGGCAAACAAACCTTTTTTGTACATTGTGAGTAAGTTTTGAAGGAGCTACTTTGCCTCAAAACAAAACAAAACAAAACAAAAACAAGAACAAAAAAAGTTGAATATTCATCTTTTACACTTTCAGCCCTGTACCAAAACTACATATGGTACCCTCAGATAGAGTCCCTAGTGCCTTGGCTACCTTACCGTTTTGAAGATGAATAAAGACGAAATATGCCACATTTTATTTGGTGGAATTTCAATTCATATTACATATGCATAAAAACAATAATAACAGCTCTGAAATCCAAGTCTTATACCAAACCTCTCTGCTTACTACCAAATTCACCCCTCATACCTATTACGTATTTGGTCTGAGATTTTTTTTTAATATTTTTTATTAGGTATTTTCCTCATTTACATTTCCAATGCTATCCCAAAAGTGCCCCATACCCTCCCCCCTCCACTCCCCTACCCACCCACTCCCACTTTTTAGCCCTGGCATTACCCTGTACTGGGGCATATAAAGTTTGCAAGTCCAATGGGCCTCTCTTTCCATTGATGGCCGACTAGGCCAACTTTTGATACATATGCAGCTAGAGTCAAGAGCTCCGGGGTATTGGTTACTTCATAATGTTGTTCCACCTATAGGGTTGCAGATCCCTTTAGCTCCTTGCTACTTCCTCTATCTCTTCCATTGGGGGCCCTGTGATCTATCCAATAGCTGACTGTGAGCATCCACTTCTGTGTTTGCTAGGCCCCGTCAAAGTCTCACAAGAGACAGCTATATCTGGGTCCTTTCAGCAAAATCTTGCTAGTGTATGCAATGGTGTCAGCGTTTGGAAGCTGATTATGGGATGGATCCCCGGATATGGCAGTCGGCCATCACTGGAAAGAGAGGCCCATTGGACTTGCAAACTTTATATGCCCCAGTACATGGGAACGCCAGGGCCAAAAAGTGGGAGTGGGTGGGTAGGGGAGTGGGGGGAAGGGTATGGGGGACTTTTGGGATAGCATTGGAAATGTAAATGAAGAAAATAACTAATAAAAAAATGGGGTTCAGAGCTGAACAAAGAATTCTCACCTGAGGAACCCAAATGGCAGAGAAGCACCTGAAAAAATGTTCAACATCCTTAATCATCAGGGAAATGCAAATCAAAACAACCCTGAGATTCTACCTCACACCAATCAGAATGGCTAAGATCAAAAATTCAGATGACTGAAGATGCTGTCGAGGATGTGGAGAAAGAGGAACACTCCTCCATTGTTGGTAGGATTGCAAGCTTGTACAACCACTCTGGAAATCAGTCTGGCGGTTCCTCAGAAAATTGGACATAGTACTACCGGAGGATCCAGCAATACCTCTCCTGGGCATATATCCAGAAGATGTCCCAACCGGTAAGAAGGACACATGCTCCACTATGTTCATAGCAGTCTTATTTATAATAGCCAGAAGCTGGAAAGAACCTAGATGCCCCTCAACAGAGGAATGGATACAGAAAATGAGGTACATTTACACAATGGAGTACTATTCAGCTATTAAAAAGAATGAATTTATGGAATGCCTAGGCAAATGGATGGACCTGGAGGGCCTCATCCTGAGTGAGGTAACCCAATCACAAAGGAACTCACACAATATGTAGTCATTGATAAGTGGATATTAACCCAGAAACTTAGGATACCCAAGATATAAGATACAATTGGCTAAATGCATGAAACTCAAGAAGAAGGAAGACCAAAGTGTGGACACTTTGCCCCTTCTTAGAATTGGGAACAAAACACCCATGGAAGGAGTTACAGAGACAAAGTTTTTTAAGTATGTAATATATAAGTCTAAGTATCTTTAAAGCATTAAGATTCTTTCTATTTTATTAGATATTTTCTTTATTTACATTTCAAAATTTTATCCCCTTTCCTCACTTCCCCTCTGAAAACCCCCTATTTCATCCCCCATCCCTATCTCTCCCATATCCTGTTCACCAACCCACCCACTCCTGCTTCCTTACCTTGGCATTCCCCTACACTGGGGCATAGAGCCTTCACAGGACCAAGGGTTTCTCTTCCCATTGATGTTCAACACATCTGTTACATATGCTGCTGGAGCCATGGGTCCCTCCATGTGTTTTCTTTGGTTGGTGGTTTAGTCCCTGGGAGCTCTAGGGGTACTGGTTGGTTCATGTTGTTGTTCCTCCTGTGTGGCTGCAAATCTCTTCAGCCCCTCTAGTTCTTTCGCTAGCCCTCCACTGGAGACCCATTGCTCAGTCCAATGGTTGGCTCAGAGTATCCACCTCTGTATTTGTCAGGCACTGGCAGAACCTCTCAGGAGACAGCTATATCAGGCTCCTGTCAGCAAGCATTTGTTGTCATCCACAAAAGTGTCTGGGTTTTGTAACTGTAAATGGGGTGGATCCCCAGGTGGGTCAATCTCTGGATGGCCTTTCCTTCAATCTCTGCTACACACTTTGTCTCTGTATCTCCTCCCATGAATATTTTGTTCTAAGAAGGACCTAAGTATCCACACTTTGGTCTTCCTTCTTCTTGAGCTTCATGTGGTTTGTGAATTGTCGAATGGATACTCCAAGCTTCTGGGCTAATATCCACTTACCCGTGAGTTCAAATACTCAGCAGGTGTGTGTGCATGTTGTGTGTGTGTGTGTGTGTGTGTGTGTCCATACACATGTGACCTGTATGTGTCTCTGGATGAATAAATGAGCTACCTTCTCTTTGGCAATCCCTATTCTGTCAGTCCTCACTGCTTTAGGATGCACTGTACTCAAAAATTAATTCATGTGGTTTCCCTGTGATCAGCTTTCTCTGAACATTGTCAAATGATAAGGAAAGATCTGCATTCTGAAAACTGTCCAGATACTTTCCTGAAATCTGAGGTAGTACTTTATGCAGACTGCATTGAATCAAAGCGAAAAGTGGTAGAATGGTCTCTTGATACGTGATGTTTCATTTCTATGAATGAGGACAACTTTGTCCTAAATTGTGAAATTCACAAGACAAATAAAGTGGTCTCTGTTGAGTCTTAATTTTTCTTGGACCTGTTGTAAGTTTTGTAGGCTCTCATTTGTCTACATATATCCTGAAGATAATAACATAGATTTATAAGACCAAATCAGGAATTCCATATAATTCCTGTTATAATAAACATATTATTTATATGTATTATAAATAGAGAGTCATATTTATTTAAATTGAATTTCAGAAATGAAAATAATCCATAACTGTACACACACTGTGTTTCATGGCCTGATTCTATTAGGTGGGTGCAGTAATATCCTTAACCTTGAAAATTAGTTTCCTCTACTATGAGATAACAACTATATATTGTAGCAGATGAGAAACAAAAATTTAGAAAAAATGGCAAAAATGTCAAAACACTAACTAGTATTAAAGTCTCAATGATATTAGCATTTATTTTTAAACTTTAATTTCTTCACTTTATGTAGTCTGTGCATGAGTTTGTGTGCAACTGCGTAGCAGTGTCACATGACACATACAGAGCAGATGAGATTATGAGGGTCCTGGGAACAAAACTCAGGTCATCAAACTTGGTGGCCATTGTCTTTATCTGAGAGGTCTTATCAGCCCAATTTTAGCTTTTATATTTATTAGGATTATGTATTTCTTGTTTCTATCTTTATTTCTTCCTACTAATTATGGAATTTTAGAAACCTTTTACAAATCTACATAGTGATACCCAAAGCCTGAAGAGCATCATGTAATTACAGCTCTCAGAAATTTCTACTGAATTTCATAAACTCCTTCAGTTCTCAGTTTTCCCTACAAAGCAGACAGGACATGTCAGTGTATTGCTGTAGCCTCCCATTCTTTAGATTCTTCCCTTTTCTGGGAGATTCTATACAGTAAAGAATCATGACACTGTGATTATTACTTTTAAAAGTTAATTATTCTATATAATTACATTCCAAATGCTGCCCCTTCAAATTCCTGGTCCTTTCTTACAGAGTTCTTTCACCCAGCCTCCCTTCTTTCACCTCTGAGAGGCTAACCCCCTGTGGACAGCCCCAGGGGTCAGCCTTTCCTTCAGTCACTGCTTCATTTCTGTCCCTGTATTTCTTTTACACAGGAACATATTGGGGTCAAAATTTTTCAGGGTGAGTTGGTGTTCTCATCCCTCCACTCAAGACTCTGGCTGACTGCTGCAAGTAGTCTCTTCACGTTCCACCTCGCTACTATTAGCTAATTTCATCCATATTGGCTCCTGGGAGTTTCCCTGATCCCAGGTCTCTGGGATTTCATAGAGATCTTCCACACCCCTCCCCTTTTTGGCAGCTGCATATTTCCCTGCACAAAGCTCAAGTCTAAGTGGATCAAGGGCATCAACATAAAAACTGGATACACTGAATCTAATAGAAGAAAAGTAGGAAATAGCCTTAAACATATAGCAATGGAGACAGTCCCTTGAACTGAATACCAATGGCTCAAGCTCTAAGATCAACAACTGTTAAATGGTGCCTCTTGAAACTGAAAAGCTTCTGTGAAGCAAAAAATACTGTTCTTAGGACAAAATGACAGCCTATAGATTGGAAAATAATCTATATTAACCCTCCATCTGAAAGAGGGATAATAACCAAAATATATAAAGGACTAAAGAAGATAGATTTCCCCCAAACCAAATAGCACAATTAAAATGAGGGGTACAGAGATAAACAGAATTCTCAAATGAGGAAACTTTTTTAATTGGATATTTTATGAATTTATATTTCAAATATTGTTCCCTTTCCTGATTTCCCCTCGGAAATCCCCCTCTTCCATCTCCCTCCCCCTGCTTCTGTGAGTGTGTTCCCCCACCCATCCACCCACTTCTGCCTCCCTGTCCTGGCTTTTCCCTACAATGGAGCATTGAGCATTCATAGGACCAAAGGAGCTCTCTCTCCTCCCACTGAAGCCAGTCAAGGGCATCCTCTGCTACATATGCAGATGGAGCCATGGTTCCCTCCATGGTTCCCTCTTTGGTTGGTAGTTTAGTCCCTGGGAGCTCTGGGTGGTTTGGTTGGTTGATATTGTTCTTCCTATCCAGTCCCTTTTTTAAACTCCTCTAAGCACCCACTTCTGTATTTTTCAGGCTCTGGCAGAACCTCACAGGAGACAGCTATAACAGGCTCCTGTCAGCAAGCACTTCTTGACATCCACAATAGAGTCTGGGTTTGATGTCTGTATATGGGATTGATCCCCAGGTGGAACAGTCTCTGGATGGCCTTTCCTTCAGTATCTGTTCCATTTTTCATCTGTCTTTCCATTGGACTGGTACATTTTTGGGTTAAAAATGTGGAGATGAGTGAGTGGCCCTATCCCTCAAAGGAGGGCCTTGCCTAACCTCTGGATATAGTCTCTACAGTTTCTCCCTCTCCTTTATTGGGCATTTCAGCTAATTTCATCTCTGTTGGGTCCTGGAAACCTCTTGCTTTCCTGGCATCTGGGACTTGCTTGTGGCTACCCCCAGTTCTCCATTCCCCATTGATACACACCTCTATTCAAATTCTGTCCTAGTTGTCTCCTCTCATACCTGATCTTGCCCACTTCTTCCCCTCCCTTTCCTCTCTTCCTCCCAATTCCCTCCCACCCTCTACCTCCCATAAGTATTTTGTTCCCCCTTCTAAGAAGGACTGAATCATCCACATTTTGGTCTTCCCTCTTCTTGAATTTCATGTTGTCTGTGAATTGTATCTTGGGTATTCCGAACTTTTGGGCCATTGAATGGCAGAGATGCACTTAAAGACATGTTCAACATCCTTAGTCATCAGGGGAATGCAAATAAAAACAACCCTTAGATTCTACCCTATACCAATCAGATTGTCTAAGATAAAAAAACAGAATGGACAGAACATGTTGGCGAGGATCTGGAGATAGGTGAAACTCCTCCATGCAAGAAGAAGTGCATACTTGTCTAAACATTCTGAAAATGATTCTGCCAGTTTCTCAGGAAATTGGAAATATCTCTACCTGAAGACCTAGCTATACTACTCCTTGGCATGTACTCAAAAGTTGTTTCCACCTTGCTACAAGGACACATGTTCCACTATGTTCACAGCAGCCTAATTTGTAATAGCCAGAAACAAAGCAACCCAGATGTCCCTCAACTAACGAATGGATACAGAAAAAGGGTGGGTAGGTGGAGGAGCACCCTCATAGATGCAGGGTGAGGGGAGATGGAATAGGGGGCTTTCAGAGGGGAAACTGGTAAAGGGGATAAGATTTGAAATGTAAGTTAATAAAATATCCAATAAAAAATACAAGGGTGTTTCATGAATATTGTAGGCAAATGGATGGGACTAGCAAATATTCTTTGTGAGGTAACCCTGTCCCCAAAGGACTTTCATGGTATGTACTCAGTGATAAGTGGATATTAGGCAAAATCACAAAATTTGCATGATATAAGCCACCAACCCAAAGAAGTTGAAAAAGAAGAAAGGCCCAAGTAATGATACTTAAATGCCACTTAGAAGTGTGAACAAAATACTCTTGAGAGGCAGAGGGAAGGAGGCTCCTGGGTGGAAGATGGAAGTGTGAGGGGAATGGAAGTCAGATCAGGTATAGCAGGAGACAGTAGAGAGGCTCAGAGCACCAAGAGAATGAATGGAAATATGAAAACATGTTGCGGGAAATATTAAAAAATGAACCCTTCAACTCTCAGCGGGGCCAGGTCATGCTCCTGCATTCCTGCTGCCACTAACTAACAACTCTCTAGAGCTAGCCCCTGAACCAGGTGATCTCACTTGCTCAGTCCCTTGGCTTGTCAACTCGCCAGCCCTGTGAGGCCACATGGCTCTCATTTTTTTTCAGCAAAATAGATTGTTGTATTTAATTGTGCTTCTTACCATTATCTTCTCTTTCTTTCTTCCTTTCTTTCTCTTTCTTTCTTTCTTTCTTTCTTTCTTTCTTTCTTTCTTTCTTTCTTTCTTTCTTTCTTTCCTTCTGTTTTTGTTTGTTTGTTTGTTTGATTGATTTTCTAGACAAGGTTTCTCTGTGTAGTACTGGCTGCCCTGGAACTCACTCTGTAGAACAGGCTGGCCTGGAACTAAGAAATCTGCCTGCCTCTGCCTCCCAAGTGCTAGGATTGAAGGCATGCCACCACTGCCTGGCTATCTCTTCAATTTCTTAATTTAAAATGTATTTCATGGACAAAATATTTAATTGGACAGGAAAAAATGTTGTATGGTGTAAGTAAACAGTGGATTTTGAAATACAAGAAACATGATTTCAGGTCTGGATCAATACTACCCCATAATATGAATAGCTGTTTCTTTGGTGCTCTTATAACCAGTATTTTTGTTACAAATATGTTTCTTCACTGATTTTCTTCTCCGACTATGTTTTGTTTTGATTTGTTTTATAGTTGAAAACTATGTGTTATAGTGCTGTAACATTCCTGTTTTTATATTTTAAAAATTCCCTTTGGTAATCTTCATGTTATTTATACTTATAACCTGGAACTTTGCTTTACTCCTCCATAAACAGAGAAGTGCATTGCCAGTCATGCAAACTAAACTTTTACACATTAGGGAGGCCATAGTATTTAATGTATATGAAAATTGATGGATGACTTAATAAGTATCAGGAAATCATTGGTATGATATACTTAGGTATTGTTTCTATATCCAAGTTATTTTTTGAAATACTTATTTTCCTGGATACGTGTTGAGTTAGGAAAAAGACATGTAATTCGGTATCTCACTGAAAGAAAAATAATACTTTTTATTAAAATTCAAATTATTTTTGGAGATTATGAAGATGACCCTTTTAACAGATGCTTATAAAAATATTTAGAACCAAGTAAGGCTAGATTAATTTTCTTACAAATGTGTAGAGACTTCACAAAAATTTAAGAAAGTTTGGGTAAAATCAGATAATGAAGATCTGTGACATGCTGAAAGATGGAAAAAGTCACATGTCACATGTCTTAAAAACATTATATGTCTTTGGTGCTATTCCAATAACTACTAAAGTAACACTGACACATGACTGATGTTATTTCCTATCCAGTTTTGAGAATTCTTAATGGGAGTTTCAGGAGTAGTGAGCACTTGTTCTGTTTTGAATGTTTATTTGATCCTTGTCTGTCACTGGGAGTAGCAAGAGAGATATAAAAACCAAGAGATTGATATCAGACAGGTACTTTAATTATACAAACATATAGCAATAAAAACATTCAAAAGTCAAAGACATTTTTACTTCAGCAGCACTCCTAAAACTACCATGACAACACACTTTTGTGTGCATACAGGTAAACATACTGGAAGGTGAATTAATTTGTACCTGTACACATTTAATTTAAAGTTGAGTAAAGCAAGAAAGTCAAGGAAACACTGAAAAGTGAGCTTCCCACCCAGCTGACTTTATGATTCACTTAATGCTCTATAACAGGAGAAGAGAACACAAGTCCATCCAATTAGGAAGAGAGGCATCTCAACAAACTGAGATACCTAATATATTAAACGTCTATTAGGGACAATTCTTAGTTCTCAATTTCCTTAAGATTTGTATCAGTAAAGCCTAAAACTGAAGATTTCATTGCACTGGAGTCAGCAGCAGGTGGAATGATTCCAATAGAATGCAGAGAGAGACATCCATGTCAACAACTTCATCAGCCTTTATTTCTCATTCTTTCCACGGTAGCACTGCTGAAATATGGTATGGGTGTTTTGCTGTGTCATGGGAGAAAGTAACAACAGAATATGATTCAAAGCAAACAGTTTCACAGATGACTGAGATAAAGAACAGAAAAATTCAGTCTTTGGGGCTTTTCATTGCTCTGAATAGCAATTACCACTTTACATTTGTTGATATAAGTTGTCTGTAAATAGAGGCATAGGTATGTTTTCTGCTTGCATTTATTTGTATGGTAAAAATAAACATACATTCTGTAGTAAGATTCAGTACCTAAATTATTATCAAATTCAATGATTTTATTTTTGCAATAAGAGTATCAGAGGAAAGGTCAAGTCTCCAGACTCCAATTCTAATATGCTAAGGATATCTATCTATCTACCTATCTATAATCTATCTATCTATTTATCTATCTATCTATATTTATGTATATATACACACACATATGTACACATATTGCATATACACACACATACATACACACACACAATGTATTCAATAGAGAATTAGAAGAGATAATAAAAATGTTACACAAAGTATTTCATGAAATTGAAAGAAGAAATATTTCCCAACTCACAAAGGAAAAATAAAAGATAAAAAAGGAATAGTACAGACCAAGCCCCCTGATGATCATAGATGCAAAAGTTTTCACTAAAACACTTGCACTCATAATTCCAGTTCACATAAAAATCTTATTTGTTAAGATCAAATTAGCTTCATCCCAAGTATGAAGTCATGATTCAACCTACAGAAAGAGTGATGACTCAGATGACATGGGCTGTTGATACTCTCTCAGAAGAATTGAGTTTCCTGATTAGTACCCATATCAGGCAGTTTACAACCTCAATTAACTCCAATTCTCAGAGAATCCAGAATCTCTGTGCTTCCTTTGACATCTGTAATCAGTTGCATACAACTACACACACACACACACACACACACACACACACACACACACACACCAGCTCTCTGTGACTAGGATGTGGACCAAGGGAAATGTTCTCCAATTGCTGGTGGGAGTGAAAATTTGTATAACACTTTTGAAATCAATTTGTCAGTTTTTCTGAAAATTTGGAATAATTCTACCACAAGACACAGCACTTCTGGGCTATATGTAAAAGATGCTTCACCATACCACAAGCACACTTGCTCAACTTTATTAATATCATCTTTGTTCATAAGAGCTAGAAACTATAAACAACACAGATGTTCCCAAACTCAAGGATGGAAAATTTGGTACATTTACACAATTGAATATTATGAGAATTGAGGGTGTGAGATGGATGAAGGATGGAGCAAGTGAAAACTGGGAAAGAAAACTGAAATTAGACAGGGCAGCATTTCTGGGCTGAGTTAAAAACCTAGTATAAAAGAAAATCCCAGGAATCTATGAGGGTCTTACCCTAGCTAAGACTCCTAGGAATGGCTTTATGGTAATGAAAATGGCCACCTCCTGTAACTAGGAAAGACTTCCTATGTAGGGATAGGGACACCCCCACACTCACACAAAACTTTTGACCAAATTTTGTTGTGCCTACAAGATATTCAGGGATTTAGGTGAAGCAGAAATTGCAGGAGTGTACAACCAATGACAGTCCCAACTTGAGACCAACATACGCGAGAGCCAACCCTCACACTATTATTGACATTCTGCTATACTTGCATAGAGGAGCCTAGCATAACTGTCCTCTGAGAGACTTCACCCAGCAGCTTATGAAAACAGATGCATATTCCATAGCCAAATATAAGGTATAGCTCAGAAACCCTTGTGGAAGAATGAGAAGAAGGACTGAAGGAGCCAAATGAGTGAGAGACAACATAAGAAATCTTACAGGAGGTCACAAAAACTGAACCATTAATGAAAGAACATGCATGGGATGGACATGAGCCATATATATATATATATATATATATATATATATATATATATATCAGATATGAGGGTATTGGTCTTCATGTGGACCCATAATAACTGATAACTGCAGCACAGGCTGTTGATGACTCTGTTGCCTACCTTTAGATCCCTTTCTCCTAACATGCTGTCTTGTTCAACCTCAATAGGTGATGATGCACCTAGTCCTACTGTAATTTGATATGTCAATACTGATTGATATTTGAGGCCTCCCCATTTCTGAGGAGAAAGAGAGGGGGAGATGGGGGAGAGGAGATGAGAGGGAAGGATTGATGGGAAGGAAAGCTTCATTTTTGATATAAAATTAATTAACTAATTAATGAATAAGAAAGCCTTTGACAAATGCAACATCTTTGATAAAAGTTATGGAGAGGCTAAGATTGGCTGATCCATCTTCTGATAACTTTTTCAATTTCTTTCTTCAGGAACTGGAAGTTCTTGCCCTACAGATCTTTTACTTCCTTGGTTAAATTTACACCAAGATAGTTTTTATTGTCCATGACTATTGTAAAAGGTGTTGTTTCCTTAATTTCTTTCTTGGTCCATTTTTCATTAGTAAATAGGATAGCTATTGAATTCTCTGAGTTAAATTTGTATCCAGCATCACTGATTTAGGAGTTTATGACCTGTAGAAATTCTCTGGTTGAATTTTTGGGGTTGCTTATGTATACAATCATCATCTGCAAATAGTGATACATTGACTTCTTCCTTTATAATTTATATTCCCTTGATATTCTTTCGTTGTCTTCTTGCTCAGGCTAGAACTTCAAAGTATTATATTGAATGGGTAGATAGTAAGCAGTCTTGTCCCCGATTGTATTGGGATTGCTTCATGTTTCTCTTTGTTTAGTTTGATATTGGCTTTTGGCCTACTATATATTGATTTGACTATGTTTATGTATGTGTCCCTGATTTCTCTAATACTTTCAATGTGAAGGGGTGTTTTGTTTTATCAAAGGCTTTTTTCAGTGTCTAATGAGATAATCATGTGATTTTTTTCTTTGTTTGTTTATATGGTGGATTATGTTGATGGATTTTTGAATATTGAACCATCCCTGCATCCATGGGATAAAACCTACTTTATCTTGATGGATGATGTCTTTGATGTGTTTCTGGGTTCAGTTTGTGAATATCTATTATTTTTGCATCAATGTTCATAAGAAAATTCGATCTGATGTTCTCTTTCTTTGCTGAGTCTTTGGAGGCTTAGGTATCAGGATGACTGTGGCATCACAGAAAGACTTTGGCAGTGTTCCTTCTTTTTCTACTTCATGGAAGAATTTGAGGAGTTTGGAATTAGCTCATCTTTGAAAGTCTGGTAGAATTTTGCACTAAAACCACCTACCCTGAGCTGTTTTTAGTTGAATGGCTTTAATTACTGCTTCTATTTCTTTAGGGGTTATGGGACTATTGAAGTAGTTTATCTGATCTTGATTTAACTTTGGGAACTTGTATCTGTCTAGAAAATGTGCCTTTCATTAAGATTTTCCAATTTCGTGGAGTAAAGGTTTTTAAAGTAAGAACTAATGATTCTTAGAATTTCCTGTATCAGTTACTATGTCTCCAATTTCATTACTGATTTTGTTTATTTAGATATAGTCTCCCTGTCTCTTGGTTAGTTTGGCTAAGAGTTTGCCTATTTTCTTGATTTCATCAAAGAACCAGCTTTTGGTTTTGTTGATTTTTTTTAATATTGTTTTCTTTGTTTCTAATTGATTTATTTCAGCCCTGATTTTTATTTTCCTGCATTCTATTCCTCATTTGTGTGGTTGCTTCTTTTTTTTCCTAGAGATTTCAGTTTTACTTTTAGATTGGTGATATTAAACTTTTCTAATTTCTTAATGGAAGCACATAGTACTATAAACTTTCCTCTTAGCACTGCTTTCTTTGTGTCCTATAAATTTGAGCATGTTTTGCCTTCATTTTCACTGAATTCTAGAAAGTATTTAATTAATTAATTAATTTTTTCATTCATTCCCTGAGCCAGAGATCACTGAGCAGAGAGTTGTTTAATTTCCATGAGTGTGAAGACTTTCCAGTGTTTCTGTTGTTACTGAAACCCATCTTTAATCCATGGTGGTCTGACCTGATTCAAGGTGTTATTTTAATTTTCTTATATCTGTTGAGGCTTGCATTGTGACTAACTATATAGGTCATTTTTAGAGAAGGATCCATGAGGTGCTGAGAAGATATATTCTTTAGTGTTTGGGTGAAATATTTTATAGATGACTGTTAGGTTTATTTTATTCATAATTTCTATTATATTGTTTTTCTGTTTAGTTTTTGACTGGATTTCATGTAAGTTGGTAAGAGTGGAATGTTGAAGACTTTCACTATTAGTGTGTAAAGCTCAATATGCAATAGAAGCTTTAACACTATTCCTTTCAGAAATATGGATGTCCTTGCGTTTGGGGCATAGTTGTTCAAAACTGAGATATTATCTTGGTAGATATTTTTCCTTTGATGAGTATGTAGTGTCATTTCCTGTTTTGTTTTGTTTTTTGGATTAATTTTTGTTTTATGTCTATTGTCTTAGATCCTAGGATGGCTACTCCAGCTTGGTTCTTGGGTCCTTTGTTTGAAAAACTTTTCCCCAGACCTTTACTCTGAGGTAGTGTCTATCTTTATGGCTAGAGTATGGTTTTTGTATGCATCACAATGATGGATTGTGTTTTTGCATCCATTATGTTAGGCTGTGTCTTTTTTACTTGGAAATTGAGTCCACTAATCTTAAGAGATTTGACAGTCAGTGATTTTTATTTTTTGTTATTTTGATGTTGGTATAGAATCTGTAGCTATTGCCATTGGGTCTGTCAATATGGAAGTTATTCATAGAGGGGTACAGCATTCATGTTATGTAATATGCCATTTATGTTTGTTTTGAAGCCAGGACCTTATTCATTTAGCTAATAAAAAATGATTTTTTTATGATATGATATGAAACCTTACATTTCTGTCTTTCCCACATCAAGGCTTATGTCATTCTTGCATCAACTGGAAACTCCACTTTTGACATTTTCTGTCTCTCCTTTTCAAATTTAGAGATGACTTCTCATAATAATAAGGAACTGAATGGGGTAAAATCATTATGCATAATTTTAATTTTATTTTATTATTTGAAAATAAAATATATTATTACTCCTTACTCCCTGAATCCCCCAAATAAAAACCACTCTTATATACATCATGGCTCACTCCCAAATACATGATCTTTTTTTTTTCTTCTTCTTTGATTTAGTTTTTCTGTGTAACATTTTGCTAAAGGTCATGGTGATAGCCAAGCAGTGAATAGACAAAATGATGCATCACATCTTCACAGTTAACAAATGATTTGTTGAATGATCAAGGTGACTGCTGTACCTGCATCTCACATAGCAATAACCTCAAGACATAGTAAATACTATCATAAACAATATTTTATTGGAAAAAATAATTTGTAATAATACTATCATGAAAGTCTTGAGAAATGGTTCAGTAGATAGGACCTGGATTATATCTGAGTAACATAAAAATCTGAGTGTGGCCATCATGCCTGTACTCCCAGCAAAACACTGGCAGGAATAGGAACATATATAGGATTTGTTGAGTCCCAACATAGTAGAAAAACCAAAAGAGGGCAAAAACAACAGCAACTAAACAAACAAACAAATTTCCATCATACATTCAAATAAGCAAAAGTCCACAAGTTCTGATTCAATATGAAGTTCTATTATATGGTAAAAGAGAAGTAAATGATAAGTAAGATCGCTGAACAATTTCCTGTATTCTTCACATATATGCATGGGCTCATACACGTGCACACATGTGCACTAAAATCACCTCCCCAAGCATGAAAAAATACTTGGTATTCACTTTCGTTTAGGATGAAAATTGTTCTTTCATTTAGGATCAAAATGTTTCATGTATGTATCTTATTTACATACTGTTTTTCATGGTTTTTCCTTTTTCTTGTTTTGTGCTCTCATTCTATTTCCACCACAAAATAGTCTCAAATGTGATTTCATTTTATATATATATATATATATATATATATATATATATATATATATATATATACATACACATACAAATACACATACATACACATACTATATATATATAATATATATATATATTATATATATGAATGAATTGGGTAATTACAAGGAGATTTCTCATCTATACTGTCTGTAATTAAAAGCAGACTCTGAAAAATAAATTAAAGATCAAAAATCTCTAACATAGTATACAAATTTAAACATGTTTAGCTCATGTGTGCAAAATGTAGGAACATTTGGAATTGTTACAGTAAGCAATAATAATATCAAACAATATATGTGTGTAGATATGTTCTATATATTACTATAGGTAGTATTCCAAATTTTTAAAGGCACATAAAACTAAAAAAGTAATAAAGTCACATGTTAAAAAAATAAGACATACAATATAGGAGAGAAATAAGCTATAGAATTGAGATAATTTTATTATCATGACTCTAGGAAAGACAGGGGGATTAATTACAATAACTCAAGAGAAACAACATTGTGGGTTGGAATCTGAATCTACAAGATATTATTCTGACAGGCATAAAAGGCTGCAGAAAAATCTGCATCTAAAATAAGTTGAAATTGATGTGACGTATCTCCAAGAATTTTACACAGAATGTACTAAATATATTTTATCAAAAACAGCAAACAAACATACAAACAAAATGCTAAGGTCAGCAGGATGTCTCAGTATACAGATAGAGGCAGTTCTTACACATGCCTGAGACTTGAATCCAATATCAGGTTCCAGGTTCTCAAATAATGGGCAGTAAAGTATTGACTCCCTAGGTTTCTCTTTTTACCTTCATTACACACACATGCCCACCATGCACATGCACCCACACACGCACACACACACACACACACACACACACAAATATACACAAACATCCTCTCCCATATACACCAGAATAAATAAATGTTCATATAATGAGAATTTTCTGTTTTGTTCCGTTTACTTTCTTTCATTTCTCCTCCTCATTTTTAACCATTCCTTAATCTGCTTTTCCTATATTTTGGGTCTACATTATAAAGGAAAAGTAAATGACTTCTTAATTATAAACAAATCCAGATGAGCAACCACAGCATGTATTTATCTATTTGATTAGGAGATTTAAATTTGTAAGAATTGTTATAGAATATTTCTAAAAAAATATTAAAATACTACTTTCTGTGATTTATCATAATTTTCTTTCTTCACCAAATCTTTATGTATGCATACTGATATATTGATTTATGTTTTCTTAACAGACTATTAAATACATTTGTGGATTTGAGTGTGCCCGCAAAAGTAATTTTAAATAAAGTACTTTTGTTATCTCTGACTAATCTTACATACTTTAAAACATATTTGAGAGAATTGTTTCCTGTAATGTGAGTAATGTTGTATTCTAATCTTCTTGCAATTACATTTATTATAATTCAGTATCTTATTTTCATGACCTAGAATACACAGACTAATGTTTGAATTGTGTCTTGGATTTCCTGCACCTAAGTATGAATTCAACCTTGTTCTATTGTATCACAAACTCCTGTTAGGTGCAGCTTCTCATATTGAAATATTGTCTCCCTTGTCTTCCATGTATGTCTGAGTCTTAGTGCATGCTATTTTGATTCCCTTACAGTACTACACCGTTCTTTTCTACTATCTATCACTTCATTTTCATCATTAAGATTCATATTTCCATAACTGAAATAAAACAAGTCATATCATTTTGCAACAGTCTCTTATCATCATCTTGCCAATTATAATTTGCTTTAATTTCCTGCTGTCTTGGATTTGATTAGCCTTGTTACTCATTTCCTAGCCATTGCTTTCAATTTGATTTTCTAGTCTCTGGCTCTAATATGACTTTACAATGTAGTTTTCCTACCCTGATTTGGGTATTTGATATCTATTTATGTTTGTTATCATTCATAAGCATAACTGTGTGGGTATGTAATGCTATGTCTTCTAGAGAAAATTGTTTAGCTTTCATTTATGTCCTTTCATATTTATTTACTTATAACTGGTTTTGACTGAAATGATATTTTGAAGACTTTACTTGTAGTTCCACAAATTTTTCAGTGTTTCGAATGCATTACGCTTGTTAAATTTGCACAATATCATTTTAGTCAAAGTTTCATTATGTGATTTACAAAGTCTTATTGTTTGCTGCTTTGAGTTGATTCAACACATGATTTTCAGTGCACTTGAACATAAATACATCAAATACACAAACATGCCTAGATTATAGTTAGTAAAATAGCCTAATTTCATAAATGTTGATGCCAGAAATTTAAATTAGAATCTTGTATTAGAGTCTCATCATTAGCTCATGTTTTTGTGGACATCCTGAGAGTTCCTGTAGAATATTCTAGATGTTCTCATCTTATTAATATTTTCATTTTTTATATTTTGAAATCATAATGTAATTGCTTCATTTCCTACTACTTTTTATCTACTCAGACCTTCCCCCATAGATTCCCTCTTTCTCACTCTCAAATTCATAGGCTTTTTTTTTAAACTTAGGCTTCAATCTTACACACACAACTATAGGCAACTAAGGAGAGCTGAGAATGGGAGAAACCATTTTACCAGGGAACAGCTCACCACCTATTTATCCAATACCATCAACATATCATCCTATGTAACAAAAATATCATTCTAAGTGAGGTAAACCAATCGCAAAAGGACACACATGATGTGCACTCACTGATAAGTGGATATTAGCCCAGAAGCCCAGAATACCCAAGATACAATTTGCAAAACACATGAAACTCAAGAAGAAGAAAGACCAAAGTGTGGATACTTTGATCCTTCTTAGAAGGAGAAACAAAATACCCATGAAAGGAGTTACAGATACAAAGTGTGGAGCAGAGACTGAAAGAATGACCATCCAGAGACTGCCTCACTTGGGGATTCATCTCATAAACAACCACCAAACCCAGACACTATTGTGGATGTCAAGAAGAGCTTGCTGAAAGGAGCCCGATAAAGCTGACTCCTGAGAGGCACTGCCAGTGCCCGACAAATACAGAAGTGTATTCTTACAACCACCCATTGGACAGAGCACAGTGTCCCAAATGAAGGAGGTACAGAAAGTACCCTAGGAGCTGAAGGGGTTTGCAGTCTCATAGGAGCAACAACAATAAGAACTAACCAGTACCCTCAGAGCTCCCAGTGACTAAACCACCAATCAAAGAAAACACATGGTGGAACTTGTGGCTTTAGCTGCATATGTAGCAGATGATGGCCTAGTCGGTCATCAATGGGAAGAGAAGCCCTTGGTCTTGTGAAGATTCTATGCCACAATATAGGAAAATGCAAGGGCCAGGAAGCAGGAGTGGGTGTGTTGGGGAGCAGGGGGAGGCAGGAGAGGATAGGGGATTTTCTGAGGGGAAACTAGGAATGCGGATAATATTTGGAATGTAAATAAAGAAAATATCTAATAAAAATATACCAGTTTGACTTAATTCTATATAAACATGGATTTGTGGACAAAGGTGTATGACTTTTTGCAATTTGTCCTTGCTAATTAGCTTCTCTATGTCTGTGAGTTTCTATATGCATCCTATATGCTGTTTTGTTCATGTACTTGTGCATTCTGTAGGTAGTGCATGTTTGCTAATATGTACCTGAGCGTATCCAAGCCAGTGTCTATGTGCTTAGTAGATTGTGTGCTGGAGAATAATTTTTGTCCGATCTGCTTATGATTCCTTATGGTCTCTTTATGCTCCCAAGTTTCCCGCTTTGCTTCTCTCCCAGTGTCAGCATCTAGCCTTTACTTGGTACCCTTACTCAGAGGTACCAAGACAGAGAAGACATACTTCAGGAAAACTATATAATCAATATGGAGCTTCAGGAAAACAGCGTCACAGACAGGACCGTGTTCACACCGTAGAGATACTTCTTTAAGAAGAGAGGAAGGGCTAAAGGAATGTTTCACAACATTGGTTCACACAAATGGTTCACATCATAGTGAGGTATTGAATTTTGTTATGTAGCACTGTATGGAAGTACATACCGGAAATTCCAGCACTGTGGTCATGTAGACAAATGGGTCCCTGCATCTTGCTTACCAGCCAGTCTAGCTGAATCATCAAGATCCATAGTTAATGAAATCATGAGATGAGTGACATGAGAAGATCTGAAGAATACTTCTGAATTCAGCAAGAACATGTGTGTACACCACATGAATAGATTAAATGAAATTATACATACTTTTAACATCCATAATTAAAACCACACAAATATGGTTTTATTTATTTAAGAGTGAATTATTATGAAAAGTACTCCAAGACACACACACTTCTTATAGGAAAGCCCAAATTCCCTGGCAGGAAATAAAGGAAACACACTATAGTTTTCTGGACTATTTAGCTATAAGAAAAGAAACTGGACACAATTCAAGTCAAATCACTGTAAATTCAAATTAACATAAAGGCCTATTGTCTCAGTTGATGTTATTACAAAATATGTTACTGTCCAACAAAAAAAAATTAAAAGGAATTCAAAATTGTCTAAAGAGAAGAATTAAGACTTAGAACCAGTTTTATATATGATGCAACTATTTAAATTACCTGAGAGGTAATTTCAAATAACAATGGTTAATATGTTAGAGACTCAATGAAAACAGACAACATCCAAGAACAGATGAGGGATGTAAACAGAGGTATGGAAATTCAAAGTGCTGAAGTTGAATACGTCTGATTACATAACCTTCTTACCAAATTAGCTGTGAAAATTTGCGTAATGGTACCTAGGGAAAAAAATGAGCAATATTCATAAGGACTTTGCTGATACTTTCATTACTACAGTTCAATAGGTAATACCATTTTACCCTTCTGATGAGTAAAAACCCAATCGCTACCAGGAGTACACACACACACACACACACACACACATATATATATATATATATATATATATATATATATATATATATATGGGCATAATTAAAGCTAAATCATTCTATAGTTACCAATTCCACCTGTTTCATATTGAAGAGATGTATGTGTACTTAAGCTGTACACGTTGATTGTATCCAAACTTAGATATTTGATCTATTTTTACAATAAACCTGATGTTACAAATAAACTTACTTAATGTATATTATAACAAGAAATCCGTTTTCTACACACATTATGTGAAACATTAAGGAAAGGCCACAAATCTGCAAATAGATTAAAAAATAAAACAAAACACTGTCTGCCCTCTGAAAGACCCAACAAACCGCTGAAAGAGTCAGAGGCAGATATTTGCACCCAACCAATGGACCAAAGCAGCTGACCCCTGAAGACCAAAAGAATCTGAGGAGAAGGGTCATCCTGTAGGTGAACCAGTAGTCTCAATTAAGATCTCTCAAAAACTGGACCACAAAACAGACAGCATATACCAGCTGATGTGAAACCCCCAACACACAAACAGTAGAGGACTTCTGGGTCTGCATTCATTCAGAGATGATGCACCTAACCCTCAAGAAACTAGAGGACACAGGGAGTTTAGCGGTCAGGTGGGGTAGGAGGTGGAGCACCCATGTGGAGACCAGGTGGTGTAGGAAGAAGTATGGAATGTGAAATAGTTGGAGGGTGGATAGGGGACAGGGAATGAAATATGGAGTGAAAAAAATAAATTAAAAATAATATAAAATAAAATGAAACCAACACTGTCTGCAAAATATTTCCTGTTATTTTTTTAGATAAAAAATTCAGCCCTTTCTGTCCACTCGAGCACTGGGGTACCTTGCCAGCGGAGTCTCCAGACACCCCCAAGGACCCACACAGGGTTCCCCACAGGATCCTAAGACTTCTGGTGAGTGGAACACAACTTCTGCCAGGAAGCAGGTTCAAACACCAGATATCTGGGCACATACCCTGCAAAAAGAGAGCTTGCCTGCAGAGAATACTCTGACCTCTGAAACTAAGGAGAGAGCTAGCCTCCCAGGTCTGCTGATAGAGGCTAACAGAGTCACCTGAGGAACAAGCTCTAACCAGAGACAACTATAACAGCTAGCTTCAGAGATTACCAGATGGCGAAAGGCAAACTTAAGAATCCTACTAACAGAAATCAAGACCACTCACCAACATCAGAACGCAGCACTCCCACCAAACCTAGTCCTGGGCACCCCAACACAACTGAAAATCTAGACCCAGATTTAAAAGCATATCTCATGATGATAGTAGAGGACATCAAGAAGGACTTTCACAACTCACTTAAAGAAATACATGAGAGCACTGCTAAAGAGATACAGGTCCTTAAAGGAAAAACAGGAAAACACAACCAAACAGGTAGAAGTCCTTAAAGACAAAACAGGAAAACACATCCAAACAGGTGATGGAAATGAACAAAAGAATACTAGACCTAAAAAGGGAAGTAGACACAATAAAGAAAACCCAAAGTGAGGCAACACTGGAGATAGAAACCCTAGAAAAGAAATCTGGAACCATAGATGCGACCATCAGCAACAGAATACAAGAGATGGAAGAAAGAATTTCAAGTGCAAAAGATTCCATAGAGAACATTGGCACAACAATCAAAGAAAATACAAAATGCAAAAGGATCCTAACTCAAAACATCCAAGAAATACAGGACACAATGAGAAGACCAAACCTATGGATGATAGGAGTTGATGAGAATGAAGATTTTCAACTTAAAGAACCAGAAAATATCTTCAACAAAATAATAGAAGAAAACTTCCCAAACCTAAAGAAAGAGATATCCAAGACACATAATAATCAGAACAAAAAAAATGCACCAAATAAAGATAGAATATTAAAAGCAGTAAGGGAGAAAGGTCAAGTAACATATAAAGGCAGGCCTATCAGAATTACACCAGACTTTTCACAGGAGACTATGAAAGCCAGAAAGAGCCTGGACAGATGTTATACAGACACTAAGAGAACACAAATGCCAGCCCAGGCTACTATACCCAGCCAAACTCTCAATTACCATAGATGGAGAAACCAAAATATTCCACAACAAAACCAAATTCACATATTACCTTTCCACGAATCCAGCCCTTCAAAGGATAATAGAATAAACAGGCCGAGAAAGAAATTAGGGAAACAACACCCTTCTCAATAGTCATAAATAATATAAAATATGTTGGTGTGACTCTAACTAAGGAGGTGAAAGATCTGTATAATAAAAATTTCAAGTCTCTGAAGAAAGAATTTAAAGAAGATCTCAGAAAATGGAAAGATCTCCCATGCTCATGGATTGGCAGGATCAACATTGTAAAAATGGCTATATTGCCAAAAGCAATCTACAGATTCAATGCAATCCCCATCAAAATTCCAACTCAATTCTTCAACGAATTAACAAGAGCAATCTGCAAATTCTTCTGGAATAACAAAAAACCTAGGATAGCAAAAACTCTTCTCAAGGATAAAAGAACCTCTGGGGGAATCACCATGCCTGACCTAAAGCTTTACTACAGAGCAATTGTGATAAAAACTGCATGGTACTGGTATAGTGACAGACAAGTAGACCAATGGAATAGAATTGAAGACCCAGAAATGAACCCACACACCTATGGTCACTTGATCTTCGACAAGGGAGCTAAAACCATCCAGTGGAAGAAAGACAGCATTTTCTACAAATGGTGCTGGCACAACTGGTTGTTATCATGTAGAAGAATACGAATCAATCCATTCCTGCCTCCATGTACTGAGGTCAAATCTAAGTGGATCAAGGAACTTCACATAAAACCAGAGACACTGAAATTTATAGAGAAGAAAGTGGGCAAAATCCTTGAAGATATGGGCACAGGGGAAAAATTCCTGAATAGAACAGCAATGGCTTGTGCTGTAAGTTCAAGAATTGACAAATGGGACCTCATGAAACTGCAAAGCTTCTGCAAGGCAAAAGACACTGTCAATAAGACAAAAAGACCACCAACACATTGGGAAAGTATATTTACCTATCCTAAATCAGATAGGGGACTAATATTCAATATATATACAGAACTCAAGAAGGTGGACTACAGAAAATCAAATAACCACATTAAAAATGGGGCTCAGAACTGAACAAAGAATTCTCACCTGAGGAATACCGAATGGCAGAGAAGCACCTGAAAAAATGTTCAACATCCTTAATCATCAGGAAAATGCAAATCAAAACAACCCTGAGATTCCATCTCACACCAGTCAGAATGGCTAAGATCAAAAATTCAGGTGACAGCAGATGCTGGTGAGGATGTGGAGAAAGAGGAACACTCCTCCATTGTTGGTGGGATTGCAAGCTTGTACAACCACTCTGGAAATCAGTCTGGCAGTTCCTCAGAAAAATGGACAAAGTACTACCGGAGGATCCTGTAATACCTCTCCTGGGCATATATCCAGAAGATGTTCCAACAGGTAAGAAGGACACATGCTCCACTATGTTCATAGCAGCCTTATTTATAATAGCCAGAAGCTGGAAAGAACCCAGATGCCTCTCAACAGAGGAATGGATACAGAAAATGTGGTACATTTACACAATGGAGTACTACTCAGCTATTAAAAATAATGAATTTATGAAATTCCTAGCCAAATGGATAGACCTGGAGGGCATCATCCTGAGTGAGGTAACAGAATCACAAAGGAACTCACACAATATGTACTCACTAATAAGTGGATATTAGCCCAAAACTTAGGATACCCAAGATATAAGATACAATTTGCTAAACACATGAAACTCAAGAAGAATGAAGTGTGGACACTATGCCCCTCCTTAGAATTGGGAACAAAACACCCATGGAAGGAATTATAGATCTGTGATAAAAGGATGGACCATCTAGAGACTGCCATATCCAGTGATCCACCCCATAATCAGCTTCCAAATGCTGACCATTGCATACTCTAGCAAGATTTTGCTGAAAGGACCCAGATATAGCTGTCTCTTGTGAGACTATGCTGGGGCCTAGCAAACACAGAAGTGGATGCTCACTGTCAGCTATTGGATGAATCACAGGGCTCCCAATGGAGGAGCTAGAGAAAGTACCCAAGGAGCTAAAGGGATCTGCAACCATATAGGTGGAACAACATTATGAACTAACCAGTACCCCGAAGCTTTTGACTCTAGCTGCATATGTATCAAAAGATGGCCTAGTCAGCCATCACTGGAAAGAGAGGCCCATTGGACATGCAAACTTTATATGCCCCAGTACAGGGGAATGTCAGGGCCAAAAAAATGGGAATGTGTGTGTAGGCAAGTGTGGGGGGAGGGTATGGGGGACTTTTGGGATAGCATTGGAAATGTAATCGAGGAAAATATGTAATAAAAAATATTAAAAAAATCAATGGCATTCAATTTCTCACCTACAAAAGAGGCATACAATTGTTACAATTATTAAGAGAAATAGTAGTGCTGATGCTTTGTTATCTTTACAAAGTGTCCGTTTTTTATTTCAACATTTCTTATACAAAGTTATTTCCTTCCTAGACACTCAGGATTAAAGTGGCCCAGACAGCATTTTGGGCTTTTCTCATTCTTCATTTCAACTTGAAGATCCAGTGCATTCTTTTTCAAATTTATGCATACATCTCCCTTCCTTCATTCCTTCTATTATGATTATCTGCCTATATGTATGTATATATATATATATATATATATATATATATATATATGTAACATATATATATTACCTAAACTATTTATTTTCTTTTATTTCTGGTTCCCTTGCATCAGCATTTACTTCCTTATTCTTTTTCTCTCAGATCAACATTCACTCTCCTAATAACTTCACACATGTTCTCATTAGCTCTTCTATCTGATCTCTCACTACTTAACTGACAAAATCCAATTTTCACTCCTTTTTTTTTTCATAAAGTCATTGATGTATTCATTTATATATTCATGGATTTATCCATCTATTTTCCATCTAAAGCCAATGAGTGTTCATGTTATCTTTGTATGATATTATGACAATAGGGGTGTCAAGTTTCCAAGTTTCTACATATACATTTTGAGTATATTGATGAGTCCCCAGTTCTTTGCTTGAAATCTACTAAACTTCCATTGACCTTCTCATGACTTTTCTCTCCACAATACTGAAGCATGACTATCATTCAAAGGCATTTCACCTGGGTTTGTTTTCATCCTAAGTCTCACTGATAACACTGTTTTAAAATGGGTTTTTGATATTATATGCTAGAGGTTGTCTTCTCTAACAACCTCAAACTTTGCTTTAGTATCTCCTATATCCTTTTATTCAACAGAAATTCTACCGATAAACCCATTTTCTTACAACTACTTTGTTTGGCTAGGATATCAGAAGCTTTGGAGACTATCAACTGACAGAAACGTGTCTGTATTGCCACAAGCCATATAGAACTAGGCTTTGCACATTGTATAGAACCTGCAGAGCAGAGCAGTGTGTTTTGTTTGCTTGCTTGTTTGTTTGTTCAGGATTAATCACATTTTCCCAAAGTAATGCAACATAATCATCATTTTTGATGATTATTAAGCTTTAACATGGTCTCACAAATCATTTGACAATCTTCCATTAAAAAAACCTGGTTTTGAGCCTTGGATTTCATCTACCTTTCTCTCTTGAAAGTTAAACATTTTATATTGCTTTATATTGAATCTGGTAATTTTAGACTCTCAGTAAATGTGACAAGAATAACAGTGGAGGGTCAGACCTAGTGGCACACACTTTTAATTCTAGCTTTCAGTAGGCAGCAGAAGGCACGTATCTGTAACTGTAAGTTCAAGTGCAGCCTGGTCTACAAAGAGTTTAGAGCCACCCAAGATCTACATAATAATACCAGTTATCAAAAAAGTCAATTAAAAGGAGCTACAATTAAACATAACTCCAGTCGTCTAAGTCTTAGGTTCAAAGGAGCTTTACAATCAAGAGCTTTAAGGGAAATCATTCTGTTACTAATGACAATAGAACCTAGAGTTTATAAAAGTATCTATTTTTCTATCTGCAAAATTTATAATATGTGAAGTTCATTAAGGCATTTTAAAGCAAAATTCTGGCTTCATGTGTAAAGAACTAAAACCTATAATTATGGTTTAGACCCCTGATCAGTTAGAACCTCCCTCCTTAGCACCTGACAGTCTATAAACACTGGTGCACTATCATTGTGCAAATTTAAACACCCGGAATTATTTTTGTTTAAAATTCTTTGATATTTCATCAACTTATGATGATTCAGAGCCACCCTATCAACAAATGTCATGCTTTGTAAATACTAAATATAACAAGTAGCTATGTTACTTTGTCTATTCTGGAAATACTCAGCTGTGGATTATACTAATCAAGGAACAGAACCTCTAAAGGGAACCCATTTGTTACCCACTGGTGATATTTTACAGTTGTGCATATCGGAGAAAATCAACAGCTCCTTTCTGTCTGCTGCATTTACTTATGAGCACTTATAAAAGCAGTAAGTAGAGGAACATCATTTAGGACAAGTATTCTAAAGTGGTATGACTCATTCAAGAAAATTATATCATGGTATACTGGCCCTAAAAAAATCCTCACTTACTCTGCTTTGAATTTTATTAAGACAGTGTAAAATTTCTTCAGTATTATCCTATCTGTAGATTAGCACCCGTTTCTGCATGAATTCAGAGAATCTAGATGGTTTTTTGAGTCGATCTGTGAAGCAGCACTTCCACCTCAAGACGAGAAGCCTGCATGACCTTTCCTAGGATGCTAAAACCAGTGCACACTACTTTGTATTCAGGAGCCACCTCCAGCATATTTATTTTTCTATGAATGGATGAGCTCATTTCCTCATTTCACTGTAATTATTATGAACTTTTTGCACAATCAAGTCTCCCACTGATTGTAATTTGATGAAGCAAAATGTCAGAATTATTAAATCAAGTCAAACTGTTACACCTTAGGAAAAAATATATATGCATAAGCCCCCTTTCCCTTTAGACCCCATATTTGCTAGGTTGATAAGTCAAGGATTCTAGAAAAAGTATATTATTGAAATCATGGCTGATGGATGTAGATGAGATCACACACCCTGTATCTTTTCAAAGCCTTTTCAAGAACGTTTGTCCTCATCACACCTATGAATATGTAAGCCTAGCTTGAAGATGAGCTATAACAGTTATTCACCTGTTATAAATCACTCCAAATCTGAATAGAATGCCTCATGGTCATGTAGAAGGTGACTAGACAGGAATCTGATCTCTCTACAATTACTGAGTTCTTGTGGCAATCTATTTCCTCAGGTGGCATTTATATAAGAAACTACAATTCTGCTAATGCTTTCTGTCAGGATGTCTGTATGCAGGTGCTCCTTCAGTTTCTCTTAATTCAATCTGTCTTTAATGCTCCTCTGTTATAATAATCACTTGTGTCATTTAAAACAAGGAAGTGGAATTATGGAGTCAAGTTATTTCTAGTTATTTTTAATTAACTTTTAAAATTGAATGCTTATAAACATTCGAATTTTATACATGGTGGAATATCATATTTCAAATTATGTATACATTATTTAATTCTTAAATAAGATTAAATAGGAATGTCTCTCCAAATGCTTATCATTTCTTTATGATACAAACTATTCCAAACTCTAGTCTCTATCTTTTGAAACATGTAGTATGTTACTGTTATACCAAACAGTTCTTACCCATTGGGTAAAAACTATCATACACTGTCACTAGGACTTTTTGAATTTGTCTAATTGTAAGCTTGAGTCCTAATATGACTTTTTCTTTGGGGTTTTACTAAAATCTGTGAAAATATTTGAATATTTCACAGGATTTCATCATGATTTCCTCAGTAGATGAAGCCTTAGTAGTAATTTATAGCCTCTTTTGTTTTTATGATAATATTTCATAAGTTTTACTGCATTCTTTGTGTTTTTGTTATTGCCAAGGAGTTAATACCTGAACACTGTAGCTACATCACTTGCACACCTTCATCTCCCTAATAGGTTCTCCTATGTGCCTCAGCTCCCAAAGTTACAGAATATTCTTAATTGTTATTTTTATTAAATATATACTTTTGTGTATTCCAAATATATATAAGCTAATATTAAAAATTAACATGAGCAATATATTTTAAAAGTGATATATTTCAGCAGTAGAAAAAATGATTTACATACATCAATGTTTAATACCAATGCTAAAGTGTTTAATATTTAAATATCTCATGCAATAATAACAATATAAATAATATACTACATATACATGTATATATAAGTTTTATACCATTTGTATTTGTTTGTGGAAACTTTGATTATTGTACTCAGAAAGGCAAGTGGAATAACATAAATACAAACTTTTGTATTTTGGAAGCTGGGCTCTGTGGATCCTGTAATCCCAGATATTGGAAAGCTAGAGCAGAAGATGAGGAATTCCTGGTCATCATTTATTATGTGGCAAGATCAGGACTAGGTTATGTTACATGTGATCCTGTCTCATATCAAGAAAACAGACAAAACCATGAAACCTACAACTTCATTCAAATGTATACACTAAAAACCACAGTTACGTGTTAATTCATCCTTTACCTAAAATTTCGCTTAATTCAGATGTTTCCTCATTCCGTTATTTAGGAAATATTGCTTGGACTTTATGGACACTAACTTGATTCCCTACTCAGTTAAAATAATAACATTCAATGAATGAAATTTTGAGATTTACAAGTTTTTCTTTGATAGTAAAAACACTTTTTCTTTTAGTCTCCTGTCTCATTTTCAGGCATAATATACTTTTAAAATAATTAAATTTTATTTTTTTGAAACATTGAAATTTAATTACTAGCCAAGATGAAATAGTATAAATGCTTTCTTAAAGAGTCCCTTAAACAAGTGCATTTTATGAGATCAGTGCAAGCATGAAATATATAGTAGAATCTGTTTATGGGATTTTCTTTGTCCCTATAGTTTTCTCATTATGTACAGTGCCTGGTGACAATTGCTTCATAATTCTTTTAAGGAATGCTTATACCCATCCTTCTCATAATATATAAACTGTTTTATTATAACTGCTTCTTGTTGATATGGCTAGAAAGGGATTTACATTCAATTTTACCTTGTTATATTTCCATGTGAATGTGTGAATTTGATGGCTCTTCTAATGCTAAGGAATATTTACATATTATCTTTCTTGTGTATTTGAAGGGTCTTTTCTCTTTTATAAACTTAAGACACTTATTTCTTAGTTACTTATTTTGGCATTTGTTTAACAATCACTCTTCTGTTATAGAAGTTGAGCTTTCTTTACCATGCAAAAGAAAAGGTGCTATCAGGAAGTTTTTTCTGAATCAAATTCAGTTCATAATTTTTTCCCTTTAAACTTGCATTCAGTGAGGAGGATATTTCATATTTCACTGTAATAGGCAGGTTCTTTCAAATAGTGGTGATAAACACTACTTGATTTGTTCAAAAGAAAGAAATTTGCAAAAGCTAAGGTTTAAAAATATACAATTGGTCCTCATTTTCATGTCACAGAAAATTAGGTGTGAAAATTATAGAGATTCAAAAGTTTTACTAGCTCACAAGAAATACTTAGTGCTCTTTTCCTCTTACTTCAGTAACCATCATATTTGCTAAATACTGATATATTGAAATGAAATATAACTTTTGAATTTTAATAAGACAGATAATTAAGCCAACTTCAAATGTAACTTTGTACTCCCAAAGTCTTATATTCAGGAGAAATTCCTTAGTTATACATTAATCAGAATTATTTTTAACCAATTAGCCAAAACATGTTTTCTTCTCTTTGCTAAGTATTTCAAAACCTTCAAGCAATTAGCTTTTAGTTAAGGAGAACACATGTGGAAGTGAGCTATCGGCTGCTGTACTAATGACATGCTTTCCCGGGACCAGAACAAGGGCAAGGATCTGAGAGCTGAAGGATGAACAGTAAGTATTTCCTAATTAGTAGGTAAATTGTGCTTGCCCAATAATGTCAGTGAAATCTAAACGTAATCTACCAATCCACACCACCACCAACCCACACTTGCAAACGCAGGGATTTCAGTTTCTCTTCTTCAGTAACCTCAGACCATCTACCTTCTATCTGTCCCACTTCTTACCCCTCTGTGTCTTCCTTCGCTCACTGTTTTATACCTTTGTCTTAACCTTCAATTCTTTTAATTTATTACTATTCCAAATGATGTTACAATAAATAAAAGTAAATTGTCTAGGGCAATTTAAGTTGAAAAGTGAAGTCATGTTTAAAGGATATATGTTTATTTCATTTATATTACTGTGATAAAATACCCAAAATAAAAGTATGTACTGAAGAAAGGATTTATTTTAGATGTATTTTTCAGGCTGCAGGCCATCACTGAGGGAGAGTCATGATGGTGGAGGCTTGGAAAATCACATACACATCACATCCACAGTCAATATCAAAGTGAGTGAATTTATATACATCTAAAACTAGGCTAGATTTCTATTGTACTGGAAAGTCTGGCCCAAAATCTAGGAATGGGGCACTATCCTTTAAACATGATTTAAATTTTTCAAGCTAAAATTCCCTAGACAGTTTGTTTTTAGTTATTGTGATATCAGTTGGAATAAAAGTAAATTAAAAGAAGTGAAGGTAAGACAAAGTAACAGGAAGAGTGAATGGAGGAAGACATAGACATGGGAGACAAGACATACCCGGGCAGGACCTTCACATACAAATGTAAGCAAAGAATGAAATCTCTAACAGATAGGGCCATAGGTCACCCTTATGCAGAAAATACATAAGTTAGATTCATATTTTAAGGAATTCTTGGTTGTTTCAAATCAACAATTAGAATAACTATTATGGCATTTATTGTTACACAGGAATTATTTATTAAATATTACTCATAATACAGAAAATGTGCTTCAATGTAAATCTAGCATAATTCTCTAAAGTAACTAATTTTGCTTCAAACTTCAAATTACAAGGAGATATTAAATAAAAAGTTATTCTGCTTTCATAGTGCATATTGTTCATAAATATGAGACGATACTGTCTCAGCTTTTAAGCTCTGGAATTATAGGTGTGTACTCCAGCAACCTTTAATAAATACGTTTTAAAAGTTTGAACTCATTATAATGTCAAGGTGTTTACATTTAAAGTTGAATATAAATAATATGTCCTCAAATTCAACAACCCAGAAATGATGGTTTATTTTAAGACAAAGGTGTTATTAATAGATTGACATTCTAGCAAAGACTGTGGTGAAAATGCCAGAAACTTAAGTTTGAAATTCTAGAATAAATAAAACTTTGACTTTTGAAGTTTAGAGGAAATTACATACATCCCTTTTGTGTACACACAAATTTAAAAAAAAATGCTCCTTGCAGAGGATAAAATTCATCAGGATAAGTTAGCTGTGCTTTATTTCTTCTGTGTTGCAATGGAAAATTAACAGTCACATTGGAAAGTGTTACTGGGCACACATTTCTATGAAACAGCCAATGTGGATATTGATCATTGAGCACCCAAAGTTACAGGACTAATATTAAAATGGGCATTTAAAATAAGAGCTCTACAGAGCCTGAAGGAATGACCATCCAGAAACTGCTCCACTTGGGGATCCATCCCATAAACAACCACCAAATCCAGACACTAGGCAGATGCCAACAAGAGCCTGCTGATAGGAGCCTGATATAGTTGTCTCCTGCGAGGCTCTGCCAGTGCCTGGCAAATACAGAAGTGGATGCTCACAGTCATCCATTAGACAGAGCACAAGGTCCCCAATGAAGGAGCCAAAATAATACACAGGGAGCTGAAGGGGACTGAAGCCCCATAGAAGGAACATCAATATGAACTAACCAGTATCCTCAGAGCTTCTTGGAGCTATACCACCAATCAAAGAAAACACATGGTGGAACTTGTGGCTCTAGTTATATTTGTAGCAGAGGATGATGGCCTAGTCGATTATCAATGGGAGGAGAGGCCCTTGGTCCTGTGAAGTTTCTATGCCCCAGTATAGGGGAATGCCAGGGCCAGGAATGGGAGTGGGTGGGTTGGGGAGCAGGGGGAGGGATAGGTGATTTTTGGAGGGGAAACTAGGAAATGGGATAACATTTAAAATGTAAATAAAGAAAATATCTCCTATAGGGTTACAGATCCCTTTAGCTCATTGGGTACTTTCTCTAGCTCCTCCATTGGGGGCCCTGTGATCCATCCAATTGCTGACTGTGAACATCCACTTCTGTGTTTGCTAGGCCCAAGAATACCCTCACAAGAGACAGCTACCCGAAGCTCGTGTCTCTAGCTGCATATGTATCAGAAGATGGCCTAGTCGGCTATCAGTGGAAAGAGAGGCCCATTGGTCTTGCAAACTTTATATGCCTCAGTACAGGGGAACGCCAGGGCCAAGAAGTGGGAGTGGGTGGGTAGGGGAGGGGGGGGGAGAGGGCATGGGGGACTTTTGGGATAGCATTGGAAATGTAAATGAAGAAAATACCTAATAAAAAAAGAAAAATATATAAAAAAAGAGAATATCTAATAAAAAATAAAATATGAGCTCTAAAATATAGAGCTACTAAAATTTGTTGTATAAATCTTCAAGATAATTGTGATATAAATTATTATTTTATAACCTTGAGGTACGGAATTTAGTTTAATTTACAAAGCAAACTAAAATTGGGGAGATGTAATATAAGACTCAAATTATTAGGTAGAATTCCACTCTTAAAGGATACTATTGAAAATCCAAAGCAATACAGTTTCTTTATAATAGCTACTATATTATAGAATTACAGTGGTCTCAATTATTAGGGGGCAAAGTTGCAATGAAAGAAGTAAGTGTGGAACATGCTAAACCTACTTATATTCATAAGTGCAAAGTTTTATTTCAAACTGAAAGATAATTTAAAGAGTAATGCTCCTGCTTTTCAAAAGATAACCGTTTAGAGCAATGTTAATTATTCTCCTATTGAATGTCATCAATACCAAAATCAGGTTGCTCAAGGACACCAGTGGAGGAAATAGAAACAGTTAAGCAATTAATCTGACTTTCTTCTCATTAAGTTCTTATAATTACATTTTCAGAATTAAATGCATTGATGTGAGGGTCATGCCATTTCACTTCGGATAGTGAAAGTGACTTTCCTTTTAGAAGTTGTGGACCCTTCTTCTTGAAATTAACAAGCTGTGTAAAAATTCACCTGATACAATTATAAAAATGGTAGTCTCTCAAACTGAAAACATTAATGACTGATGGACTTCTGTATTTTCTAACATAATTAATTGTATTTATACTTATATGTTTCTAAAATCAACATTCAACACATTGCTTATGTAAAATGGATTAGGGTATATCTACAAATATATTCATAAGTCTCATATAACTGCTACAAATATACTACAGTAATATTTATTGAAGATAGCTATTTTGATATATTTTAACCTAAATGGATAAAATTAAATTCTAGGTTTCTTTAAGGCTTTTTAAGCGTCTTATTATTCTTTTTTTAATAGATATTTTTCTTCATTTACATTTCAAATGTTATCCCCTTTCCTAGTTTCCTCTCTGAAAATCCCCTATATCCTCCCTCCTCCCCCTGCACCCCAATCCACCTGCTCCCACTTCCTGGCCCTGGCATTCCCCTATACTGGGGTATAGAACCTTTGCAAGACCAAGGGCCTCTCCTTCCATTGATGACTGACTAGGCCATCCTCTGCTATATATGCAGCTAGATCCATGAGTCCCACCACGTTTTTCTTTGATTGGTGGATAGAACACAGGGTCCCAAATGAAGGAGCTAGAGAAAGTACCCAAGGAGCTGAAGGGATCTGTAGCCCTTAGGAGGAACAACAATATGAACTAAACAGCACTCCCAAGCTGGGCGTGGTGGTGCACGCCTTTAATCCCAGCACTCGGGAGGCAGAGGCAGGCGGATTTCTGAGTTCGAGGCCAGCCTGGTCTACAAAGTGAGTTCCAGGACAGCCAGGGCTACACAGAGAAACCCTGTCTCGAAAAAACCAAAAAACAAAACAAAACAAACAAACAACAACAACAACAAAAAAACAGCACTCCCAGAGCTCCCTGGGACTAAAGCATCTTATTATTTTTATCCTTGAGAATCATTAAAACAAGATCACAAAACTGTGGCTAGTTGTTTCCAGATAAGACTTGCTCAAGGAAAATTAGCAATTTATCAGAGTTAGGTTTTTGTTTGTTTGTTTACTTTGTCACTCTGAGGTGCCAGTCCTATTTTTATCCAATGGTCCCATAATAAAGATGCTTCTGAACATCCTATCATGCAGATAACAAGAACCTGGCTATTATAAAACAGCTCAAAATGTTTATACTGTAGGATTGAGGACCACTACTATAGATGGTAAAACAGTACTGCACTAATTTCAATATTTACTTATGACTCATCTATAATACAAATTTCAAACAATGAAAATAATTTCAATGACCAGGGAAAAGTTGTCATTTGGAAACAATGCTTAATAATAATACTTACAGGTCCACATCAATTAAGTAATTAAGGTAATTACAAAATCCTGGAAGACTGTCAGAAGAGGCACCTTAAGCCAGGTAATTGTCCAATTGTCTTCCATATTTTTGTCAGTCCATCAAAATAACAAGATTTCTTTCTTTCTCTCTCTCTCTCTCTCTCTCTCTCTCTCTCTCTCTCTCTCTCTCTCTCTCTCTCTCTCTCTCTCTTTCTTTCTTTCTTTCTTTCTCTCTTTCTTTTTTTTTTTCTGTATTTTTGAGACAGGGCTTCTCTGTGTATCCCTGGCTGTCCTGGAACTCACTCTGTAGATCAGGCTGGCCTTGAACTCAGAAATTCGCCTGCTTCTGCCTCCCAAGTGCTGGGATTAAAGGTATATGCCACCACTGCCCGGCCAGATAAAGGGTTTTTACATATTGCAGCATTATTTAAAGAGTGAGAAAAAAAAAGCACAATTATAATAAAGCAATAAGATATAAAAGGACAATATTAGTAAGAATAATGTAAAGAGGATTATACTCATGCTTATGTAGAGATTCGCTATCACTTGCTGATGTTTGCATTATGCCAGCTGGAATTTCCTCACAAATCACTGTATCTTTAACAGATTAGAATCATGCTACTGACTGAACACAAGCAGTTTAATGCCAGGACATACAAAGCAGAAACATTCAAACTATACAAACTAAACAGATGGCTGGTAGATTAATCTATAAGTAACACAACACAAGGTTGCTCTATGACAGTGACCGAAGAGAGTACTTATTGATAGGGATAATCACTAGAAATGTGTAAATGAAAATGCATGTTGGAGAGAAACAGGAAAGCTATCATTAGGTCCCCATCATAAACTATTTGACACATGACATTTATACATACCCCTCTAAATGAAAAGCAACTGAAAGAACAGAATTTTCCATGGATAAATAGGTAAAAATTGATACACTTGACAATAGCTATACCATTGTCCCAGGTACCTAACACAGTTTTAAAATTAATGAAAAAGTTCAAGTCACAATTACAAATCTCATTATGATTACTGGAAAAATGTTCATGTGAACTTTTTTTTTAATAATTTTAAGTCATTACTAATGAATTCTTGTTTTTATTTTCACACTTCAAGTCGTGTTAATTGTGTGATTAAAGCTATTTTACTTATAATTTACACCATAACTCAAATAATTCATAAGACATTAAAATGATTGCTATAAATGTTTTCTAATGACTCTCCACATATGGCTATTATAATCACAAAGTTATGCTGCCTGTAGCTTGATATTATCATCTGAAGACGTGAAAATGTATATATAATTTCATATGCTGCTGTAGTTTGAGGGCAAAAGGCCTCAAATTCTCATATCTTTGAGTGCTGGACTCCCCTTTAGTGTTAGTGGAGGTTTTTGTGATGCATTAGGAGGTATGACCTTGTTGGAGGAGGTATGATCTTTTTAAGGTAGTAGTGTTACTGGGGTAAAACTGTGAGGTTTCAAGGTCCATATCAGGCCCAATATTGCTTTTGTGGTCTGTTGCCTACAGAGCCAGATGCAAAGCTCATAGCTTCTGCCACAGCACCATGCCTGTGTACTTCCAAACATGATGGTCTTGGACTAACCATTAAAACCTGTAATCAAACCCCAACTAAAAGTTTTCATAAGGAGTCGACATTGTCATACTGTTTGTTCACAGAAATTGAACATCAACTAAGGCATATATTAAATAAGTTCACATTATTGCAGAGGTGACAGATATAATAAGACAATCTTCTAGCAATAAAATAACAGTTAACATGTTCTAAGGAGATTGTTTGGTGTTGGTCAGGTGCTGCTATATATTCAAATGCTAAATAGTGGCCCCCAATATCTGATTGCCAAGATGAGCAGACCTTCAAGTACACCTAATGGTGCTATGTAAGGTTTGCTCCCCAATTTAAATGTATTTATTAAATCACGTTGGCTACAGCCAAAGGCTGGGGAGAATAAAGAGGAATACAGATGCAGATACTCATAGCCAACCACTAGACTGAGCACAGGGACCCCAATGTAGGAGTTAGGGAAAGGACTGAAGGAGCTGAAGGGGTTTGCAACCCCATAGGAAGAACTATATCAACCAACCAGATCCCACATATCCCCACCCCAGAGCTCCCAGGGACTAAACCACCAACCAAAGAATACCCATGGATTTCAAATGGTCTGTGAGTTATACTGAGGGTATTCTGAACTTTTGGCTAATATCTATTTCTCCACATCCTTGCCAGCATCTGCTGTCACCTAAGGGTTTTTGTTGTTGTTGTTGTTGTTTTTTGGTTTTTGTTGTTTTGTTTTTTTTCCGAGACAGGGTTTCTCTTTAGCCCTGGCTGGCCTGGAACTCACTTTGTAGACCAGGCTGGCCGTGAACTCAGAAATCCACCTGCTTAGCCATTCTGACTGGTGTGAGGTGGAATCTCAGGGTTGTTTTGATTTGCATTTCCCTGATGACTAACAGTGTTGAACATCTCTTTAAGTGCTTCTCAGCAACTTGAGATTCCTCAGTTGATTATTCTCTGTTTAGCTCTGTACCCCATTTTTAGTAGGGTTATTTGGTTCTCTGGAGCCTATCTTCTTGACCTCTCTGTATGTTTGGGATATTAGCCCTCTATCAGATTTAGAAGATCACACCAAAATGTGGATGCTAAAGTACTACTCAGTAGAGGGAAGAGACTAATCTCTAGGAAGTAGAGTAGAGAGGGATCTGGGAGGGAGAGAGGAGGGGGAGGGAAAAGAGGAACCATTTCAGATATGGGAAGAGATGGGATGAGAAGTACAGAGGGACAGGAATTTGAAAGTAGGTGTGTATCAGGGGGAACTAGGAGTAGCCACTACAAAATTCCAGATGCCAGGAACCCAAAAGTTTCCCAGGACCCAACAAGGAGGATTTTTACTGAAATACCCAACAAAGGAGAACCGGTAGAGACCATATCCAGTATGGATAGGTACAGCTCTCAGTTGAGGGATGGGGCCACACACACACCTCAAAAATATTAATCCAGAAATCCTCCTGTCAAAAGAAAATGCAGGGACAAAAAGTAGGGCAGAAACTGAAGGAAAGGACAGCCACAGACTGCTCCATTTAGGGATCCATCCCAATTGCTGACACCAAACCCAGAAATTATTGCTGATGCCAAGAAGTGCTTACTGACAGGAGCCCAGTATAGTGATCCACTGAGAGGTTCTTCCAGGGCCGGACCAATACAGATCTAGATGTATACAGCAAAACATTGGACTGAACAAGGGGACCCCAATGGGGAAGTTAGGAAAAAAACTATTGGAGCTGAATTAGGTTTTCAACCTCAATAGGAAAAACAACAATATCAATCATCTAGATCCCTCAAAGCTACCAGGGACTAAACTACCAGCCAAAGAATATATAGCAGGTACCCATAGCTGCATCTGGATATGTAGCAGTGGATTGATTTATCTGGCATCACTAAGAGGGAAGTCTTTTGGTCTTGTGGAGGTTAGATGTCCCAGGATAGGGGGACGCTAAGCAGCTGAAGCAGGAGTGGGTAGGCAGGTGGGGGAGCCAAGGGGGAGGGAGGAGGGGATAGGGGGCTTATGGAGGGAAAACTGGGAAGGGGGATAACATTTGAAATACAAATAAATAAAATAACCAAAAAAGGAAGGTACCCATGGAGGGACCCATGTTTCTAATCCCATATGTAGCAGAGGATGGACTTATCTAGCATCAATTGGAGGAGAGACCTTTGGTCCTGTGAAGGCTCAATGCCCCAGTGTAGGTAATGCTAGGGCGGTGAGGTAGGAGTGGGTGTATGGTTGAATGAACACCCTCACAGAAGGGGGAGGAGGTTGGGATAGGGGGTTTGGAGAGGGGAAACCAGGAAAGGGAATAACATTTAAAATGTATATAAGTAAAATATCCAGGAAAGAAAGAAAGAAAGAAAGAAAGAAAGAAAGAAAGAAAGAAAGAAAGAAAGAAAGAAAGAAAGAAAAGAGAAGAAAGAGGAGAGTTTCAGTTACCTGACTGGGAGTGACAAATAGACATTTAAGAGGAAGAAGTAGAGAGGAGGGCAAGGAGAAGGGAGAGCACGTAAAGGAAGACAGAATATTTCCAGTAATTCATTGTTTTTAATAACTGGGTACTACTCTATTGTGTAAATGTACCACAAATTCTCTATCCATTCCTCTGTTAAAGCACATCTGGGTTCTTTCCAGCTTCTGGCTATTATAAATAAGGCTGAATGAACATAGTGGAGCATGTATCCTTATTATAGGTTGGAGCAACCTTTGGCTATATTCCCAGGAGTGGTACAGCTAGGTCCTCAGGTAGTACCATGTCCAATTTCCTGAGGAACTGCCAGACTGATTTCCACAATGGTTGTACCAAATTGTAATCCCACCAACAATGAAGGAGTGTTCCCCTTTCTCCACATCCTTGCCATCATCTGCTGTCAACTGTGTTTTTTATTTTGGCCATTCTGACTGATGTGAGGTAGAACCTAAGCTTTGGTTTGCTTCACATTTCCCTGATGACTAAATAATTCATGAAATTCTTAACCAAATGGATGGAATTAAAAAATATTATCATTGAGTGAGGTAACCCAATCACAAAAAAACACATATTGTAAACACTAACTGGATATTAGCCCAAAAGCTTTGAATACCCAAGTAATAATTCACAGACTACAAGAACCTCAAGAAAAAGGAAGGCCAAATTCTGGGTGCATTGATCCTTCTTAGAAGGGAGAATGAAACACTTATGGGAGGAAATATGGAGACAAAGTGTGGAGAATAGACTGAAGGAAAGGCCATTCAGAGACTACCCACCCTGGGAATCCATCCCATATACAGACACCAAGCCCAGACACTTTTGTGGATACCAAGAAGTCCTTGCAAACAGAAGCTTGTTATAGCTGTTTCCTGAGAGGCTCTGCCAGGTCTTGACAAATACCGAGGCAAGCGATTGCAGCCAACCATTGGACATAGCATGGTGTCCCCAATGGAGCAGTTAGAGAGAGGACTGAAGGAGCTGAAGGGGTTTGCAACCCCATAGGAAGAACAAAATTATCAACCAACCATACCTCCCCCATAGCTCCCAGGGACTAAACCACTATCCAAAGAGTACACATGGAGGGACCCATGGCTCCAGCCACATATGTAGCAGAGGATGGTTTGTTGGTTATCAATGAGAGGAGAGGCCCTTGGTCCTGTGAAGGCTCAATGCCCTAGTGTAGGAGAATGCTAGGGCAGGGAGGCAGGAGGGGATGGGTGGGTTTGGGAGCACCCTCATAGAAAGAGGGAGAAGGAGGATTGGATAGGGGATTTCTGGAGGAGAAACAGTAAAAGGGGATGACATTTGAAATGTAAATAAAACATCCAATAAAAATTATGCCAGTCAGAATGGTTAAGATCAAAAACTCAGGTAACAACAGATGCTGGCGAGGATGTGGAGAAAGAGGAGCACTCCTACATTGCTGGTGAGACTGCAAGCTGGTACAACCATTCTGGAAATCAGTTTGGCAGTTCCTCAGAAAATTGGACATAGTCCTACTAGAAGATCCAGCAATACCACTCCTGGGCATATACCCAGAAGATGCTCCAACTTGTAATAAGGACACATGCTCTGTTATGTTCATAGCAGCCTTATTTATAATAGCCAGAAGCTGGAAAGAACCCAGATGTCCCTCAACAGAGGAATGGATACAGAAATTGTGGAACATTTACACAATGGAGTACTATGCAGCTATTAAAAACAATGAATTTATGAAATTCTTAGACAAATGGATGGATCTGGAGGATTTCATTTTAAGTGAGGTAACCCAATCACAAAAGAACATACATGGTATGGACTCACTTATAAGTGGATATTAGCCCAGAAGCTCAGAATCCTTCCTAGAAGGGGGAACAAAATACCCATCGAAGGAGATACAGAGACAAATGCAGATCAGAGACTGAAAGAATGGCCATCCAGAGACAGCCCCACTTGGGAATTCATCTCATAAACAACCACCAAACCCAGACACTAGGGCAGATGCCAACAAGAACTTGCTGACAGGAGCCTGATATAGCTGTCTCCTAAGAGGTTCTACCAGTGCCTGGCAAATACAGAAGTGGATGCTCACAGCCATCCATTGGACGGTGCACAGGATCCCCAGTGAAGTAGCTAGAGAAAGTACCCAAGGAGCTGAAGGGGTTTGCAGTCTTATAGGAGGAATATCAATATGAACTAACAAGTACCTCCAGAGCTCCTTGGGACTAAACCACCAAACAAAGAAAACACATGGTGGGACTTGTGACTCTAGCTACATATGTTGCAGAGGATGGCCTAGTCAGTGATCAATGGGAGGAGAGGCCCTAGGTCCTGTGAAGTTTCTATGCCCCAGTATAGTGGAATGCCAGGGCCAGGCATGGGGAGTGGGTGGGTTGGGGAGCAGCGGGAGGAAGGAGGGGATAGGTGATTTTTGGAGGGGAAACCAGGAAGGAGGATAACATTTGAAATATAAATAAAGAAAATATATATTAAAAACATAATAAATAATTATGAATGCATTTTTAAAAAAAATAATATCTCCATTAGACATGATGGACCAGGAGCCCAAGCCCAAATGATATGGACACTGAGGACAAACTGATGAAACAGAAACAACCTGGGAAGACTCAAACTGCTTAGGAAGCACAGCTGTAGAATTAACAGTCTAGAGGTAGCAAAAATTAAATTAGGGGCAATTCCCCTACTAATGTCCCAGAGATGATTAATTAAATCTATATGTCTCTGCCTCAGTTATTTGGGGGCTGTCAGTGTTATATTAATGACTAATAGAGTTTATTAAACTCCATTTACTGTAGATGAATCTTTAATATGACAATATGAGGCAGTAATAACTGGTGAAATGAACATGGCAAACTAGGATAAGGTATTATTAGTAGCTGGTGATAGTAAGCCCAATGAGCAAAATAGTCAATGTCCCACAGGGAAAGGAACATGCACACTTGAAGGATCATCTCCAACTATACAAAGCATCTAGTTAGCTATAAGTATCAATCTACAAGATGATAGTGGACATGGAATTTCCTGAAGATGGGAAATCAAGAGGAAATTTAATTAATATAATTATCAAAGCTGTTTGAACTGAGACAAACTAAAATATGAGGAAGGCACTAGTGTGGTGCAGAGTGACTCAAGAGAAATAGAAGAATTGGGACTTAAGAAGAGTCTATTTAGTGATGAAATGTAGACTTATCACAGTAGTGTCCTACCTGTTATTCCTCACAGAAAGATAGGGTTTGTTCTCCTGTTTCTGAGCAAAAGATTAGAAAATCAATTAAATAATTTTATTTCCATTAGTTTACTCTTTAAATTTTTGTTAGCATTGGTGATGTTTTTTTATTCTTATAGATACTTGATCAAACCTAATTTCCCTTGTAATCATCATTATGTAGGTAACCATTGTTGTCATGGTTGGTTAGAAGGAATATTCATTTGAGTGGAGAGCTTACCATATTACAAGATTTCATATGGAAGTTGAAAACTGAGCAGTAGACTTAAAAGAAAAAAATATTTTCTCTTGCAAAGCTTATACATTATTTACAGAATAATAAGACTTGGTATTTAAAATGCGTGCTGTGCTCAGAAGTACAAAGAGCAATGAAATATATTAAAGTGAAATGGACAAGCTGTCACTTGGTTGGCATTTTTATTTCAAGCACTTTTATCCCATGGAGACAGCTCCCCAGTCCCAACAGCACTACTTTATTGTTTTTTTCGTATATAAAATGTTTTGAAATAAAGTATAATTGAACTACTCCTCATCATTTTCCCTCATTTAACCTATGCCAGGCCTCATTTCCCTTGTAAATTGATTTTCTCTTTCTATTTATGTTACACACACACACACACACACACACACACACACACACAAACACACACAGACACAGAGATACAGACACACACACACAGACACACACACACACACACACACACAGCTCTAATAGTCAGCATAGAGTTGTTTATGCACATATGATTTCAGGGTAATGTTTTTTATTAGATATTTTCTTTATTTACATTTCAAATGTTATCCCATTTCCTGGTTTGACCTCCCCCTACCCCTTCCCACCAACCCACCCACTCCTGCTTCCTAGTCCTGGCATTCCCCTACAGTGGGGCATGGATTCTTCTCAGGACCAAGGGCCTTTCCTCCCATTAAAGAGCAATGATATCATCCTCTGCTACATATACGGCAAGAGGCATGGGTACCTCCATGTGTATTCTTTGGTTGGTGGTTTAGTCCCTGGGAGCTCTGGGGGGGCACTGACTGGTTCATATTGTTGTTCTTCCTATGAGGCTGCAAAACCCTTTGGCTCCTTTGATCTTTTCTCTAGCTCCTCCATTGGGGACCTTGTGCTCAGTCCAATGGTAGGCTGAGAGTATCCACCTCTGTGTTTGTCAGGCACTGGCAGAGCCTCTAAAATCAGAGGCTAGACAAGGCTGCTCACTCTCTCCCTACCTATTCAATATAGTACTCAAAGGCCTAGCCAGAGCAATTAGACAACAAAAGGAGGTCAAAGTGATCCCAATTAGAAAGAAAGAAGTCAAAATATCACTATTTACAAATGATGTGATATATATTTAAGTGACCCCAATAATTCCACAAGAGAACTTCTAAGCCTGATAAACAACTTCAGCAAAGTGGCTGGACATAAAATTAACTCAAACAAATCAGTGGCCTTCCTCTACTCAAAGGATAAACAGGCTGAGAAAGAAATTAGGGAAACAAACCCCTTCACAATAGTCACAAATAATATTACATACCTTGGTGTGACTCTACCCAAGCAAGTGAAAAAGATCTGTATGACAAGAACTTCAGGGTAATTTTTTAAATCTGTAATCTGTGAAGTTTTCCATACAGACAGTGATGTTTCAGAAAGGATTAGAAGATGAGAAGCTGTGAACTGCGGATAAATCAGAGGGCTTAACAGCCACTGTCTTGAGACAGCAGAACATCTGGTATTCTCAAGCTTATCAAAGAAAACAGGTGGTCAAAGGGTATCAAGAAAAGGCAGAATGAAGTCACATAGGTAATGGAGGCCCTGTTATTTGGAAAAAAAAACATTAAGTGAACTATATATATATATATATATATATATATATGATTTCAAAAAAAAAACCTATGTACTAAGATGCTGTCAATGTATTTGTTTTCTAGTGAGATAAATAAGTGTGTGGATCCAAATGATATGAGTCCCCCGACACATATACAGCAGAAGGCTGCCTGGTCTGGCCTCAGTGAGAGAAGATACACCTAACCTTTGACCCTGGAGAGACTTGAGGCCCCAGGAAGTGGAGAGGTTAGGTGGCGTTGGGGTGGGAGTGAGGACATCCTCTTGGAGATGTGGGAGGAGGTATGAGATGAGAAACAGTCAGAAAGCAGACTGAGAGGGGGATAATGACTGAACTGTAAAAATAAAATAAAATAAAGAATATTTTTTTTAAAAAATGTGTGGATTCAGATGGGAGAGGATGTTAGAAGGATCTCACAAAGGACTGAAGAAGCTGAAGGGGATTGCAGCCCCATAGGAGGACAACAATATGAACCAACCAGTACCCACAGAGCTCTAAGGGAGTAAACCACCAACCAAAGGTTACTCATGGAGGAACCCATGGCTCCAGCTGCATACATAACAGTAGAGTGCCTTGCTGGACATCAATGGGAGGAGAGACCCTTTGTCCTGAGAGGGCTTGATGCCCCATTGTAGGGGAATGCCAGGACAGGGAAACGAGAGTGGCTGGGTTGGTGAGCAGGGGGAGGAGGGATGGGATAGGGGCTTTTTGGAGGGCACACCAGGAGAGGGGATACCATTTGAAATGTAAATAAAGAAAATATCTAATAATAAATAAATAGAAGAAATGTAAAAAAATGATCTCAGGAGTTGTGGTATGGAAAAACATATCAATATATAGCATAAAATATATTTTCTGCATTTCCTTTAGACAGGAATAATTTGGGGTAAAAATTTTGAAGATGTGTGGGTGCCACATGCTTCAACTGGGAGTCATGTCTATCCACAGGAGGTAATATCTTCAGGTTCCATCTCCCCACTGCTGGGCATTTTGGCTAAGCTCATCCCAATTGAATCCTGTAAGCATCTCACATCCCAGGTCTCTGGGATCTTCTAGAGTTTCCATACCCCACAGTGCTGCAGATTTCCATCCATTCTCCTGACTCTCTTGGCTTCTCTCCTGTGTCCCCCTATACCTGATCCTGCGCCTACCATTTCCCCTTTCTCTCACCTTTCCCACTAACGTCTCTCCCTCCCTTTGCCTCCATTCTGAGAGAGACTGAACTATCCACACTAGGGCCTTCCTTCTTGTTTAGCTTAATATGGTCTGTGAGCTGTATCATGGGTATTCTGTACTATTTTGGCTAATATCCACTTATCCGTGAATAGATAACATGTATGTCCTTTTAGGTCTCAGTTACCTCACTCAGGATGATATTTTCTATTTCTGTTTCCCTGCCAAATTCATGATCTTCTCTATTCTGTGGTATAAATGAATCGTATTTTCTGTATCCATTCTTAGGTTGAGGGACATCTGAATTGTTTTCAGCTTCTGGCAATTACAAATGAGGTTGCTATGAAATGGAGCAGAGACTGAAGGAAAGCCATCCAGTGGAATTCATTCCATACCCAGGAAACAAACCCTGACACTCTTACTGATGCCATGTTGTGCTTGCAGACAGGAGTATGACTGTTCTCTGAGAAGTTCTTCTAGCAGCTGACTGAGGCAAATGCAGATACTTACAGCCAATAATTGGTCTGAGGACTTGGACCCCTGTGGAGAGTTAAGGAAAGGACTGAAGAAACTGAATAGGCTTGCAACCACATAAAAGAACAACAGTCTCAACTAACCCAGACCCCTGGGGGCTCTCAGAGACTAAGCCACCACCCTAAAAGCATACATGGGTTGTTCTGTGGCCCCTGGCACATATGTAGCAAAGGTCTGCCTTGTCTGGACTCATTAGGAGAAGATGTGCCTAATCCTGTAGAAACTTGATACTCCAGGGAAGGGGCATGCTGGTAGGGGTGAGGTGGGCATGGAGATCCAGGGAGTACCCTCTCAAAAGAAAAGGGGAGGGGAAATATGGTGAAGAACTAGAGGAGGGGGGAACAGGAATATATATATTTCTGTAAAAGAAAGAGAAAAAGTCAAATAATCTACTCAGAAACCTATTATATAATGATTTCTTTTAAATATATTTTATTTATTCTTTGAAGCTGTCATATATGCATACAATATATCGCAATCATTATCATGTTCAAATTGCAATGTTTTCTCCTTGCCTCCAGAACCTCTCAAATGTCTCATATTCCCCTCCCAGTTTCATGTGCCCATATGGGACACAAAATATTAAATTAAAGTGCATGGTCTCATAAATGGCACCTGGTCAGATATCAAAACAACAGTTATTTTATGCTTACACAGCCAATCATGGCTAAATATCACAAAGCACAGCTTTTTCCAATTTACTTACATTTGATTTAAGAGGGAGTTCAATCATTGTCTACATCTGATATAAAGGGTGAACTCAACCATCATCTACTCACATGTCCCTGGCCATATAGCACACTACATTTATGAAGGGTATGTTTTAAGTTAACTGGCTAGTAATATCTAAAAATATATTTCTTAAATGCTAACCTCCAACTTTTGAAACGTTTAAGTCAGAAACTTACAAATCTCTTTGCCTTAAGTATTTACTTATAAATAAAATTAGTTCATGTATTTATATAAGGAAACATTAAAGCTGTATGAATTTTGCAATAGACATTTAACAATCATCTGCAATGCTTTTACAGCCTTCTTCATTCTTAAAATTTACCGTCACAAACAGAAAACAAAATAAATGCAATGTGCCTAAAATATGTCTTCTAAATGATATTTACAAACCCAGGTTAATTTCCCAGTTCCGTCTAAAGAAAGTATAAAAACTGCAGCTGAACACTTACAAAATCAAGGACAAAATAAGATTGCATGAATTTTTAAAAATTTGGTTGTTTTACTTAATTTTTAAAAAATTAGTTGTTGTATGTATTTAAATTTTAAATGTTATCCCTTCCTGGTTTTCCCTCCAAAACCCACCTATCCCACTTTCCCTTCCCTGCCCCTGCTTCTATGAGGGTGCTCCCCCACCCACCCACCAATTTCCACCTCACTTCCCTAGCATTCTCCTACCCTGGGGCATCAAGCCTTCACAGGACCAAGGGTCACCCCCTTACTGATGCCAGATAAGGCCATCCTTTGCTACATATGCAGTGAGCAGTGGGTCCCTCCATGTGTATTCTTTGGTTAGTGATTTAGTCCCTGGGATCTCTGTGGGGGAGCCGGGAGTGTCTGGTTGGTTGATGTTCTTATTCTTCCTATGGGGTTGCTAACCCCTTCAGCTCCTTCAGTACTTCCCCTAACCCTCTACTGGGGTTCTTCATTTCACCTAACTGCCTAAATCAATGTCAAAATATAAACACTCTGTGTATACTTCTTAATCCTATAAGTAGTATTATTTTCCTAATGAAAATTCATAAACTCTTTCACCTATGAAGATTTCTGAAATTTAGTTGAGAACAGTATGTCATGACAAGGATAGGGTTAATAGAACATGAAAAATAGCATCTGCTTTTCATATGAAAATGAGAATCTTATTGTAAGTGACAACATTAAACAAATTCAATTTGTACTGTTGCCGGAATAATTATCAATTTTTGCAATGAACATCTGAAAATTTTGCTTGGTGCTGTGTCTGAAGAAAAGGAAGCAAATGACTGCTGAATGTACTTCCCTCCTCAGAGTTATGTAAATGCCAATGAATAGCTATACTACATAACTATTTGGAAAAATAGTATAGAGAGATAATGAAGAGAATGCTGATATATCAGACCCATGGGTTGAAACAAATTAGGCATTGTTTATATGACTGCTGAAAAAAAAAAGATATTTATAAGCTTTTCCTTATTACTTGATAGCCATACGTACCTCATAAAACAAATGTTTAGTGTTTTTTTGATAAGTAACTCTCTCATAAACACAAAGATTCTGCCTGTATAATTGTCAGTAGTTATTGGTCCCCCTTGTAAAATGATAATATACATGAAAAGTTAAGACTTAATGAAAGCTGCATTGCCTAATTTTAAACAAATTTGTTTTGACCTTGACTTTCCAAAGTCTGTAGAACTTTAAGAGAAGAAAGTTACTTCAAAAACAAAAGGAATATTTCTTTCTCTATCTGCCCCACATCAGACTTCAAACTACCTTGTATCTTGAAAATACCCTTTTAGGTTTAATATAAAAGGAAGAATTGCACAGCTATACCCTCATTAGAATTGTACATTAAAATTTGTCTTCTACAACCTGATGTGATAAAGTTTTACAGTTTGTTTGTTTGCTTGCTTGTTTTTTTTTTATTCACTTTACATTCTGAAAGCCACCCCCTACCAGTTCCCCCTTCAAATATTTCCTTCCTCATCCCCCCTCCCATTCCCTTCTTATAGCATAGAGGTCCCCCTGGGTATGTCCCCATCCTGGCCTATGGTGTCTCTGCAGAGCTAGGCACATCCTCTCCCACTGAGGACAGACAAGGCAGCTCCATTAGGGTAACATATTCCACAGACAGGCGATAGGGCCATCCTTTGCTGCAATTTTGGGGTATTCGCTTGAAGACAGAGCTGACCATATGTGGCATATATGTGGAGTCCATTGGTCCAGAAAAATGTATGATTTTTTGCTGTTATTGTTGGCAGTTGAGTCTCTGAGAGTCCCAAGGTTCCAGGTCAGTTGACTTTGTTCTTCCTGTAGAATTCCTGTCTGCCATAGACCGGCCTCAGTCGCCCCCCCTTAATCCGCGGGAAAAGTCAGGGTTCCACTACAGGTAGACAGGAGTTGGCGAAAAAAGGGTGACAAACAGGCACAGACACAAGGGAGTGTGGTATCTGAATGTAATTTTGTCAAAGTTAGCATCAGATATATATATATAGATAGATAGATAGATAGATAGATAGATAGATATAGATATAGATATAGATATAGATATAGATATAGATATAGATATAGATATAGATATAGATATAGATAATACAGAAGAAAACAAAGAAATAGGGTGTCACAGCAGGCAAGGTACATTGAAGTTATCTGACACAAAACAGAGGAATGCCTTCGAAGGACTGGCAGGAACCAGGCAATGTTTACAGTTGAGAATAAGAACAGCCCTTCCTAGAATTGCTAATGACAGGGGCCAGGAGAGGATTTCACACCCTAGTCACAATGTATGCTATTCCTTTGAGCCTTTTGAAAGCTTGCACCTGGGACTTCAGTTCTAGCAGACCTTTTCATGAATAATGCAATACTGTAGTTCCTCCTTAAACCACAACCTTCCTTTTTCCTAGGCCATGGTAAGTTCTTGCATATGGGAGCTTGGCTGCTCTTGGCTAATCTGTAGGGAATCTCCATTTGTCAGAAGAACTCAGCAACTTTCTTCTAATATGCAATGGTAGTCTGCCATACCTGAGTGTAATGAAGATTCTATTTATACTTTGCTAAGCTTGCCCTGATATTTCTAACTCTTATCCAGTAAAATACTGTAAGGAAGCTTGCAAGACCCTCCACACAACCACAGGGACAAATCTGGGGCATTCTTGCTATGGGAATGCCAAGGTTCCAGGAGACTAAGTTTCTGTGAACTTTTCACCTCGGGATTGTGTCCAGGTTTTTAGGCCTGTCACGTGGATCAGTACTAGAGTGGGTGTAGCACCTATCCTCTTGGGGGCCCTCAATCTTTGTCCCAACTTTAACATAAGATGTCTGGAGTTCTGTTCAGTGTATGGCCCTTGGTATCTGCTTCAGTTTCAGTCATCTGTTGGTTGGAACCTCTCAGAGAACAGTTGTGTTAGGCTTTTGTCTGCAAGTATAAGGGAGTATCATTAATAGGCCAGGGATTGGTTCTTGCCCATGGAATAGGTCTGAAGATTTTTTTGGCCATTTCCTCAGTCTCTGCTCCATCTTTATCACAACATTTCTTGTAGACAGTGAAAATTTTGGGTCAAAATTTGTGGGGGTGGGGTTGTTGTCCTCATCACTCCACTGGGGGGTATTTTCTAGCTATAGGATGAGGACTCCTCAGGTTCCATCTCCCCTTTACTCTAAATCTCAGCTAAAGTTGACCCCATAGATTCCTGAGATGCTCTTGATCCCAGGCCTCCAGCATTCCCTCTACATGCCCCGACCCCTCTTTGCCCATTAGCTTCAGGATTCTGTTCATTCTCCTAGCCTTTCTTGACCTCTCTCATGTCTCTCACCACACATGATGCTGAATGCCCTCATTCCATTCCCCATTCCCTCTTCCACCCTGATCCCTCACTTCATTTGCCTCATGTGCCTATTAAATTCCCCTTTCTAAATGAGATTCAAGCATCCTCCTTGATACTTTCTTCTTGTTTGTCTTCATTGGTTCTGTGAAGTGCAGCTTGCCTATACTGTATATTATGGCTGATATCAATTTATTAGTGAGTACATACCACACATGCCATTTTGATTTTAGTATCTTACCTCAGGATGATAATTTCTACTTTCATCTACTTGCCTGAAAAATTTATGTTGTTCTTGTGTTTAATAGCTGAATATTATTTCATTGTATAAATGTACTACATTTTCTGATTTCATTCCTCTACAGAGGAATATCTGGTTGGTTTCCAGTTTCTGCTTATTATGAATAAATCCTCTATGGACATAATGGATCATCTGTCATTAGAGTATGATGGAGCAACTCATCTTTGCTGGGTCTTTGGGTAGAACTATTTGTGTCCAATTTTCTCAGAAAATACCAGATTGATTATCAGAGTGGTTTTAGGAGTTTGCAATCCTAACAGCATTGAAGAGTGTTCCTCTTGCTCCATATCCTCACCACCATGTGCTATTGGATACATTTTTGATCTTAGCCATTCTAATGGGTGTAAGATGGAATTTTAGGATCATTTTGATTTGCATTTCCCTGACAAATAAGGATGATAAACATTTAATTTTTATTATTAGATCTTTTCTTTATTTGCATTTCAAATGTTATCCTCTTTCCTAGTTTCCCCTCTGAAAATCCCCTATCCCTTCTCTCCCCCTCCCCCCCTGCTCACCAACTCACCCACTCCTGCTTCCTGGCCCTGGCATTTTTTTTAAGTGCTTCTCACCCATCCTAGATTCCTCTAGAATTCTTTTTAGCACATTACTCCATTTTTTAACTGGGTTATTTGCTTTGTTGGTGTCTAACATCTTGAGATTTATATTTTTGTACAATAGCCCTCTGCCGGAAGTAGGGTTGGTGAATATCTTCATACAATATGCAGTATACCATTTTGTCCTATTGAGTATTCTTTTTCTCACAGAAGCTTTTCAGTTTCAAGAGGTCCTTTCCATTTATTGTTCATCTTAGAGCCTGAACCATTGGTGTTCTCTTCAGGAAATTTACTCCTGTACCTGTTTTTTCCAGGGTATTTCCCACTTTCTCTATTATTAGATTTTGTGTTTCCAGTTTTATGTTGAAGTCTTTGATAGACTTGGACTTGAATTTTGTGCAGGTTTAAAATATGGATCTAGTCATTCTTTTACATGCAGACACCAAGTTAGATCAGTACCATTTATTGAAGCTGCTTTCACTTTCCATTGCATTTTTTTTGCTTCTTTGTCAAAAACAAGTATGTGTAGATATTTGGGGTTTATTTCTGAGTCTTTCATTCTATTACATTGATCAACCTGTCTGTTTCTACACTGTTATAATGTAGATTTTTATGACTACTGTTCTATAGTACAGCTTGAGATCAGGGATATTGATGCTGCCATTCTTTTTTTTTTAATATTTTTATTAGGTATTTTCCTCATTTACATTTCCAATGCTATCCCAAAAGTCCCCCATAAACCCCCCAACTCCCCTACCCACCCACTCCCACTTTTTGGCCCTGGCATTCCCCTGTACTGGGGCATATAAAGTTTGCAAGTCCAATGGGCCTCTCTTTCCAGTGATGGCCAACTAGGCCATCTTTTGATACATATACAGCTAGAGTCAAGAGCTCCGGGGTACTGGTTAGTTCATAATGTTGTTCCACCTATAGGGTTGCAGATCCCTTTAGTTCCTTGGGTACTTTCTCTAGCTCCTCCATTGGGGGCCCTGTGATCCATCCAATAGCTGACTGTGAGCATCCACTTTTGTGTTTGCTAGGCCCCTGGCATAGTCTCACAAGAGACAGCTATATCTGGGTTCTTTCTGATGCTGCCATTCTTTTATTCTCCAGCATTGTTTTAGTTATCTTGGAGTTTTGTTTTTCCATATGAAGTTGATAATTGCTCTTTCCAGGTCTCTAAAAAGTTGTGTTGGAATGTTGATATCAATTGCATTAAATATGTAGATTGCTTTTTGTAAGATAGTCATTTTCAGTATGTTAATCCTGCTGATCCATTAGCATGGCAGACCTTTTCATCATCAGATGTCGTCTTCAATTTCTTTTTCTCAGAGACTTGAAATTCTTGTCATACAGATCTTTCAGTCATTTGGCTAATGTTATATGAAGGTATTTTATGTGATATGTGGCTATTGTGAAGGGTGTTGTTGACTTGATTTCTTTCTGGGCCCATTTACCATTTATATAAACAAAGGCTATTGACTTTTGTTTTTATAGTTAATATTTATACAGCTATTTTGCTGAAGAAGTTTATCAGGTATAGGAGTTCTGCGGTACATTTTTTGGGGTTGCCTAAGTATACTATCATATCACCTGAAAGTAACAATGCTTTGATTTCTTCCTTCCCCATTTATATCCCCATGATCTCCCTTTGTTGCTTTATTGTTCTAGTTAGAATTTCAAAGTACAATATAGAATAGGAAGGGAGAGAGTGGGCAGCATTGTCTTGTCCCTGTTTGTAATGGAATTCCTTTAAGTTTCTCTATATTTAATTTGATATTGGCTATTGGCTTGCTGTATATTACTTTTTTAATATATTAGGTATGGGCCTTGTATTTCTGATCTCTCCAAGACTTTCTACATTAAGGGTTGGATTTTGTCTAAGGCCTTTTCAGCACCTAATGAAATGCTCATTTGATTTATCCCTTTCAGTTTGTTTATACGGTGGATTGTGCTGATGGGTTTTCATACATTGACCCTTCTCCTCATGCTTGGGATGAAGCTTACTCGATTATGTGAATGATATTTTTAATGTGGTTGCGTTTAGCTTGTATTTTATTGAATATTTTTCTGTCAATGTTCATTAAGAGAGATTGGTCTGAAATTGTTAAGTCTTTGTGTAGTTAAGGCGTGAGGATATCTGTGGCTCATAGAGTGAGTTAGGCAGTGTCCATTCTATTTCTATTCAATGGAATAGCTTGAGGAGTATTAGCTCCTTCTTGAAATTCTGGTAGAATTATATGCAGGCCCAAGGCTGGTTATTCGGGAGTTTGGGGGAAACTTTTAATGACTTTCTATTTCCTTAGTAGTTGTAGAACTGTTTAACTTACCTGATTTTGATTTAACGTTGAGAGGTGGTATCTGTTTGAAAAATAATCATTTCATTTAGATTTTCCAGTTTTGTAGAGTATAGGCATTTGAAGTAAGGCCTAATGATTTGTTTTAATTTCCTCATTGCTGTTGTTATGTCTCCCTTTTCATTTCTGATTTTGTTAATTTCGATACTATCTTTCTGTCTTTAGTTCGTTTTAATAAGTGTTTGCTCGCTTTTTGCTTTTCTCAAAGAAGCAGCTCTTGGTTTTGTTGATTCCTTGTATTGTTCTCTTTGTTCCTAACTGATTAATATCATCCCTAAGTTTAATTATTTCCTACAGTCCACTTGTCTTGGGTATGTGTGATTCTTTTTTTTTTTCAAGTTTTTTTATTAGATTTTTTTTCATTTACATTTCAAATGCTATCCTGAAAGTCCCCCTATACCCACCCCCTGTCCTGCTCCCCTACCCACCCACTCCCACTTCTTGGCCCTGGCGTTCCCCTGTACTGGGGCATATAAAGTTTGCAAGACCAAGGGCCTCTCCTCCCAATGATGTCTGACTAGAACATCTTCTGCTACATATGCAGCTAGAGACACGAGCTTTGGGGTTACTGCTTAGTTCATATTGTTTTCCACCTATAGGGTTGCAGACCCCTTCAGCTTCTTGGATACTTTCTTTAGCTCCTCCATTAGGGATCCTGTGTTCCATCCAATAGATGACTGTGAGCATCCACTTCTGTATTTGTCAGGCACTGGTATAGCCTCACAAGAGACAGCTATATCAGGCTCCTTTCAACAAAATCTTGCTGCCATGTGCAGTAGTGTCTGCATTTGGTGGCTAGTTATGGGATGGATCCCCGGGTAGGGTAGTTTCTGGATGATCTATCCTTTTGTCTTAGCTCCAAACTTTGTCTCTGTAGCTCCTTCCATGGTTATTTTGTTCCCTAATTTAAGGAAGAATGAAGTATCCACACTTTGGTCTTCCTTCTTCTTGATTTTCTTGTGATTCTTTTTTGTTCTAGAACTTTCAGGTATTCTCTTAAGTTGCTAGTATAAGATCTCTGCATTTTCTTTATGAAGGCACTTAGTGCTATCAGCTTTCTTCTTAGCAATGCTTTCATTATGTTTCATACGTTCAGATATATTTGCCTCCATTTTTTTGAATTCCAGAAAGTCTTTGATTTCTTTTTTATTTAATGCAGTGGTCATTGAGTATAGATTTGTTCAGTTTCTTTGAGACTGTAGGCTTTCTGTTGTTTATGTTGTTTTTGAAGTCCAGATATAATGCATAGTGATCTAATAAGATGCGTAGTGTTATATGAAGTGAGGCTTGCTTTGTGACTTAGTATATAGTCAATTTTGAGAAGGCTCTGTGATGTGCTGAGAAGAAGGTATATTCTTTTGTGTTTGGGTGAACGGACCTGTAGATATCTCTTATGTCTATTTGGTTCATTACATCTGCTCTTTTCACTATTTCTCTATTGAGTTTCCATTTCAATGACCTGTCCATTAGTGAGAATGGGTTGTTAAACTCCTCCCATGATCAATGTGTGGACTTTGATGTGTGATTTAAGCTTTAGTAATGTTTCTTTCACTAATATGGGTGCCATTGAATTTGGGGCATAGATGTTCATGATTGAGACTTGATTTCTCTGTGTGCTTATGGCAGTACAGGAATTCAGTAGACCAAGCTGGACTTGAACTCACAGAAATCTACCTGTGAATTTCAAATGCTGAGTTTAAAGGTGTATGGCATCAGTGTCCAGCTTTCTTGCTTTAGAGGATTTTTTCACTTTTTTGCTAATTACCAAATATTCAGCAAATTATATGCTAGGTGAAATTTCCACCTAGAGAAATTACCTGTAAAATAAATAAAAATGAAATAAAAATAAAAATAAAAATGAAATATTTTATACTAACTAAAATATTATAATCTTGTTTTTTTTATTTTTATACCACAGCTAGTCTGAGATTTTGACATTAACAGAGTTTGTAATTTATCCTTCATTGCTGTACATTTCAGCCTGCATGCTTATGGTCAAGAGTAAGCTATAAATATAGATTCTTAGCAAAGCAAAAATGTAGAATAGCCTTGCAAAAAGCATTTCAGTAAAACTGAAACCAGGCAGAGAAAAACTACTACCTAACTATCTAAACAAATAAATAAATAAATATAATGAAAGATGGATATATTTGGGTCCTGTTTTTCGATTACTTCATATACTCTAGATATCAAATCGCAAGACAAGTATTTCAGTGTGGTAAATAGAGGGAGCTGCTTTCCAGAATAACTCTCAACCATCAGGACCAAAGTACAAAAGTCAACGATTAGAGGACTGCTGCTTAAGATCATTAACTACAATAAGAGAAACACTACATGTCCCTCACTTTTATTAAATGATACATGAATAACTGAATTCATGCTCTGTGCATATATGAATTTCTTTCATTTGACCTTCCAAGAGTGCTCATTCAATGAGGAGGATTACTTGTTTTCTGTCCCTTTAATACTATCTTGGCTGTGTGTGTGTGTTTGTGTTTGTGTGTCTGTCTGTGTGTCTGTGTGTTGTGTGTATGTGTGTACTACAGCTTATGTGTGGAAGTCACATGACAATTCCCTGGAGTCATGTTTTGTCTTCCAGTTTTACAAGGGTCATAGGAATTGAACTTGGGTCACCTGGCTTGTGCATCAGTTGCTTTTACCATTAGAGCCAGATTGCTGGTTCCTCATTACTAGCAATAAACACATAGAGAAAAGAAAATAAAAATCTTGATTTTTCACTTATCCTCAGCTAAGATTGCATGTAACAAAGATGATTTACTATGTGACCATGTTTCACCATGGTTATTTCTAAATGCAGGCTTTTCTTTTCTATTTTGGGAACTGTATTAAAATATCCCTCAAGTGCTTTCTGTCCAAGTATTTTACCGTTCAAACACTAAAAGCCAGTACTTTGAAAAAGTCATCTCCAAAGATCATAGCAACCTGATTTCTAGTCTCTTTGAAATCCTAGGACTAATTCTAGAGGGTGTCAATTAGAAAAGAAAGCCTAATCACAAAGAAAACTATTTGTGACATTAATAACAAAGTCCCAGCAAGAAATTCTAGCATTCAATAATTTTCTTCATCATTTTTCTATCTCTTCCAGTAGCTGAAAAGAATGTACTCCAAAAATTAGAAAATGAAATTATAAAATAATTTTCTATTCTCCACAATTGCTCTCAAACCCAGTGCTAGTTTCTCTGCTATGGTATAATATGAGTGAATAATATCTTCACTTTTTCTTCTGCTACTATAATATTTCATACTTTCATTTATGGTTATATTTGTCTTATTTGATTAACCCCTTTGCTTCTCAGTTTTTGTAAGTGTAGGTCTCAAAAAGCTATTAAAAATGGACAAGTAGATGTGAAGACAGCAGCTTTCCTATGTTTGATTTAGCAACAAACAAAAAGAATATTTCCACTTTCTATCTATAGAATTTTAACTTCCCACTTCATTCACAAACTTTGAATATATCAAAATATCAAAAGTTGTGCATGCAATTAGTTGTGTACCATAATTTAGAGAAAGGCATATCACAATATATTTACAACAATGTGTTGGTGGACTAGTGGGTGTTACTTTAAGATGATAACTATACATCCTTTCTTAAGAAATTACAAGGTCAGGCATGGTGGTGCATGCCTTTAATCCCAGCACTTGGGAGGCAGAGGGAGGCGGATTTCTGAATTCTAGACCAGCCTGATCTACAGAGTGAGTTCCAGGACAGCCAGTGCTATACAGAGAAACCCTGTCTCGGGAAACAAAAAAGAACCATAAAAAGAAAAAGATAAAAGAAAAAAGAAAAAAGAAAGAAAGAAGGAAGGAAGGAAGGAAGGAAGGAAGGAAGGAAGGAAGGAAGGAAGGAAGAAATTATGAAGTAATAAAGTGATCAATGTCTTAAATTTGATAAAAACATGATATTAAGCCCTGAATATTTAGATCTAAACTTTATTTCAGTGGCATATACGAAGATTGTCACATGGCACAACAGTTATGAAAATTATTAGAAGATACTTGACTGTGTGAAGCATAATCATAATGTTTTTAATACCAAGATGGTATATGAATTACTCAAATAAAATCCAGGAGTCCTTGAGCTACTATCCAAAATATATAAAGAACTCAAGAAGCTAACCACCAAAAAAACTTAAAAACCCAATACAAAAATGGGGTATAGAACTAAACCAAGAATTTACAACAGAGGAATCTGGAATGGCTGAGAAGCACTATAAGAAATGTTCAAAATCCTTAGTTATCAGAGAAATGTAAATCAAATTGACCCTGAGATTCCACCTTATACAAATCAGAATGTATTAGATCAAAATCTGAGGTCACAACACATGTTGGCAGGGATGTGGAGAAAGAGGATCAGATCACTCCTCTAATGCTGGTGGGATTGCAAACTGGTACAACCACTCTGAAAATCAATCTGGAGTTTCCTCAGAAAAGAAAGAGAAAATTGACTTACCTGAAGAACCAACAGTACCACTCTTGAGAATATATCCAAAAGATGCCCCATCATGCCACAGGGGCATGTGTTCCACTATGTTCATAGCAACCTTGTTTGTGATAGCCAGAAGCTGGAAACAACCCAGATGTCCCACGACAGAAGAATGAGTATAAAAAATGTTGTTCATTTACACAATGGAATACTACTCAGTTATTAAGAATGAAGATATCCTGAGTTTTGCAGGCAAATACACGGAACAAGAAAATATCATCCTGAGTGAGGTACCTCAGATCCAAAAGGATAGGCATGGTATGTATTCACTGATAAGTGGATATTAGAAAAAAAAAGAGTACAGAATAACCAAGATACAGTCCAGAGAACTCAAAAAGGTCAACAAGCTGAATGGCCCAAGTTCATATGCCTCAGTCCCACTTGGGAGAGAGAAGAAAGCAATGACAAGTGGGGAGGAAGGGGGGAAGAGGGGAACCTGATCTGGTATTGGTGGAGGGGACAGGATTGAAGCCCTGAGGGCCAGCAGAAAGAATGGAAACAGGGAACCTCAGAAGGTGGGGTGGGGGGCTCCAGAATGCACCAGAAACCTGGGAGGTGAGAGACTCTCCGGACTCAAAGTGAGGGACCTTAAATGAAATTCCTGACAGAAAGGAGAGGGAACTTATTGAGCCTACATCCAGCAGGAAGACAGAGCATTAAGTGAGGGAGGGGCTTGACATTCCACAGTCAAAACTCTGACCCATAATTGTTCCTGCATTAAAGAACTGCAGGGTTGGAAATGGAGAGGTGCCTGAGGAAAAGCAGGTCCACTGAAAGGCCCAAAGTGGGATCCAGCTCAAGAATAGGGCCCAAGGCCTGAAATTATTACTTAGGCTATGGAGCACTCACAAAAAGTAACATATCATGACTGACCTCTGGAAGACCCAAGAAGCAGCTGAAAGAGCCAGATGATAATATTTTTGTCCAACCAATGGACAGAAGCTGCTGACCCCTGTGGTTGAATTATGAAAAAACTGGAAGAAGATGAGGAGGAGGGCAACACTATAGGAGAACTAGCAGTCTCAATTAACCTAGACCCCTTATATCTCTCAAAAACTGGACTACCAACAAGGCAGCATAGATCAGTTGATATGAGGCCCCCAACACATATACAGCAAAGAACTGAGTTCTGTCAGAGAACATGCACCTAACCCTCAAGAGACTGGAGGTCCCAGGGAGTTTAGAGGTCTGGTGGGTTTGGGGTGGGTTTCAGGGACATCCTTGTGGAGACAGGGGTCAGAGATGAGGTATGGGATATGGAACAGTCAGAGGGTGGACTGGGAGGTGAATAAAATCTGGAACGGGAAAAAAAAAACCTAGATAATAGATTTAAGAAAGAAAGAAAGAAAGAAAGAAAGAAAGAAAGAAAGAAAGAAAGAAAGAAAGAAGCCAGGAGTCAAGTTGCCACAAGGAACTGATAAGGAACAACATTTTATATACCTCTAGAAGGACTCAGGAATTAGGAGAGTTTTCCAAGTTCTTGAAGTTAATAGCTTATGATTAACTAATTGTATTCCAAATGGAAGAGCCTAGGGAAATTGAGAAAAACTGAACTCAACTCAATATATTATTCCCTACATGGAGTATGGGAAGATCCTTTCTTGGTAAAATCTGTGAAAGACATCAACACCTCTTTACAAAGAAAAACACACAACAAAGACAGCTCTAATTTGGGTTTGAATTTCCTGAAGTGAAGAAGCAGACAAGCCATCTCCATAATAATGGAGCTTGCTGTGTGACTTTTAGATCAATCAAAATAAATCCATGGTAAAATAATAAGTGAAAAATTGATGCAACTATTTCATCTCTAGGCTTTTTCAATTGTAAATAAGGCAATCACACAAAAAAGGATGAAAGGTATATACATCCTGGAATTCCTTCCTGGCAGGCAAGCTCTACATTACTAAAATGTTCATTAATGATTATATAAATAACTAGTTGTAAAATAGAGATACATTAAGCAGATATTCAGAATCATGTATAAAAAATACTGTCAGAAATACTCGTATAATTTAAACGAAAACTGAAATGTCCCAAAGCAATTTGTATTTTAACAAAAATTACAGAATTGCATTCATATACATACATACATTTGGAAGCCTATTGAAATTTCCATTAAAATGTTGTCATTGCTCTTTTGTAAATTGTAGAGAGGAAGTTTTATTTGTTTTTGCTTTGTTTTATATTTATTTTACTTATTTCTTCTACTTTCAAACTCCCCTCACTAACGAAAATACTGTTAAAAGCAGAAAAATATAGATAAAGAAATAAATAAAATACATAATATTTTATCTCCTTATAAGATAACATTTTATCCTACAATAGCTTCAGACATGCTAATGGAAGACATATTATTCTGACCTACAAATAAATACCTTATCATTTGTGATGCAACAGATACTAGGTTTCCAGTTATTAGTGCATCTTTTGCAAATAGTGTCTCTCAGGAGTAACACAGGGAATTTAGTGTAAAGAAAATGCATTTATTTCACAGGATATTTGAATTAGGAAAGAAAGAAAGAAAGAAAGAAAGAAAGAAAGAAAGAAAGAAAGAAAGAAAGAAAGAAAGAAAGAAAGAAAGAAAGGAAGAAAGAGAGAGAGAGAGAAAGAAAGAAGAAAGAAAGAGAGAGAGAAAGAAACAAAGAAGGAAGACAAGTGTTTGTTGGGCCTAATATGCTCAATTATTGCCTCAAAATTAAAAATGATTATTATATATTTCAAGAAACAAATTCCACATTTTGCTATGTATAGAAATGTCCACTATATTGTAATTTTTACTGTAAAAGTATCTGCAAAAGTATAGTTTCCCAATGATGCCAATGCCTTGCTTGATTACATGCATGCTTGAGAATATGGGGATAGTTTTCTGGTTTAAGAAAGTTCAAATCCTGAGCACTCCCACTCTAGCACCGAAAAGTTGGAATTTTCTAAAGGAGACACTGATTGAAGCTAAAAGGCTAGAGAAGAGACCAGCAGAGTCTGGAAGCATCAGGGAAAATGTTCTCTACTGGAAAAAAGCATTATCACTAACTCTAACTCTGCCTTCTCCTAGAACATCTTCCTTCTTGTCTTTCTCCTCCCCAGTCATCCTCTTCCAATTCCTCTTCCTTCTCTTCCTCCTCCTCTTCCTCCTCCTCTTCTTCCTTCTCCTCTTCCTTGTAATCTAGGCCACCCATTGCAAGTTACCATCAAACTAATGGTAAACCTTCCATTCCCCTCAGTGTCCCATATAATGTCTAAAAACCTCCATGGCATACTTGTACTTTTCAAATGTTCTACATAATACTAATCAAGTCAACAATCAAAGGAGACATCACAATCCAATATTCGCTAACTTGATACCCAACTACAACAGCTTATGTTATGGTTAATTCCCATATCCTACACAACTCAAATTACACTGATTTTCAAAGAATGGTTGGGAAGAACCCTTGATGTATGCTTATTTTTGTGACATTTTAGAAATTAAATGGGAAATAAAGTTCTAGGAATATTTAAGAACTTATACAATCTCAATATTATAATATTTGATAAAGATTAAGAAAGGGGAAAAAGAAAATTCTGCTTAAAGCAAATATATGTTATATATCTCACCACCCTCAGACACTCAGAAAAATAAAATAAGGAGCATGCAAGGAAATTAGAATGCTTATTTCTGTAATTAAACATGTATGTGGACATGGTTGTTATTTATCAGTACCTTACAATATCTGTCCTGTAGCCATCCAGCCTCAACAATTGCATCAGCAGGTTTTGGTTCCTTACCTGGTGGAGTGAGTGACTCGCAATTTTATTTGTGAAGAATTGGGTCATTTATCATCATCCCTTTTGTTGGGTTGTTGTAGTTTCCCATTGATGTTAATTACATTTTTAGTAGCTCTAAGTCACAGCCTAAGGCATCTTTATTCTAGAAACATGCTTATTTTGTCTGTAGAGAAGTAGTCCAAATTTCATCAAGTTGTTTGGAGCAGTTGTCACTGTTAACACTGTAATTCCTTTCTTAGCAGTGATTCAGTAACTTTTCTTGTCAATGAGATGAAATACCTGGCAAAGCTAATTGAAAAAAATTATATTGTCTGTGAGTTTGAATGGATTCCGTCCTGACAGAGAAAGCCAGGTGTAGGACATGGCTCAAAGCTGTGGAGGCAGAAGCATAAATCTACTTGTTCACATCTCTACAGACCTGAAAGAAAGAGGTAATCGTAGAATATCTAGCAATAAAAAATATCCACCTAATAAAGTTTCCCCAGCCTTTAAATCTTACCACAAAGAAAACACAAAGTGAGTGTAAAGATTTCATCCACATTCAAACTACAAACCCATAGCTCATGCAAGGTAACCAACATTGTGGAGACACCATTTTTCTATTAACACTATCCACCCCCTAAATCATCTACTTGCTTCTCTATAGCACAGTGTCAGATATTTTTAAACTCTTACAAACTACATAAATTTTTTATATTATATTTTCCCTGACATTTTCTTAATAAATATTACTTCTTTGGCTATCATAAATATTTCCTTTAAGACTTCTCTGAGACATGAATAAATACAAGAGTAATACTGATGAGGACGATGATGATGTGGTGATGATTATGAAGATGATGGTTGTATTTTGTTAAAGGCATTTTGTTTAAGGTTCTGTTGAATTGACATAAGAGTCATTTGGAAAGAGAAAACATCAGTTGAAGAAATCCTTCCACATGGATTGGAAAGACTCATTGTAAAGATCCATCAGGTAACTTAATATATTACATTACATAATCACAGTACTTCTAATTTGAGGGGGGAGAGTAACTCTCTAGACAACCTTGTATTGGTGTTGTTGTATTTCTTTGTTACTATAGACAACTGCCAGAATAATGTCATAAAGTCAACAGTAATAACAAGACAAATATGGCACTGTCTATCAGAGAAATAACTGGACAATACTAAACTCAGAAGGATTTTTGGTCTTATTGCTACTGCTTTGAATTCTCATTGAAAATACATCAAATGTACAGAAATTTTTATGCTTCCTGAAATTTCCACATGGAAAATTAAAATATTACTATTAACAGCTATTTTAATATTGTTATTAAATTTAATTATTTAATAGATAATAATAGTTATTATGGAAGTGTCCAACATTTGTAAATATGAACTCATAAAACTAAGTAATATACTTTATTCTGCTTACAAGGTGGCTCTTTTCATGTCTCTAAAATTCTTTGAAATATTTACTGTTTATTCAACTAATTATTTCCTCAAAATATGATTGCTTTTTAATTTAAGTAAGCCTATTCTTTTATGAATAGTTAACTAATTAAATAAACTAAATAAATATACTACACCATAGTTGGTACCTACTGAGTGTAGAAATGGATTCTATCCACATTGGTGTGTGTATGTGTGTGTGTGTGTATTAAATGTTTCGGTAGTAAGGTAGATATAATAAGATTCCAATAGGCTGTGTTATTATAGTGGTGTTCTCTTCTACGAGAGAGAACATATCCCTGTATTTCAGGAATTTATAATTTCTAAAGTGTTTAAATAAAGCATGGCCTAACCAATTAGCAGTGATATGTTAGTGACAATAGGGATAAAATGTGTAATTTATGGTGCTTCAAGTCCTAGTCACTTTATTCACCCTACACATACTGGCTGAATGCATAAACGTTAAGGTATAGGTGAAGGCAGAAAATGTGTTATTCTCTGCATTGTGTGCAGTTGTAGTCTTCTGTAACAGTCTACACCTGTTGTAAAGAGAAACATCTTCGATGAATGTAGTAGCTATGTTTATCTGTAGGTTTATGGATAAGATTTAGAACATATTATGGTCGAGCAAAATGATAGTTGTAGATTATTTTCTAAGGCCCATAATATCATTAATTTTGGAATGTTAACTCAGTTTCCATTACTATGTATGATTTCCCTCCTGCTGAGTATTTTTAAATTCACATTAGATAGTTATTGATTATTACTTATATCTTAGTGCTACTTCTTGTACCTTTATGCATATCCTTCCATGCTAGAAATCATCATAGATGTTGCAGATGGCTAGCATTGCTTGATTGCTCCTCTCCCTTAACAGGTTATATGGTATTGCAGGAACTTTGGAGGCTAGACTTCAAAAGAAAAGCATTTAGGTCAGATCCATCTTGAATCATCCATGACCTGTGTCCTAAATATGTCTACATCACTGCTCCTAAATCTTTGGCTCAGTGAACATATCAGAAGAAAGCATGTAGCAGGGCCATAACAGAAAGAAATCTGCTGTAAAACACTCCTAGAAAAGGCTGCAAAAAACAAAAAACCAAAAAAGCAAAGGAAAAACAAATGGACATGTTACCAGCAAAAGGATATGGATTGCAGGGTAAAGCCTTGAGACAAGGAACTAGAGGCAACTAGTTACTGATGGAAGAAGAATTAATTTATCCCAGGTATGATCCCCATTATTTGTTGCCAAGCAAGGAATGGTCAGCCTAGAAATACTATGCAAAGAAGCATAAAAAAATACTCAGCAGAATTTATGTTTGCATGTCTGTATATATGTATATACAGAGATCTGAATGCACATACATATATCTATAATAATAATAATAATAATAATAATAATAATAAAAAAACAGAAACAATAAAATTGACAGTGGAATAATGGGGTGTGTTGGAGGGAGAGTATCTTAAAAGAGCTGGAAGAAAGAGATGAGGAGGAAATGATATAATCCTATATTAAATAAAACATTTTAAAAAATTAAAAACTCAATATATACTCAAATTTTCACATCTATCATAAGCTGTTCGATGTTAGGAGAAGCTTATATACTACCTGCTTCCTATGGTTGATATTTGATTAAGTCAATGAACATTTAGTCCTCAGAGTATCAATTAATTCTATAAAATGTCCATAGTGTGGGTTGAGAATACAGCAATATGGCAAAGCATGAAGACCTGTATTTGGATGCTTAGCAACCACATTAGATGCAACCCTATAGGGGGAACAACATGATGAATTAACCAGTACCCCGGAGCTCTTGTCTCTAGCTGCATATGTATCGAAAGATGGCCTGGTGGGCTATCACTGGAAAGAGAGGCCCATTGGACTTGCAAACTTTATATGCCCCAATACAGGGGAATGCCAGGGCCAAAAGAATGGGAATGGGTGGGTAGGGAAGTGGGGAGGGGTATGGGGGACTTTTGGGATAACATTGGAAATGTAATTGAGGAAAATATGTAATAAAAAATATTAAAAATTAAAAAAAAAAGAAGTCTGACCTGGTCATAAACACCTCCCACTGGGGAAGTGTAAACTAAAGAAACCTTGGATCTCTCCGGACAGTTAATATTGCAAGATCAGGGAAGTTCAGGTCTTTATATATGCATACAAACATGATTAGATACATGCATGCATACACACATACAAATGTCCATACCACATACACACTCACATTTTATAGTGCCAATTGTGCATAGCTATCAATATTTGTAATATTACTTCTGTCTTAGAATACTGTTTTTTTTTCTCCCACTAATTAATGAAAATATTTCTGAAGCGGAAAACTTCTGGATGTGTCATGTGATTCATGGTGTTTGCTGACCTGGACTCTCATGGTATTTTTCTGAAACAAGACACATGGGTGGACATACTTGGATAGAGTATAAATATGAGTCAATGGACAGAGAAGGCATGCTTCCACAGCTAGCTTGGCAACACTTCAATGGTCTCATACCTTTGCAGATGTTTGCTTCATTGAGATAGGCACAGCAGAGAACATCTCCTGGCCTCTCAGCCAATTCTGGTCATGCCCTCTGACTCATCCAAATTTGGTGGAGGCCTGGGTGTTTCTGCTGGATTGTGCTACCACTGTTGATTTGTACTTCGCATACTGACACTACTGAACTGCAGTGCTGGTAACCTCAATGAGCTACTTCTAAACAAGTCTACAACTCCTTGTCCTATTTGCTATCTTTTCCCTTATAATTTTGAACAGTAGGCTAGAGGAGTGGTCAAAGCATTTGAAAACCTTTAATAAAAGCAAGTTTTTTTTTGTTTGTTTGTTTTTTGTTTTTTTAATTTAAGCCTACATATTTCCTTCTTTTCACGTTTGTCTTCACCTCCCATTTTCACCAACTAATGTTTCTGAAGCACAGCCCTCATTCTTCTTATGTAAATTCTTCAACAGTTCACATCACATTTCTGAATCTGAAATTTAACATTAGCTCACCCAACTAGCCTACTTACTTTATAAGCCATCAAATAACACCAGTCATTGTCTTAAACAACAGTGCTTTTACCCATACCCCTTAAACATTACCTTTGAAAAATCTCTTCACCAAGTAATGGAGAATTAATTGTTACACTCTCTGAGCATCATCTTGATAGTATACTTGAATATGGATACTAAAATATGAACTTGAAACTTAGTATATTATATTTTGAGAAGTCCAAAAAACTTTTATACTAACTCTTCTAGTACCAACTTTTCATTATTTTGAAACACTGGTCCTCATCTTAAGAGTTGCAACCCCTTCAGAATGAAATGACCCTTTTACAAGGGTGAGAGCTGCATATCAAATATTTGAATTATGATTCATAACTTTAGCAAAATTATAGTTTTAAAATAGCAACAAAATTAATTTTTGTTTGGGGACCACCACCAAATGAACTGAATGAAGGAGATACAGCATTAGAAAAACTGAGAACAACTTTTTAAAAATGACTTGTGTACTATTTAATCAATGATATAGTTAATCTATGATTTATATACACATATTTATATAAGATATAAGTATACTGCAATATAGTGTTATAAAATTATTACTGAGATATGCAATTTCCAAGTTAAAATATATATGGTATATAAAGCATTTCACAAAATATGTAGTATATATAAACTTACCTCTAAAATTTATGTACTCAGGTTTGTCAAAGGAGATATTAATATGAGCAGTATCTTAATTGATTTAACATAATAAGAAAGTGTTTTCATTTTAGCATATACTCAATCTCACTTAAGGTATTTAAGGTTTTAACCTTGGTTTTGAATATTTGTCTCTTACTAAAAATAAAATGATATTTATGCCTCCAGATAGTACATTATTTCAGTCTCTGAGCCTTGAGCCTTTCTTTGTAGAGCCCTCGGTGGTCTTCTGAACTCAGAAACAATTGTATATATGGCTTAGAAGTACTTCTAAAAGAGGCAGGTAGATAGTCACAGGAGCCACATTCACCTTGGAAATAAATTCTAAAGAGCTGTAACCTTCCATTACAAAGAAAGCAAACCTGGGGCATCATTGCTTAATGTGCCCAACTGTGTGATACTCATTTAAGTCACAGTGCCACATAGCAGGAAGAATCAGAACTTTTGGAAGAATCAGAACTAAGGATGAAAGCTAGTCAGTAGAACTGGGTGAAGGGCACATTTCAGAGTAGGTAAAAGCAACCAGTACAAAGTATACCTAAGAGAATCTAGAGTTCAAATGCAGTCCTAAACACACAGCAGGTGACAAAACACATAGCAGTCTGAGAAACTATTTTAATATTTGACATATGCATTTATTATCTAAAAGATTAAGTTATAAAATTGACTTGATTTGAAAAGGCAGGTGCTGGGTTTTATGATTTTTACAGTCCAGAAAATGAAAATTTTACCATTTTGTGTTGGAGGATACAATATTATTGTAAATAATTGTGAGATTATTCTTCTAAAACACTTTGTGTATTTGGTATAAAAATTGAGAATTTGCCTATGTATAGGAGACACTTTAATTATAGCCTGAGTATAACTTCACCTACATTCTGAACATTGATAGAGACACCTAATACCAAGCCTTTTATTTGTTTCAAAAATATCTGAGGACAGCATTCAGTAATATTTCTATTCTGTAAAAGATTATAGAGTAAATTTTTTAAAAATGTAAGACCATAGTAAATTTATAAACTTACTTGTCTGCCTGTAGTTCTAAATAAGCTATGAGCAATATGTGAGTGTTTTTGTTGTTCCAAAAGTGCTAATTTAATAAAACAAAAAAATTAGAGATTTTTGAAAGGTTTACAGTATACATCATCAACAAATCATATAAAACATCACCAAATATTATACTTAAAATCTGAAAGAACATCCCTTTTCTATAGAATAGAATTTTTAGAGCATTGTTTTAGATATATACTCAGAAATGATATAGCTGACTCTTCATGTAGAACTATTTTCAATTTTCTGAGGAACTGCCAGATTGATTTTCAAAGTGGTTGTAACAGCTTGCAATCCCACCAGCAATGGAGGAGTGTTTCTCTTTCTCCACATCCTTGCCAGCATCTGCTGTCACCTGAGTTTTTGATCTTAGCCATTCTGACTAGTGTGAGGTGAAATCTCAGGGTTGTTTTGATTTTCATTTCCCTGATGACTAAGGATAATGAACATTTCTTTAGGTGCTCTTACTCAGTCAAGTTAAGAATTATTTGTTTAATGGTGTAGTTCTTTTTAAATTGGGTTCTTTGGTTTTCTGAAGTCTAAGTCCTTGAGTTATTTGTATATTTTGGATATTAGCCCTCTATCCAAGGTAGGATTAGTAAAGATATTCTCATAATCTGTAGGTGGCCAGTTTGTTACATTGACAATGTCCTTTGCCTTACAAAAGCTTTTAAGTTTCATGAGGTCCCATTTGTCAATTGTTGATCTTAGAGCCCGAGTCACTGGTCTTCAGTTCAAGAAATTTTCCCCTGTGTTGATGTGTTTAAGGCTCTTTCACACTTTCTCTTCTTTTTATTTTATCTTTGTGTCTATATGTTCAAATGTAAACATATAATTAATATTTTTATTTTTTTAATCTTTTACTTATTTTTTACACTCCAGATTTTATTAGCTATACCCATCTACACTCCAATTATTCTACATGCCATACCTCCTCCACACCCCCTGTCTTCACAAGGATCTCACCACAACCCACCACCCACCCAATCAGACATCTAATTTCCCTGGGGCCTCCAATCTCTTGAGGAATAGGTGTATATTCTCTGACAGAACCCAGACCCAGCAGTCCTCTGCTGTTTATGTGTTGGGGGACCTCACATTACCTGGCCTGGTTGATAGTCTAGTTTTTGAGAGATCTCAGAAGTCCAGGTTAATTGAGACTACTGGTCTTCTTACAGGGTTGCCTTCCTCCTCAGCTTCATGTAGCCTTTCCCTAATTCAACAACCAGGGTCAGCACTTTCTGTCCATTAATTGGGTGCAGATATCTGCATTTGACTCTTTCAGCTGCTTCTTGGGTCTTTCAGAGGGCAGTCATCTTATGTTCCTTTTTGTGAGCACTCCATAGCCTCAGTAATAATTTCAGGTCTTGGGCCTTCCGTTTGAGCTGGATCCCATTTTGGGCCTTGAGTGGACCTTCTTTTCCTCAGGCTCCTCTTCATTTCCATCCCTGCAGTCCTTTCACACAGGAACAATTGTGTGTCATAGTTTTGACTGTGGGATGGCAGCCCCCTCCCTTGATGCTCTGTCTTCCTGCTGGAGGTGGGCTCTATAATTTCCCTCTCCCTACTGTCAGACATTTCATCTAAAGTCCCGCCCTTTGGGTCTGGAGAGTCTCTCACCTCCCAGGTCTTTTGTGCATTCTTGAGGGTTCCCCCAACATCCCACCTCCTACCTCCCAAGGATGTTTCCTTACTTTCTACTGGCCCTCAGGGCTTCAATCCTGTTCCCTCCACCCAATACTGATAAGGTTCCCCTCTTCCCACATCCTCACATCCACTTTCCCTCTCAACTTTCTCCCTCCCTCCCCATTTGTGATTGCTTTCTTTTCTCTCATAGTGGGACTGAGGCATCGTCACTTGGGCATTTCAGCTGGTTGACCTTTTTGAGTTCTATGGACTGTATCTTGGGTATTTTGTCCTTTTTTTCTTATTTTTTTTCTTTTTTTTTTTTTTTTGAGTACATAGCATGCCTGTCCTTTTGGGTCTGAGTTACCTCACTCAGGATGATATTTTCTAGTTCCATCTGTTTGCCTGAAAAACTCTGGATGTCCTCATTTTGTTGTTGTTGCTGTTGTTGTTTTTAAAGATTTATTTATTTATGTTTTATGTTATATTTCTCTTCAGACAAACTGGGAGGAGACACCAGATCTCATTACAGATTGTTGTGAGCTACCATGTGATTGCTTGGAATTGAACTCAGAACCTTGGAAGAGCAGGCAAGTGCTCTTAACGTGAGCTATTTCTCCAGTGCCCAATCATAATAGATGAGTAGTATCCCATTGTGTAAACGAACCACAATTTCTGTATCCATTCTTCTGTCATGGGACATCTGGGTTTGTTTCCATCTTCTGGCTATCAGAAACAAGGCTGCTATGAAAATAGTGGAACACATGCCCCCTGTGGCATAGTGGGGCATCTTTTGGGTTTATTCCCAAGAGTAGTATTGCTGGGTCTTCAGGTAGATCTATTTCCAATTTTCTGATTTCCAGTGTGGTTGTATTAGTTGGCAATCAATCCCACCAGCAGTGGAGAAGTTTTCCTCTTTCTTCACATCTTTGTCAACATAATTTGTCACCTGAAGTTTTGATCTTAGTCATTCTGAGTGGTGTAAGGTGATCATTTTGATTTGCATTTCTCTGATCATTAACTACTTTCTTTAGGTGCTTCTCAGCCATTTGAGATTCCTCAGTTGTGAATTCTCGATTTACATGGAGGTCCTTGACCATCTTGTACTTGAACGTTTTACAAACAGATGACAATGGATCAATTTGTATTCCTATACTTGCAGACCTCCAGTTAGAACACATCATTTGTTAAAAATGCTGTCTTTTTTTCACTGTATGGGTTTGGCTTCTTTTTCAAAGATCAAGCGTCTGTAAGTGTGTGATTTTATTTCTGGGTCTTCAGTTATATTCCAATGATCTACCTTCCTGTCTCTGTACCAGTACCATGCAGTTTTTGTTACTATTGTTCTGTAGTACAGCTTAAGTTTAGGGATGATGATTCTACCAGAAGTTCTTTCATTCTTGAGAACTCTTTTTGCTAATCTGAGGGTTTTTGATTTTTGGGTTTGTTTGTTTGTTTGTTTGTTTTTCTCCATTTGAAGTTGAGAATTATTTTTTCCACCTCTGTGAAGAATTGAGTTTGAATTTTGATGGAGATTGCACTGAATCTGTTGACTGCTTTTTGTAAAATGGCCATTTATACTGTTAGTCCTACCAATCCATGAACATTGGAGAACATTCCTGTTGTTCTGAAGTTTCCCTCTTCTGAGGTCTTCTTGGATTTCTTTCTTCTTGCTGTACATTGCTTTTATTATGTTTAGGTATTTGCCTTGAATTACTAGTCTTTTCAAGTCATTTACCATAAAGGAGTGTTGCATTTTGTCAAATGCTTTTTCAACATCTTATGAGAGGATCATGTGATTTTTTTCTTTGAATTTATTTATATAGTGGATGATGTGGATTGATTTTTATATATTGATCCATTCCTGCATTCCTGGGAAAATGTCTACTTTATCATAGTGAATGATCAATTTGCTGTGTTATTGGATTCAGTTTTAAAGAATTGTATTGAGTAATTGTGTAGTGATAATCATAAGGGAAGTTGTACTGAAGTTATCTTTCTTTTCTGGGTCATTTTGTAGTTTAAGTGTCAGTATAACCATGGCATCATAAAACTAGATAGTGTTCCTTCTATTTATATTTTGTGGGATAGTTTGAAAAATTTTGGTAATAGGTTTTCTTTGAAATTCTGATAGTTTTCTGTACTAAAATCATATGGCACTGGGTTTTGTTTTTGCTTTTGTTTTGTTTTGTTTTGTCTTTGGTGGGAGTCTTTATGACTGTTTCTATTTCCTTATGGGACTGTTTAAATATTTTATCTGATCTTTATTTAACTCTGGTTCTTTGTATCAGTCTATAAAATCATCTAAATTGTGTAAATCTTCCAGTTGTTGAGAATAGGCTTTTGTAGTAAGATATGATTTTTTAAAACAATTTCCTCTTTTTTGTTATGTCTTCTTTTCATTTCTAATTTTGTTAATTTGGATACTGACTCTTGGGTCTTTAGTTAGTTTAGATAAGGTTTCATCTATCTTGTTGACTTTTTCAAAGAATGTGCTCTTAACTTGTTGATTCTATGTATTATTCTCTTTGTTTCTAATTGGTTGATTTCAGCCCTGAGTTAGTTATTTCCTGCTGTGTGTTATTCTTGGTGTGTTTGCTTCTTTTGTTCTAGAGCTTTCAAATGTGTTAAGTTGCTTATATGGGATTTCTCCAATTTTGTTATGAAGGCACTCAGTGCTATGAATTTTCCTCTTAGAGCTGCTTTCATTGTGTCCCATAAGTTTGCGTTTGCTGTATCTTCACTTTAATTAAATTTGAGAAAGTTTCCTATATGCAACAAATACTGGGTACTGTTTTCATATCCAGTCTGGTAGCCTCATCTTTCCAATGGGGAATTGAGCCCATTGATACTGAGAGATATTAAAGATTGATAATTTCTGTTATTTTGTTGTTAGAACTTGACTTATTGATGTGGATCTCTTCTTTTGTGTATTTTGTGACATGGTTAATTTCTTGCTAAACCTTGGATGTAGTTTCCCTCCTTGTGTTATAGTTTTCTTCTATTATCTTCTGTAGTGCTGAGTTAGTAGAAAGACAGTTTTTTTCTTTCTTCTTTTTTTTGCATTTGCTTTTGTCATGGAATATGTTGGTGTTTTCATCTATGGTTATTGAAAGATTTACTGGATTTATTAACCTGGGCTGGCATTTGTATTCTCTTAGGATCTTTATGACACCTGTCCAAGATCTTCTGGCTTTTAGAGTCTTTCTTGAGAAGTCTGGTGTATTTATGATAAGTCTGTATTTGCATGTCATTTGCCCTTTTCCTTACCACTTTTAATATTCTTTCTTTGTTCTGTGTTTTGGTTATTATGTGATCAGATTAATTTCTTCTCTGGTTCAGTCTGTTTGGTGTTCTGTAGGCTTCTTGTAAATTTATGGCCATCTTTTTCTTACGTTGGGAGAGTTTTCTTCTATGATTCTGTTGAAGAATTTTCTGGTTTTTGAGCTGGGAATCTTTGTTCTCTTCTATTCCTATTATTCTTACGTTTGGTCTTTTCATTGTGTCCTGGTCTTCCTAGATGTTTTGGGTTAGGAGTTTTTACACTTTTCATTTTCTTTGATTGTTCTATCAATATCTTCTATGATATCTTCTCTGCCTGAAATTCTCTCTTCTTTCCCTTCTATTCTGTTGGTGATGCTTATACCTCCATTAATACTGGTTATGAGGCATCTGCTTATTATCTGTCAGGCTGTCTCTGGATGTGAGAAGGGTTCTGGAGTGCCAGATCTGCCCTTTGCGGAGTTGTAGGACTGAGTTGTGTCTCAGGCTGGGCAGATAGGTCCAGCATCTTCTGGGCCCTGTGTGGTCCCTGTTAGGCCAGGCATTGAAGGGGGTCTCTCTCACCTCTGAGCCTGGTTATGATGGACCTCCTAGGAGTCAAACTGAATCTGGGTATATGGATATGTGGGAAGGAGATGGAGCATGTGATCTGCCCCAAGTACAGATTACTCTGTTGTTTCTTAAAGGCAATGAAACTTCATATTAGTCAAAATACACTCAGTTTATACCCTGTTATGCTCTTTATTAAAAAAAAAAAGATTAAATAAATGGATCCAATTTCAACTTCTCCCCTCAAATTTCCCAGTGCAGATTTTGTGCATAATATCCAATAAAAATTCATTCAGAGACCAAACATCCAGTTAGACAATAGTATTTGGAAGACTGAAGAAAAATGACTTAGCCTTCTTACAATCAATTTGGAAAGTTTCACATATTAAATGAGTCACTTGCTCTTTATTTCTATATTAATTTCACATTAGTTTGCTCATTTTGTAAACTTTCAAAGTTGGCTGAGAATCTTAGACAAGTGATATCTTAGTTTACAATAAGAAATTATAACTATCTAAACTGATCCACCAGTTTTATGGAGTAATTTAAAAGAAAAATGTTATATAAATGCATGGGCATCATTTAATACAAAGATTGTTGATTACTTTATAATGATATCTTAGATGCTAAAATTGTTTTTATTTGCATTTTAATTCTAGAAGTAATTATATTTTTCTTTGGGATTCTGTAGTCAAATTTTATATTATCAATTAAGTCCTTTACTATCATCACCATGATATTGACAAAATGTAAATATACATAAAGAAAACTGTGAAAGTCAAAGGTATGCTTTGATAAGCAAGGGTAATATACCTTATTTTCAATCTTTTTTCTCTTACGCATTTCTTTGTCTTATTATATTTATTTGCTATTCCTAAACATTATTTTCCTTCTCAAAATACTTCACTGCTTTAAAGCTTAGCTCAATTAGAGTTTCACATAATTTTTTGTCTTTTTCTTTGTGCATTTAGAAATGAAATATGTTTCCCAATGCTGGAGAGTTTTTGTTTCTAAGGGTTTAAGGTTGCAGTGACTGAGGTCACTGGAGACAAGACAAGAAACACAGGCCAGGGTCAGTTGGAGGTAAGTGATAGGAAGAAAGAAAGATCACTAGGCATTTTGTATCAAATATTAGGTCTTAAAATACTAGATTAATTTACAAAGTAGCATCTGGAGCTTAGAGTTCCACCACAATCTAAATTGTCTTTGAGAAATATCAAGAAATAAAAGAAGTTGCACTAAAGAAAACTAGAAACCTGAAACCCTGGACAAAGGTAACAAAGCAAAGCCTTGTGCACTCATGAGCTCCCCAAAGGAAGGATCATGTTGTTCAAATGACATAGGCTTATGACCTATTTTCAGTTTGTCAGAGAGCTCCAAGTTACGCCCGTGTGTTTGTGTGTGTGTGTGTGTGTGTGTGTGTATGTGTGATTTTCTTCATTACTTTTCTTTCTTTTTCTTATTTTTCTGTATAAAGACAGTGTCAGACAAAACCCAGCCTGGCTTGGAAATCTTAATCCTCCATATTTAGCCTCCTAAGATTGAGGTGTACAGGCATGACAACACACTTCCAGGTCTATATCTCTAAAAGTAAGATATCATGAATAACAAATTATACTGTAGAAATTTTGGATGCAATATTAGTTTTTACTAATAAAAAGGATGAAGCCCTGAGGAACAGCAGAAAGAATGGAAACAGGCATCCTTGGGCAGTAGGAGTTGGAGGGACCCTCCAGAATGTAGCAGAGACCTGAGAGGTGAACTATGTACATTGGCAATATCCTAATTGTAAGTAGACACACTGGACTGGGGATGATAATGTCAGACAACTACCCTAGTCAAGCCAATTTAACTAGTTTCCTTTTTTCATCTTACTGTGGTGGTGAAAATGAAATTCAGACTTTAGCAAAGTGAGCTTGTTTTACAAGATATTTCAACAAGTCAGTAGCTCATATAAAGTTCAGAGTCAGAAAGAAATGCTGATAACTTTTGATTTTTGTTTTGCTTTGTTTGGTTTTTCTTTCACTATTTTTGTCTGCCTGTTTGTGTTTTATGGTTGTTGTTTATTGGGTCTTTGTAATTCTGTTGTTGAACTTGCATTTAAACCAAGACTATATAAATGCTAGTGGAAAAGTAGAGTCAGTTTACATAGAAAACAAACATACAAACAAACAAAGAAAAATGACAACATTACTGAGAACCAAGGAATTCAACCTGATGTGAACATTGAAACTGCAATGAGGGAATATGCTTAAGGAATGAGGTGATCTTACATGAATGAATGAATAGATAGATAGATAGATAGATAGATAGATAGATAGATAGATAGATAGATAGATAGATTGATAGATAGAATGGATGATAATAAGAAATGGAGGATAGCATGTCAGCTGCAACATATATAATATTTATTCAAATTCTATTTTCAACAATCTTTACTTCATGAAAAAAAACTTTGAAGATCTCTGGAAGATTAGACTATCAGCAATTAAAACAGTAAACCAAGAAAACAATTGCATACCATTGTCAATGTAGGAATACAGTAGGCAAAAGCCCTGGACTTCCAGAATTTTCCTAGAGTGGGGCTATTTGTATTTGGTGCTAGTTTATCCTTTGGTTTTTATAATATCATATATATATATATATATGTATATATATATATACATATATTTTGAATATATATTCATTTATTTTGGAATTACATTCCAACACAGGCTTTGTGGGAATTTACAATGCAATCCAGTCTTCTACCATCAAAGTAAGGATCTCCCTGGATGAGTCTCCTGGGTGCTAGCATTACAGATTCTGCCTCAGTGTGTGACTTTAACTCTGGTTTATTTTTAATTTTTTCACAAGTGACAATTAGGTTTAACTAAACACATAACATATTTTTGGTTATTTGCATGCATTATGGATTGATATCCAAGGATTAATTAACATCCAGGTCACATTAAGCATTTATTGTTTCTTCAGGAAAATCCAGTAAAATAATATCTACCAGTTTTGATCTATGTATTGACTATAGTTGATGTATTGCTATACAGCAGAACATTAGAACTTACTCTGATACACTGGCACCACGTTGTAGACATTTACTATATCTTGGAATTATTTTTTCAATAATGGCAGCTCAGAATATTTACAAACTGGCCTTTTGTTTTATAGCACACTATTCTAAGATGACCCAGCTTCTCATTGCTAAAAGTCATGTGTTTGTATTTGTTTTAAACAAAGAAAATGGCCAGATCACTGACAGTATACAGTTTCATTTCAGTGGAGGAAAAGAAGCACTGTAGGTATGAGAAACTCTGAAAAATTCCCCCAAATAAACAATATGATATTTTAATTAAGTTGTGTTAGTTCAATGAGAGGAGTGTCTGAAGTATTGTTCTCTATAATACATATTTAGTCAGCACCCTTTCTTAATTTCTTAAAATATTGTTTATAGGAAGGTTTTTGATCACCATGAATTACATTTTCAGGATAATCTTGAATCCAGACAAAAGAAAAAAGGAAACTAGGTAAATTGGCTTGACTAGGGTAGTTGTCTGACATTATCATCCCCAGTCCAGTGTGTCTATTTACAATTAGGATATTGCCAATGTACATAGTTCACCTCCCAGGTCTCTGGTACGTTCTGGAGGGTCCCTCCAACCTCCTACTGCCCAAGGATGTCTGTTTCCATTCTTTCTGCTGTTCCTCAGGGATTCATCCTTTTCCTGCACCCAATACCAGCTCAGGTCCCCTCTCCCTCCCCACCCCCTGACAACTTTCCCTTGCAGGTCCCTCCCTCCCTCCTTCCTCATCAATGAAGGAGTGTTCCTTTTTCTCCAGATATTTGACTAAAATTTTTGTCACCTGAGGTTTTGATTTTAGCCATTCTGATTTTCTGATTGGTGTAAGGTGGAATCGCAAGGTCATTTTGATTTGCATTTCTCTGATCACTAAGGACTTTGAGCATGTCTTTAGGTGTTACTTAGCAATTTGTGATTCCTCTGTTGTAAATTCTCAGTTTGGTTCTATACACCAATTTTTTTTAATGGGTTCTTGTTTTTGTTTTGTTTTGTTTTGTTTTGTTTTGTTTTTGTGGCTAGCTTCTTGAGTTCTTTATTTTGTATATTAGCCCTCTATCAGATATGGTTTAGTGAAGATTTTTTTTCCCAATCTGTAGGTTGCCAATTTGTCTTATTAACTATATCCTTTACCCTACAGAAGCTTTCCAGGGAATTTTGGACTTTTAACTTTGTTGAGATTAGCAATAGACTATGGGGACTTTAGAAGTTGGACTAAGTGTACATTTTTACTATGCTGTAACTATCTGTTTGAGCAAGCCTATAGAGGCCAGGTAGTGGAATATAATGGTTTGTATATTCTTGGCCCAGGGAATGGAACTATTTGGAGGTGTGGCCTTGTTGGAGTAGGTGTGCCACTGTGGGAGTAGGTTTTAATACCCTACTCCTAATTTACTGGAAGTTAGTTTTATGCGAGTAGCCTTTAGATGAATATGCAGAACTCGGCTTTTTCTGAACCAAGCCTTTCTGGATGCTGCCATGTTCCTGCCTTGATCATAATAGACTGAACCTCTGAACTTCTGAGCTAGCACCAATTAAATTTTCTCTTAGAAAATGAAAATAAAAATAAAGTGTTTATGGTACAATGGACATAGGTAAGGATTTCACAAGTTTTGTGTTCTTATTTCTTCCTCTCCATTTTCCATCCTCCTTTCCTCCCTTCTTTCTCCTTCATTCTTCTTTGTCAGAATCACTTTTACTTCATTTTTTCATTTTCCTTCCTTTTAACTCCTTCACTTTGAAATTTAGTCATTAAACACTCCATCAGATGTACCTCCATTTTCAGGAGGGAAGGAATATTAAGACAATGTCCAGTCCTGCATAGCAGTTAGGGTGGACTATTAAAATATTCAAAGGCAGCTGCGAGAACTTGATTTGTAAAACCAAAGTCTTGGTATGGTAATGAATTAGCCTCAGCATGAGGCCCTACCAATGCCAGTTCCTGAGATTCTGATCATAAACCGGGCAGAATAAGGAAGAATCTTAAAATGAAAAATGCTACTAAGCTAGGGTAGAGCAAACAATCTCCATTTTTAAAATCTTGGTAGTGACTGTATAGAGCCTGTGGGGAGAACAATGTTATTACAATAATGAAAGATTATTGTTATACTCAAAACACTTATATGATACTAAAGGCAATAAAATTAATTTGTTTCTTATTTAAAAAAAAAGGATTATGACTAAAAGTAAAGTTTGGTTTTTTATTCTAATTAAGAGGAATAGCATAAATTAATTGATTTTAATATATAAATGATAGGGAAATAGGTGTTAAATAGGTAGATAGAAAGATAGACAGAAGACAGAAAATAAACAAAATGTAGTCTACAGAACTCTTATAGAAATACGCAGAAATAATATACCAGAAGTTGTCCTCTGACCTTAATGTTTGCATTAATAACAAAATATATTTGAAATAAATTTTAAAATTTAGTTTCTGATTACCAAACATTTATAAAGTTTAACATACTGAGAATGTTTTTAACCAATGCTCACATTTAAAAGTAGCTTTGATTGATTATAAAATTATGGATTAACAACTTTTGACATATCATATCATCACATATACAGTATGATGCATGTCATCTTAAAATCATGCTTCTGCCCTTCCTGGGACTGTGACCTGTGTTCCCCGCTTAGCTCCAATATTGACTGCAGCCAATCCCAACCCAGAAAGGCAGGAGCTACTGTATGCACTCCACTGGTTCCCTTTCAGTTTTTCTTTTGTTCCTCCTGGATAGCTTTGCCAGGCAGCCAGCTATCACCTGGCTTTGCTCTGCAGAAGAAAAACACTGACAGCGTTATTATCTTAGAACTTGCCAGATCTCACAATTGCTCCGTGAAGAATCTCCTGCTCTAATCTTATCAACTAGCCTATATCAGCCATCAGGTTCTGGCTGCATCCTTCTCTTTCCAATGCCTGGCATGAAAATCCTCTCTTTCCTTCCCTCTTCCCTCCCTTCCCTCCTTCCTCCCGGAAGTCCCACCTTTACTTTTGCCCAACAATTAGCTTCCACCTTCTTTTATTGACAGAATCAAGAACCAATTAGGGAAAAAGTTTTCAGTATCAGCTCCTCACCCTACAGTAGAAGTATAATTTACCCTAGAGACTCTCCATTTTCTTCAACTGTTTCCTCCTTTCCCTGATCCACAGTTAGCTCCATTGTGCATTTTCTATTTGATGTATTATATATGTACTTTGTCTTTGTTAAGCATCCAAAGTTAACCTACTTATAAAGCTAAATATTATGTATGCAGTGCTTTGAAACATCATCCCTGTATGATGTGAAGACAATAAATTCTCTAAGTGGCTGAGCCATCTTCTTTGGCCCCTAAAATGTTTTTAATCCAAGAGAAGACAGTGTTTTGATTTGTTTAAAGGGGGTGTTGCCAGCACCCTAGATACAAGCTGTGAATAAGTTTAGAGTATTTAAGATGTGTCTGTCCAGCATTGGGAGGCTAAGGCAGGGATATGGTAAGTTCAGTGTTAGCTTGAGCTACATGGTGTGACCCTATCTCAAAAGAGCAAAACAAAACAAAACAACAAACAAACCACAAAAATAACAAAAATAATCTAGACTGAGAGGTAATATTAATACAAATCTAGGCTGAGAGGTAATATTAATACAAACTACATATGAAATTTAAAAACTTAATTTTAAAATGTATGTCAAATATTGATCTTTTTGTACTTAAAAGATATGTTTTAGTATATGTTGGGTTAAATAAAATAGCAGACTTAACTTTCTTTTAAAATATCTTATATAAATTTTAAAATTAAAACTGGCATAAAATGTATTTCTCTCATGTACTGCTACTTTAGAAAGCAGTGATATGGATTTTTAAACTGTTAATAAACATAATTTATGAAGTTTTTTTTATCAATATTATAAATTGAAAACACATTAATAAATCTATTTGGCTACAAAATAGTAATAAAGATTCATAACCCTAACATTAGATTTATTTTCATCCATACATATGTATAAATAATGCTCATTACATAGATTACTGAGACAAAGAATTTAGTATAGTTTCAAAAAATTTTAGCTTTAAATTTTAGAACTATCTTCTCTTTCTCCGTCTCTCTGTTTCTGTCTGTCTGTCTCTTTCTCTCCCCCTCCCCCCCCCTCTCTCGTGTGTGTGTGTGTGTGTGTGTGTGTGTGTTTCAAACACTGCTCCATAAAACTGGTTCTCTTCACAATGAGAAATCAAGCAATTAGTCATAGATCCTCAGGATAGGCCCTTTTCTACCCACAGAGCCATATAGTCCTTAACAAACTTACTATGTATTTTTGCCCTAATAATACTATGAGTAAGTCAATATCCTATCAATAAAACAAGCTAATCCTCTAATCTTGCTACTTATAATGCAGAGGCAGAATTACTACAAATGTAAAAATCCTATTTCAAGGGAGCCATGAACATACTTTGTCAATAAGAACTTATTCAATGAAGCATCAGTAAGGTCTATTAAAAACAACATTTCCTTGTTGCACTTCAGAGCTGAATGAATAAATATTCTGAAATTTCATGTGTCACTAACTATTTTTCCATTTTTCTTCATCTTATCACCATGGGTAAGTTGTCACTTACTTGCATTTTGACACATGAGACATGTAGGTTGTATGCCAAGGGGACTGATACACATTTGAAATCGTATTTTCCTATGCTTGTGTTACCTTTAGCATTGACATATTTTACTTCCATAAAGTCTTTTGATTTGATTGACATGCAGTGTACTAAATTGCCTTTGCTCTTGAATACATTTTCTTGATTGTAGCCTCAAGAATTGCACCCCCTGATAAGTGAATATGCTTTGATTTTCAGATGTAAATAGTCATGTAATTAAGGCAACCTTCTGTTATCCTTATTTGTCAGTGACAGAAATAGTGTTTTATTTAGTACTGGAGGTTTGACTTTAATAGACTGCATTATAAATGCAGTCTTAGTCTGGTCTGGAGTAGAAAAATGTATATTATATAAAATTTACTTTCAGTTTGCTGCAAAATCCTATCCTGCTAAACACATATCTATTTTTAAAGGGTTACTGACTAAAACTCTTACTTTAAAATGTCCATATTGAAGAAGCTTAATCAATATACTGACTTGACCTAGAATCACAGAATGCTTGCTCTATAAATCTCCTCAAAGACTGTAAACTGATAAGGGCACTACAGAAAAATAACTGGTTAGCAATTTTTGTACAGATATGAAAAGATGTCTTTTGACTTTCACCTTCAGGCAAAGAGGATGTCCAAAGAAACAAGTGAACTTAAATCAGTTTCCAAATAAAGAATTAACAAGACTTGAAGAGATGAGTCAGTGGGTAAAGCCCTTACAGGGAAAGGGTCTAGGCACTATGCCCAGATACCTGTAAAACTGGATACAGGAATAATCGTCCTAATATTAAAGTTAGATGAGAGGCCAAGATATGAGAATCCCAGAAATAAGCCAGCCTGGAGTATGCAGGAAACAACAGAGACTCTATCTAAAACAAGCTGAAAATTGAGAACTGACCAACACTTGAGGCTCTCATCAGAGCTCCAGATGTGTACAATGACATATATGTACTCTCATTCATACATACATCTCCCTCATACATACATACATAAAACACAAACACATACATGCCATACAAACTCACATGAACATATAGATACATAATACACAAACATACAAACATACACTCATATGCACACAAACATATACACATCATACACATTACACAATCACACACACACACACACACACACACATAAACATTAAAATCTCTACTGGTATTCAAAAACTTCCAAAATACATATTATCAAAATAATAGATACTTTTCTCTCACTTTCTGACTGGGTGGCCATCCTCAGAATATTTATTCATGACATAAACCTACCTGAAAATATGAACATATGGCAATTATTGCTTCTGCAAAAGACATTATTCACCTTGGGTTCTTTATGCTCAAAAAATTCAAAAGATTAAAATATTTGTTGTTAATGATGAGTAATATCCAAAATAATAAATTTGAAATACTGGCTTGTGTTAAACCATTTTCTCCATAACAAATTTAATAGTTTGTCAACTAATAATAGTAACACTGAACAAAACTGACATAATTTAGAGGTGGTATGGAGTTAGTCACACTAGCATGTTTTATGTGTACTGGTAAATAACACTATTTACAAGAAGAACCTTACAGAAATTCTTTACAGAATTCCAGCTTCAATGCATACTATGTCTTTACTTAAATCATAGAAATTTGAACAATTTCATTAGCCGTTGCATACTATTCTGCATGCTGTCATGCTCTAATGTGTTTTGCATGAGATTAAGTTTGGGATATTATATCCTACATCTGTTCCTATGTGCTGAGGTAGCAGACCTGCGTCACCATATTCAAATTCCATCTTTTCTGAAATTGCTAAAAAAGATTGATAGCAGATTTTGTTTGTTTTAGGATTTGTAGTTTATTTTAAACAACTTGACAAGAAGTCAGATTAAACTGATAGCTTATAATTTATCAAGATGGTCAATAACAACTGTAGTCAAGGGGTATCAAAATATTTTTACATTTTGATGCCGTCTCTATATCATTGGTATGATTCATTCATGGACAGAGGCAGAAATGAGGGGTGTGCTGGCTTGTTATGTGTTATGATTGTATATTTAGATGTGTTTTGGCATATATAAACATTTGTCTTTTGATTAAATAGTTACAGGAAGAAACATTCTTCATACCTTTTTTAAATGATAAGATCTCTTAGTATAAAACATCTATAATGATAAATTCTGAACAGTGACTGTATTATAAACGATGGAGATAGATTACACAACACATAACTTGTTCATCTACCAAATGTTTACAATTATTAACCCATAGGTAACTCCCATAGTCTTTTTTTTTTTTTTTTTTTTTTAGTATTCGTGTTATTTTTAAAATTAGGTATTTTCCTCTTTTACATTTCCAATGCTATCCCAAAAGTCCCCCATACACCCCCCACTCCCCTACCCACCACTCGCACTTTTTGGCCCTGGCGTTCCTCTGTACTGGGGCATATAAAGTTTGCAAGTCCAATGGGCCTCTCTTTCCAGTGATGGCCAACTAGGCCATCTTTTGATACATATACAGTTAGAGTCAAGAGCTCCGGTATACTGGTTAATTCATAATGTTGTTCCACTTATAGGGTTGCAGATCCCTTTAGCTCCTTGGGTACTTTCTCTAGCTTCTCCATTGGTGGCCCTGTGATCCATCTAATAGCTGACTGTGAGCATATACTTATGTGTTAGCTAGATTCCAGCATACTCTCACAAGAGACAGCTATATCTGGGTCCTTTCAGCAAAATCTTGCTAGTGTATGCAATGGTGTCAGCGTTTGGAGGCTCATTATGGGATGGATCCCTGCATATGGCAGTCTCTAGATGGTTCATCTTTTAGTCTCGGCTCCAAACTTTATCTCAGTAACTCTTTCCATGGGTGTTTTGTTCCCAATTCTAAGACGGGGCAAAGTGTCCACACTTTGGTCTTCATTCTTCTTCAGTTTCATGTGTTTTGCAAATTGTATCTATATCTTTGGTATTCTAAGTTTCTGGGCTAATATACATTTATCAGTGAGTACATATCATTTGAGTTCTTTTGTGATTGGGTTACCTCACTCAGGATAATGCCCTCCAGGTCCAAGCATTTGCCTAGGAATTTCATAAATTCATTCTTTTTAATAGCTGAGTAGTACTCCATTGTGTAAATGTACCACATTTTTTTTTATCCATTCCTCTGTTGAGGGGCATCTGGGTTCTTTCCAGCTTCTGGCTATTATAAATAAGGATGCTATAAACATAGTGGAACGTGTGTCTTTCTTACTACTTGGAACATCTTCTGGATATATGCCCAAGAGAGTTATTGCGAGATCCTCCTGTAGTACTATGTCCAATTATCTGAGGAACAGCCAAACTGATTTCCAGAGTGGTTGTAAAAGCTTCCAATCCCACCAACAATGGTGGAGTGTTCCTCTTTCTCTACATCCTCACTAACATCTGCTGTCACCTGAATTTTGGATCCTAGCCATTCTGACTGCTGTGAGATGGAATCTCAGGGTTGTTTTGATTTGCTTTTCCCTGATGATTAAGGATGCTGAACATTTTTTCAGGTGCTTCTCAGCCATTCTATATTCCTCAGGTGAGAATTCTTTGTTTAGCTATGAACCCCATTTTTAATGGGGTTATTTGATTTTCAGGACTCCACCTTCTTGAGTTCTTTATAAATATTGGATATTAGTCCCCTATCTGATGTAGGTTAGGTAAAGTTCCTTTCCCAATCTGTTGGTGGCCTTTTTGTCTTATTGATGGTGTCTTTTGCCTTACAGAAGCTTTGAAGTTTCATGAGGTCCCATTTGTCAATTCTCTATCTTACAGCACAAGCCATTGCTTTTCTATTCAGGAATTTTTCCCCTGTGCCCATATCTTCCAGGCTTTTCCCTACTTTCTCCTCTATAAGTTTCAGTGTCTCTTGTTTTATGTTCAGTTCCTTGATCCACTTATATTTGACCTTAGTACAAGGAGATAGGAATGGATCAATTCGCATTCTTCTATATGATAACCACCAGTTGTGCCAGCACCATTTGTTGAAAATGCTGTCTTTTTTCCACTGGATGGTTTTAGCTCCCTTCTCAAAGATCAAATGACCATAGGTGTGTGGGTTCATTTTAGGGTCTTCAATTCTATTCCATTGGTCTACTTCCCTGTTTCTATACAAGTACCATGCAGTTTTATTGACAATTGCTCTGTAGTACAGCTTTAAGTCAGGCATGATGATTCCATCAGAGGTTCTTTTATCCTTGAGAAGAGTTTTTGCTATCCTAGGTTTTTTGTTATTCCAGATGAATTTGCAGATTACTCTTTCTAATTCGTTGAAGAATTGAGTTGGAATTTTGATTGGGATTGCATTGAATCTGTAGATTGCTTTTGGCAAGATAGTCATTTTTACAATGTTGATCCTGCCAATCCGTGAGCATGGGAGATCTTTCCAACTTTTGAGATCTTCTTTAATTTCTTTCTTCAGGGACTTGAAGTTCTTATCACACAGATCTTTCACTTCCTTAGTTAGAGTCATGCTAAGGTATTTTATATTGTTTGTGACTATTGAGAAGGGTGTTGTTTCCCTAATTTCTTTCTCAGCCTGTTTATCCTTTGTGTACAGAAAGGCCATTGACTTGTTTGTGTTAATTTTATATCCAGCTACTTCATTGAAGCTGTTTATCAAGTTTAGGAGTTCTCTGGTGGAATTTTTAGGGTAACTTATATATATTATCCTATCATCTGCAAAAAGTGATATTTTGACTTCTTCATTTGCAAATTGTATCCCCTTGATCTCCTTTTTTGTCTAATTGCTCTGGCTAGGACTTCAAGTACAATGTTGAATATGTAGGGAGATAGTGGACAGCTTTGTCTAGTCCATGATTTTAGTGGGATTGCTTACAGCTTCTCACCATTTAATTTGATGTTGGCTACTGGTTTGCTGTATATTGCTTTTATCATGTTTAGGTATGGGCCTTGTATTCCTGATCTTTCAAAGACTTTTATCATGAATGGGTGTTGGATTTTGTCAAAAGCTTTCTCTGCATCTAAGGAGATGATCATGTGGATTTTGTTTTTGAGTTTGTTTACATACTGGATTAAGTTGATGGATTTCCATATATTGAACCATCCCTGCATCCCTGGGATGAAACCTACTTGGTCAGGATGGATGATTGTTTTTATGTGTTCTTCGATTAGGTTAGCGAGATTTTGAGTATTTGTGCATCGATATTCATAAGTGAAATTGGTCTGAAGTTCTCTATTTTTGTTGGATCTTTCTGTGGTTCAGGTATCAGAGTAATTGTGGCTTCATAGAATGAGTTGGGTAGAGTACCTTCTACTTCTATTTTGTGAAATAGTTTTTGGAGAACTGGAATTAGATCTTTTTGAAGATCTGATAGAACTCTGCACTAAACCCATCTGGTCCTGGACTTTTTTTTGGTTGGGAGACTATTAATGACTACTTCTATTTCTTTAGGGGATATGGGACTGTTTAGATCATTAATGTGATCCTGATTTAACTTTGGTACCTGGTATCTGTCTAGAAATTTGTCAATTTCATCCAGGTTTTCCAGTTTTATTGAGTATAGCCCTTTTGGAAGGATCTGATGGTGTTTTGGATTTCTACAGGATCTGTTGTTCTGTCTCTCTTTTCATTTCTGATTTTGTTAATTAGGATGCTGTCCCTGTGCCCTCTATTGAGCCTGGCTAAGGGTTTATCTATCTTGTTGATTTTCTCAAAGAACCAGCTCCTCATTTGCTTGATTCTTTGAATAGTTCTTCTTGTTTCCACATGGTTGATTTCACCCCTGAGTTTGATTATTTCCTGCTGTCTACTCCTCTTGGGTGAAATTGCTTCCTTTTTTTCTAGAGCTTTTAGGTGTGTTTTCAAGATGCTACTGTGTGCTCTCTCTAGTTTCTTTTTGGAGGCACTGAAAGGTATGAGTTTCCCTCTTAGAAATGCTTTCATTGTGTCTCTAAAGTTTGGGTATGTTGTGGCTTCATTTTCATTAACTCTAAAAAGTATATAATTTCTTTCTTTATTCCTTCCTTGACCAAGGTATCATTGAGAACTGTGTTTTCTAGTTTCTATGTGAATGTTGGCTTTCCATTATTTTTGTTTGTATTGAAGATGAGCCTTAGTCCATGGTGGTCTGATAGGATCCATGGGACAATTTCAATATTTTTGAATCTGTTTGAGGCCTGTTTTGTGACCAAAATTTTCCAATGGTCAATTTGGAGAAGGTACCATGAGGTGCTGAGAGGAATGTATATCCTTTTGTTTTATGATAAAATGTTCTGTAGATATCTGTTAAATCCATTTGTTTCATAACTTCTGTTAGTTTCACTGTGTCCCTGTTTATTTTCTGTTTCCATAATCTGTCCATTGATGAAAGTGGTGTGTTGAAGTCTCCCCATTATTATTGTGTGAGATGCAATCTGTGCTTTGAGCTTTACTAAAGTTTCTATAATGAATGTGGCTGCCCTTGCATTTGGAGCATAGATATTCAGAATTGAGAGTTCCTCTTGGCGGATTTTACCTTTAATGAGTATGAAATGTCCCTCCTTGTCTTTTTTGATAACTTTGGGTTGGAAGTCGATTTTATTCGATATTAGAATAGCTACTCCAGCTTGTTTCTTCAGACCATTTTCTTGGAAAATTGTTTTCCACCCTTCACTCTGAGGTAGTATCTGTCTTCTTCCCTGAGATGGGTTTCCTATAAGCAGCAGAATGTTGGGTCCTGTTTGTGTAGCCAGTCTGTTAGTCTATGTCTTTTTATTGGGGAATTGAGTCCATTGATACTAAGAGATATTAAGGAAAAGTATTTCTTGTTTTTTCTAGGGCGTGGTTTCCATCCTTGTATTATTTCTTTTTCCTATTATCCTTTGAATGGCTGGATTTGTGGAAAGATAATGTGTGAATTTGGTTTTGGTGTGGAATACTTTGGTTTCTCCATCTATGTTAATTGAGAGTTTGGCCTGATATAGTAACCTGGGCTGGCATTTGTGTACTCTTAGTGTCTGTATAACATCTGTCCAGGCTCTTCTGACTTTCTTTTTTTTTTAATTTTTAATATTTTTATTACATATTTTCCTCAATTACATTTCCAATGCTATCCCAAAAGTCCCCCATAGCGCCCCCCACTTCCCTCCCCACCCATTCCCATTCTTTTGGCCCTGGCATTCCCCTATATTGGGGCATATAAAGTTTGCAAGTCCAATGGGCCTCTCTTTCCAGTGATGGCCGACTAGGCCATCTTTCGATACATATGCAGCTAGAGACAAGAGCTCCGGGGTACTGGTTAGTACATCATGTTGTTCCAACAATAGGGTTGCAGATCCCTTTAGCTCCTTGGGTACTTTCTCTAGCTTCTCCATTGGGAGCCCTGTGATACATCCAATAGCTGACTGTGAGTATCCACTCCTGTGTTTCCTAGGCCCCGGCATCGTCTCACAAGAGACAGCTATATTTGGATCCTTTCAGCAAAATCTTGCTAGTGTATGCAATGGTGTCAGCGTTTAGAAGCTGATTATGGGATGGATCCCTGGATACGGTAGTCTCTAAATGGTCCATCCTTTCATCAAAGCTCCGAACTTTGTCTCTGTAACTCCTTCCCTGGGTGTTTTGTTCCCAATTCTAAGAAGGGGCACAGTGTCCACACTTTGGTCTTCATTCTTCTTGAGTTTCATGCGTTTAGAAAATTGTATCTTATATCTTGGGTATCCTAAGTTTTGGGCTAATATCCACTTATCAGTGAATACATATTGTGTGAGTTCTTTTGTGATTGTGTTACCTCACTCAAGATGATGCCCTCCAGGTCCATCCATTTGGCTAGGAATTTCATAAATTCATTCTTTTTAATAGCTGAGTAGTACTCCATTGTGTAAATGTACCATAATTTCTGTATCCATTCCTCTGTTGAGGGACATCTGGGTTCTTTCCAGCTTCTGGCTATTATAAATAGGGCTGCTATGAACATAGTGGAGCATGTGTCCTTTTTACTGGTGGGGACATCTTCTTGATATATGCCCAGGAGAGGTATTGCTGGATCCTCCGGTAGTACTATGTCCAATTTTCTGAGGAACCGCCAGACTGATTTCCAGAGTGGTTGTACAAGCTTGCAATCCCACCAACAATGGAGGAGTGTTCCTCTTTCTCCACATCCTTGCCAGCATCTTCTGTAACCTGAATTTTTGATCTTAGCCATTCTGACTGGTGTGAGGTGGAATCTCAGGGTTGTTTTGATTTGCATTTTCCTGATGATTAAGGACGTTGAACATTTTTTCAGGTGCTTCTCTGCCATTTGGTATTCCTCAGGTGAGAATTCTTTGTTCAGTTCTGAGCCCCATTTTTTAATGGGGTTATTTGACTTTCTGGAGTCCACCTTCTTGAGTTCTTTATATATATATTGGATATTAGACCCTTATCTTATTTAGGATAGGTGAAGATCCTTTCCCAATCTGTTGGTGGTTTTTTTGTCTTATTGATGGTGTCTTTTGCCTTGCAGAAGCTTTGCAGTTTCATGAGGTCCCACTTGTCAATTCTTGATCTTACAGCACAAGCCATTGCTGTTCTATTCAAGAATTTTTCCCCTGTGCCCATATCTTCAAGGCTTTTCCCCACTTTCTCCTCTATAAGTTTCAGTGTCTCTGGTTTTATGTGAAGTTCCTTGATCCACTTAGACTTGACCTTATTACAAGGAGATAGGAATGGATTGATTCACATTCTTCTACATGTTAACAACCAGTTGTGCCAGCACCATTTGTTGAAAATGCTGTCTTTCTTCCACTGGATGTTTTTAGCTCCCTTGTCGAAGATCAAGTGACCGTAGGTGTGTGGGTTCATTTCTGGGTCTTCAATTCTATTCCATTGGTCTATTTGTCTGTCACTATACCAGTATCATGCAGTTTTTCTCACAATTGCTCTGTAGTAAAGCTTTATGTCCGGCATGGTGATTCCACCAGAGGTTCTTTTATCCTTGAGAAGAGTTTTTGCTATCCTAGGTTTTTTGTTATTCCAGATGAATTTGCAGAAACTCAAAGACAAAAACCACATGGTGATCTTGTTAGATGCAGAAAAAGCATTTGACAAGATCCAACACCCATTCATAATAAAAGTCTTGGAAAGATCAGGAATTCAAGGCCCATACCTAAACATGATAAAAGCAATCTACAGCAAACCAGTAGCCAACATCAAAGTAAATGGTGAGAAGCTTGAAGCAATCCCTCTAAAATCAGGGACTAGACAAGGCTGTCCACTTTCTCCATACCTCTTCTGACTTTCATAGTCTCTGGTGAAAAGTCTGGTGTAATTCTAATAAGCCTGCCTTTATATGTTACTTGACCTTTTTCCCTTACTGCTTTTAATAGTCTATCTTTATTTTGTGCATTTGTTGTTCTGATTATTATGTGTCGGGAGGAATTTCTTTCCTGGTCCAGTCTATTTGGAGTTCTGTAGGCTTCTTGTCTGTTCATGGGCATCTCTTTCTTTAGGTTTGGCAAGTTTTCTTCTATAATTTTGTGGAAATATTGCTGGCCCTTTAAGTTGAAAATCTTCATTCTCATCTACTCCTATTATCCGTAGGTTTGGTCTTCTCATTGTGTCCTGGATTTCCTGGATGTTTTGAGTTAGGATCTTTTTACATTTTGTATTTTCTTTTATTGTTGTGCTGATGTGCTCTATGGAATCTTCTGTACCTGAGATTCTCTCTCCATCTCTTGTATTCTGTTGCTGATGCTTGCCTCTATGTTTCCAGATTCTTTCCTAGTGTTTCTATCTCTAGTGTTGCTTCACTTTGGGTTTTCTTTATTGTGTCTACTTCCCTTTTTAAGTCTTGGATGGTTTTATTCAATTCCATCACCTGTTTGGTCGTGTTTTCCTGCAATTCTTTAAGGGATTTTTGTGCTTCCTCTTTAAGGTCTTCTACCTGTCTAGCAGTGTTCTGTATTTCTTTAAGTGAGTTATTAACGTCCTTCTTCATGTCCTCTACCATCATTATGAGATATGCTTTTAAATACGGGTCTAGCTTTTCGGGTATTTTGGGGTGCTCAGGACTGGGTGGGGTGGGAGTGCTGCGTTCTGATGATGGTGAGTGGTCTTGGTTTCTGTTAGTAAGATTCTTAAGTTTGCCTTTCCCTATCTGGTAATCTCTGGATTTAGTTGTTATAGTTGTCTCTGGTTAGAGCTTGTTCCTCAGGTGATTATGTTAGCCTCTATCAGCAGACCTGGTACACTAGCTTTCTCCTGAGTTTCAGTGGTCAGAGTACTCTCTGCAGGCAAGCTCTCCTCTTGCAGGGAAGGTGCACAGATATCTGGCATTCGAACCTGCCTCCTGGCAAAAGTTGTGTTCCACTCACCAGAGGTCTTAAGATCCCGTGGAGGGTCCTGTGGGGACCTTGTGGGTGTATTCAGACTCTGTGCCCAAGGTACCCCAGTACTGGCGTGGACCAGAAGTTACTTGTGCTCCTGATCAGGCCCGGTTTTCTGCTTCCCTAATTAATGCAGTCTCAGGTCCCGCATGATTGGATTAGAGCATAAGCTGTGTTCCACTCACCAGAGGTCTTAAGATCCCGTGAAGGGTCCTGTGGTCCTTTCGGGTGTCAGCAGACTCAGTGCCCAAGGTACCCTGGTGCTGGCTCCCATAGTCTTTGATGCTCAGCAAATACACTGTTTTCTGTTTCTATGAATTTGATTACTGTTGATAGCTATAGTTGAATCATGCAATACTCTTTATTTCATTCAGTATATTTTCCAAATACATCTTAGCAAATGGCAGGATATTCCCCCCTTCTCCTCCTCTTCTCCTATTTCTTCTCTTTCTCCCTGTTCTTCTCTTTCTACTCATTCTCTTCCACCGTCTTCTCCTTTGCATCTATGTTTTTGTTTTGTTTTGCTTTGTTTTGTTTTTTCTTATTACATTCTTTCTTCTAATTTTTAACTGAAAATTTGTCTTCTCTAAGCTTCTGAGGAAGTGGATGAGACTACAATAGAAAATTTTTGTGTGGCATGCAGTACGCTAGTTTACTATTTTAATATTGAATAATACCTATAGGACTTTTGTATGAAAACTAAATACTATTTAATGCACTTGTGCAATACATTTCATTTACACATTCATGTGGCAATGGACAAGGCATATTTTTACTCAAATTTATAAAGAGACTGTGAATTTTGATTTTGATTTTTTATGATTTTGTGTTTTGATTTTTACTTCTTTGTCTGTTTTGTTTTTCTTTTCTATTCATTATTTATTTATTTACTTTATATCTCAGTATCAGTGCCACCCCCCCCAAGAGACATAATGTGTAGTTTTGTGAAGAGAGAGCATTGACTAATTGGGAAGAAGGAAAGATTATTTTATATATATATATATATATATATATATATATATATATATATACACATATATACACACACACATACATACATATACATACACAAATACATATATCATATATATGTAAATATATTTATATAATAATATATGGTAAAATAAAAATGTAAACATGTTTGAAAAAGTCAATATTTTATCTAAGAAAACATTAGTTTTCACTTCCTAACCACTATTTTGAATAAATATGTGTGTCAGTTTATTCTTGTGTGTATAGACAAACACATTTCAACAAACTTTATTAACAATCTTTAAACATTGAAGTACTTTTTCTTAATTAAAAATAAAAGCTGGGATGCTTCAAGTTAATTTTAGGGCTTACTCTATATTGGGTATAAGACATATGGGATTGCCAAACAGTGGCAGGATCTAGAAAACATTAAATCAAAAGTAAGAAGAACTTGAACCCAGAGCCTTTTTTTGGGGGGACCAAGAGAATCTAGTACCGTTATTCTGTTAAATGGACATAGGATTAATTATATATAGAATTAAGGATAATTCTCAACTTTTATCTGAGAAGTTTCTACCTGAAATGGAAATAAACACAGTGTTTTACAATTTTGGATGTGCAGAGAATAAAGAATTATGGATTGCTGAACACTAAGCGGGGTATCTATGTCATAATCCTTCTTTCCAATACTTGTATAATCCTATGTAAGATGGCTTAGAAAGTTTGTAATATCCAGAATCAATAGATGACTCTAGTTAAACACTATTTTTTGGATATAACAGGAAAGTTGCAACAGAAGTAGTGCAAGTGTGCACAAGACCTACACTAGAGCCATCCAATTGATGGCTACTGAGAGAGGAAGAGTCAGTTTTCTTCAGAAACATGTCCTCTGATATGTTACCGTAACCTCATATATAATGGGGAAAAAAAGCAAAACAGATAACAAAAGAGATTCCAAGGACTTGAGAATGAAGAAGAGAACAAATTGGGTTTGAGGAAATGTGGTAAAGGAATAAGAAATTGGAAAGGAGGTTATATGTCGTATGGGATCAACATACACTGTGTGTTTATGATATTCTCATTTGATTAAAAACAATCTAATAGTTCACAAATTTGAAAGGTAGATCAATTAGGGATGTATAGAAGGAATTTCAAGGAAGAGACTGAAAAATGGGTTTGATCCAAACATTATATTCATGTATGACAATATTACATTGTAAAAATAATTTTTAAAAAAAGAGGGTAAAATATGCAAATACTGAAGATTTCAACAAGGAGTAAAATAACCAGAGGGCTGGTCTTGTACATGGAGCCATTGTCAGTAATTGAAAATTGAATTGAAAGTGTTTGTGCCACAACACACTCATGATATTATTAAGGATATAATTAAGCCTTTATATAATTTTCCATGTGAGCAGAGTTTTTTTTCTTTTTTAATTTTTCCTTGTAATGATATTTAGAATCAGCTTTTGAGGAACCAATGTATTTGTGGAAGAAAATCAAATATATATTCCTGGACTGGTAGCAAAGAAACAACTTTCTAAAATGCAGATGTACATTTGATATTGCAAGGTGTCTGGATTGTGGCAGTTTATTCTGAATTGTGAAAGCTGACATTTCATGTTGAGTAGAGATATTTTTTTTTAGTTTAAAATATTCATACATATTGATTTTGTCACAAGTGGATATATAGAGACCATAATCCATATTATACTTAAATATTTACATATTTAATAATGTATATTTATTTGTTAAATGGACATAGGATTACTGCAAACATTATGGGAACAAATAAAGATAAAGAATATATATGGCTATATCCATCTTGATGCCAGATTGATATGAATATATTAAAAGTATAAGAGTATGCAGTAAATGCGATTGTAAGAGATTATACTGTAATATGCAAAAATAAAAGGAAAGACATTATGCATATTGGTTAAAGAAAAATATTTAACACTTATAAAATTAGTAATGTTTCACTATATTAAGGTATATGAATTAAACACCAAAGATATTAAACAAAATTTGGCATAGTGCAACCTGAAAGAGCTATGTATACCTAACAAAACTCCAGTGCCATCATGCAGTCACAAAACCTTAAATGTGATGCATGTCAAACTTCCCTCTAGTCGTTGGACAGGGAAATACAAGTCTTCCAAAATAGTATGGGTCATTTATTGACAATGTCCTTTGTTGTCATCCAGAACTTGAAAGGAAAATCCTATGGCTGAAGACACCACATTTTTCTAAGACAGGAACAACTTACCTGTAAACCTCCTTCAGGAAGACTGACATTGTATTGGCTAGCACTATGTAAGCTGGTTAGTCTTCCAAGATATGAAGCCTATGGAAAATAATAATGACTGTTCCACAAAGATATCACTAATTATAAATTACTAACATTTCTATCTTGGGGAGTAACCAACAATTGCATAACTGGCATATGAGCCATTCAATATGAGAGAATTTGTGGCTGGTACTGTAAATCTAGCCAACTATGCCAGGTAATGCTATATACCCAGGAAGAAAAACTCTTACCACAAATGTCCAGGATTGATATTGGATCTGTTGAGCTGAAATACTGTCTTCCTGCTTGCACAGTAAGCCTTTTACACACTGAGCTATCTTTCCATATGAGTAATGTAACAACACTTATTTTCAATGATGAGTAGAAAAATCTCTGACTTCTTAAACAAGCAATCCAATACAGAAACAATTCTTTCTAATATATAGAGAATTTCTCCAAGTAACAAAATATCTTCTCTTTTGTGACAGACATTTCACTTTCAAAAATTAAATGCAAGAGCTCCCATAAAAGGTTAGCCATGCTAAGGCTTGTATACATGCATTGATTTATATTTATTTATTTGGTTGGTTAGTCATTAATCATAGTCACATTTTCATTTCTTACTGAGTCCCACAAGTGAGCTATTTCCTTCCTCTGTCCCAATAGCAAAAGAAAATCAAGGAGAGACTGAAATAACATCACAATTTATGGATTCCAATTCTACTCAGAAAAGCATTTTGTCATTTTCTTTCTAAACACCTTAAAAAGCATTTACATCTTCAATGATAACCAAGGTCATTTCTTCTCTGCAGGCTATTTGTGATGGGATTTCTATGGATCTGACAGCATAGAACATAGCACTGAAGTTAACACCTCACTAGCATAATTTGGAGTGTTAATTGGGAAAGACCTAGATGCCCTTGTGATTTTTGCTCTCTAGAAAATGGTGACAAGATGTTGCATTTTTCCTTCTGAAGGTTGCTAGATAGAAACACACCAGGGATCCACTGAAATAGGAAAGTGAGAGTATAGGAGGCAGAAAAATATTTCTATATTTTCTATATCTTCTGAAAATTAGAGAAAAATAACCCGAGAACAATTTACTAGCTTCTAAGGTGCTAGGACTTCAGAAGAAACTCAAGAAAGAACATTCTAAAGTTTTTTTTTTTTTTAACAGAAAACTCCAAAATAACAAAAAGAATGGGACTTTGACCTAATTAAAATGGAAAACTATGACAATAAAATCAAAGAACTGAATCTGTACTGCAAAACACATCTCTGTATTTTCAAAGTAATTAACTCAAATTAATTAAAAAGAGGGCCAATCATCAATCTAAGGTCTTTCTGAATGCTATTTATACATCTCTTAAATCCTTTGAAAGTGTTTATTATTATAACGTGTTGGTTTTTTTGTTTGTTTGTTTGTTTTTTACGAAAAACAGAATCACAGTGCAAGTAAATTGGTTAGCCTTTGTCCCATCACTACTAGATGGTGATGTAAGACAAGTCAGGATGATTCATATGGAGAATAACAACCACACAGATTTCTAAGGCAAGAACAGAAAAGTGGTTAATGAAAATTTGCAAAGATCCTTCCTTTAGGAAAACACACATGAACCTTGATTCAATATAGCTTTAATTTGTATGCCAACTCTGTGTGTGTGTGTGTGTGTGTGTGTGTGTGTGTGTGTGTGTGTGTGTGAGTGTTTGTGTGTATGTGTATGTGTGTGGTATGTATGTATGTATGTGTGACTTTCTGTGTGCACATGTGACTTGGGTACATGCAGACATATGTAACCATGCACATATAAGGACATTTATTACTGTTGGCACATGTGTGAAGTCCAAGAGTTCATGTGATGTCTGGTGTCTTTTATTGCTCTCTTCCATATTTCTTCACACACTATAACATTGGCTATGGTTATATGAGTGTACTCATTTGTATCCTGTCTTGCAAATGATCTGTATTGTGTAAGTAATTTCAAGAAAAGAAAGATAGAGCATTTCCAGACCAGTATTTATTTATTTCCTGAGATACGCACTTCTAAAAGGCTCAGTCAGGAAGGCCATCTTTTACTATATCCTATACAAAGGAAAGTGGCATCATCTAGACTAGGGGAGCACAGGAATTTATCTTTGAGATCCTATAACACCATCTGTAGTAAACAGAATATATGTGTTTGTAGAAGAGGCTTCTGAGCAAACCAAGAGAGTAATAAGACACTAAGGAAACGGCCTTCTTTTTAGACCTATAAATCTTTCTGCTTTTTAAGACAGTAGGGTGTTGGTTAGGTGGGTGGTTTACAAGTGAAGTTGAAAAGCCACAAATAGCATTCAGAAAAGGAACCCAAAGAAATATAAACAGTGGCATTTATGCCTCCAAACATTTTCCAATCCATACAGATAGTATGTTTAAAGAGTAAACATTTGCTTTATATGCAGGAAGAATTAATTTGTTTCAATCAGAGGCTTTCAAAAATGAAAACGGACATTGACAACATTTTTTCTTGTAAGAATCCTATCATTGCTGACTACTAGAGAGATTGAGAAAATTATTCCTGCCGGTCTTAAATTTTTATAGATGTTTCTAAAATGTTCATTTAGCTCAACTCTGGTAACAGATTGTGCAAAATGATTTATGAATGGAGCTGATTTCCATTCCTCTGATGGGTGCTTTATTCACTTAATGATCACTGGCAAGTGGCAGAAATCATAAAACTTCAAGTGTCACTAACAAGACTTCTTAGCTTTTACACTGTAAAATATAATGTGTGAAATTTTCTTTGAAGACATAAACTCTTTGAAAATAGCTACAGCTGGGCGTGGTGGCGCACGCCTTTAATCCCAGCACTCGGGAGGCAGAGGCAGGCGGATTTCTGAGTTCGAGGCCAGCCTGGTCTACAAAGTGAGTGCCAGGACAGCCAGGGCTACACAGAGAAACCCTGTCTCGAAAAACCAAAAAAAAAAAAGAAAATAGCTACAAGAAAATGGAACACACTAAGTAAAGAAATAGTCTAATTTTTAAAATTTAGCAGTTGCATATGAAAATAGCATTGTCATCATGGCAATCAATGTGAATAATATCTAGGATAAATGTTATATTAATGATGGATAATGTAATATTTTTTTCAAGCATAAAATATATTACTTGACAAATAAAACATCACCTTCTGTAAAGTTGTGTGGAAAGGTGAGTGCAATAACCAAGTCATTGCTGATTCTTTTTGTTTTCTAAAGGGAATGCCATACTGTACAATATATAAAGGAGAGTTTAAGTTCTTTTCCATTTATTTAAGTTCACATATGCTATCAATTTAAGGCTAGAATACATTCAATGTATCACAAATAAGTTTTCAGTTCATGTTCCCCCCTCCCCTGCTGTCTCCTTTGCCCCCAAGTTCCTCCCTCCACCCCCCTTTTTTGGTTGCTTTCTTCTCCCTCTCAACTGGGACTAACTCGTACTCACTAGGGCCCTTCAGCTTGTTGAACCAGAGACCTGGTTGGTAAGAGACTCTTAGAACTCAAAGGGAGCTACCCTAGATGAAATGCCATACAGTAAGGAGAGTGAAGTTGTAGAGGCCACTTCCAACAGAAAGACAGGGCATCGAGTGAGGGAGGAAGTTGCCATCTCACAGTCAAAACCCTTGACCCATAATTGTTCCTGTCTGAAAGAACTGCAGGGATAGAAGTGGAGATGAGCCTGAGGAAAAGAAGGTCCATCTACAGGCCCAATGTGGAATCCAGTTCAAGGGGAGGTCCCAAGGCCTGACACTATTACCAAGTCTGTGGAGCACTCACAAAAAGGGACCTATCATGACTTCCCCCTGGAAGACCCATCAAGCAGCTGAAAGAGTCGGATACAGATATTTGCATCCAACTAATGGACAGAAGCTGCTGACCCCTGTGATTGAATTAGGGAAAGGCTGGGAGAAGCTGAGGAGGAGGGTGACCCTGTAGGAGGACAAGCCATCCCAATTAATTTGGACCCTTGAGATCTCTCAAACACTGGATCACCAACAAGTCAGAATACACCAGATGTTATTAGGTCCCCAACACATATACAGAAGAGGACTGCTTGGTCTGGGTTCAGTCAAAGAAGATGCACCTAACCCTCAAGAGACCGGAGGTCCCAGGGAGTTTAGAGCTCTGGTTGGGTGGAGGAGCGTGGGGACATCCTTGAAGAGACAGGGTGGTGGAGAGGAGTTATGGGATGTGGAATGGTTGGGGTGTTGACAGGACCAGAAGGGGAATAAAATCTGAGTTGTAAGAAAAATGGAAAAAAAAATTAATTGATGATGATGACGACAATAATAATAATAATAATAATAATAATAAATTTTTCTGGTCTCTACAGGTGTTTTGGAGTGTGTGTGTGTGTGTGTGTGTGTGTGTGTGTGTGTGTGTGTGTGTGTGTGTGTTTGACTTCTAGGATCAGAGTAGTGACCAGAACCACTTTTGAAAGTTGGTATTGAGAAATTGTGGTCAAATTTAGTTCTTTATAAGTGATTCTGGTGGACATAGTCAAAGAAGCTGCTGGTTGGTGTTATTCTTCAGAATGACAAAATATGATGTATTACCAAAGTTGGGCATGTGTCTCCTGATGCCTCAGTATTCTGAGTAGTCAGAGTAATGGGATAGCAGATCATAAAGTTTCTATTATCCTATGAATTTCTATAAACTGAGATCCAGTTAATGAGGCATTCCACACATTTTATTCAGATAAATGTTCAGTGAGCTACATATCTCACTCAAAATATCTACCCTTGTCATTTATCAAATGTACTTGTTAGTCACATTGTTGAATACCTATCTTCTGCTAGAGATTATCATTCCTTGAATTATATAGCTTTTTTCTCCTTTACTGTGAACTGTTTACTGTTCACAGTGCATGGAAGTGATGAATCATACTAGCTGATATTACCACACATTGTTTAATGTGTGAATATTATTAGATTTATAGCTGATTTACTTAAGAAGTGTAAGCACCAATTTTCTATTAAATTCCAAAATGCTTTCTATGTATAGAACAGTTTTCAAGTATTGAAAACATGTCTATAAGTACAATGCTAGTGTACTTTAATAATACAATGTTTCGAGCTTATTTTCAACCATAATCATAAAAGTTAAGTTAGCATTTAATACTGATCAATTTATTGGAGAATGACAAGGACAGTGAACTATGCTTATTAAGCTTTTCGTCCATTATTACATAATCAGTGGAACAAATATAGAAATGATGGGAAACAATTGGGAAACAAAACACATTGTGAAGAAGCATAAGTGATAGAAGCCGTTCTATCCTTCACTTTAATTTTTATCTGCTATAATCTATAATATATGCTATTAGTGACTTTCTTTCTTTTCAGTTGCTTTTGTGTGCTATATGTTTTTATCCACTCATTAATAGATAAATATTTGGCTCATATTTTAGGTTTCCTATTGCTGTGATCCACAAAAAAACTAATTGTGAATGAAAGAGTTTATTTTTTCATTTTCCAAGGTGGTTAGAGTAGAAACTCAAAGAGCAAAGGAACCTGGAATCATTAGCTGACACAGTGACCAGGAAGGGGTGCTGCTTACTGGCTTATTCTTCATGGCTTGCTCAGCCTGCTCCCTTAGAGAAGACAGAAGCACCAGGTGACATCATTGACATATCATGGGCCCTCTTACATCAATCACAAAATAAGAAAATGTTCCATAAGTTTGCTGACAGGCTCATCTATTGGAGGCATTTTCTGAAGTGGGGATCCAACCTTCTAGGTGACTTCAGATTGTATCAAACTGACAGAAATTCTTTCAGCACAGATTGTTTGTATCTTGTAGCTTAGTATAACAGGAATATTTAGGATAATTTTTACCAACAGGGAACTATTGCTTAGCAATTGAGCATGTAGAATTTTTCATGGAACCTAGGCAAGATTATATATATATATATATATATATACACATATACATATATACACACACATATATACACACACATATATACACACACATATATACACACACATATATACATATATATACACATATATATATGTATATATATTATGTATGTGTGTATGCATATATATATACACACATATATATGCTTAAAGCATAAGAGAGTATATAAAAGGGAATTGTACTGTGTATATTCAGTGTCATTTTGACTGGACTTTAAATCATCTGAGAGGTGCTTCTTTAGTACTTTATTTTCCCTTTCTTTGCAAGCAAAGCTCTGTTTTACTTAACCTTTTATATCCTGTGTTATTATACATAGCAGTTGGCAATTTAGTATTTCTGATAAATTAATGAATAGAAAAATGAAATTGTCCTCCCACCTTGTAACATATAGTGATTCATTTCCCTTTGTACTTCTAGCTCATCCTTATTTCAGATATGATTATACATATACATACCTTTCACTCCAACAATACTGTATTTCTATGACCACTTTCTGCACGTTCTTTGCTTTAATCCACATTGACAACAAGCCCGCTAAAGTAGAACTGAACAGAAGTGCATGATGTTCTTACCACTACAGTGTAAAAAAAATGTAGTGAAACATGCTAAATGGTTTCTCCATCTGTAAGCTCTGTTTGAGTACTCAAATTAATTTTATTCCATTCTTATTCAAAATGTATATTTTTTAGCACCTAGTGTCCTACAACAATAATCACAGCATTTTGTATTTTCCCTCTCTTTTAACTTCTTTCAAGTTCTTTTTCAGAGAGTTTAGTTGAATTTTTAGTTACTTTTTAAGTATGAATAAGATGCCATACTTTGAGAAAAACTAATCATCCAACACTGATATATTATCTGAATAGGAGAGACTTCATTATTACGTGATAATCAAACTAATTTTCAAGTAATATAGCAGAACAGGATGACATTGGTTATAAAACAGGGTGACCAATACATTGTACAATCAAAGTAAGCAAACATGATTGTAAATATAGGGAATTTTGAGAATATTACTAATGAAACCATAACATTATTTCCGCTCATACATTTTAATATTGTTTGCCACTGCTCTCAGCTACCTGTAGTACACCATCTCTAGCCCTGTGCTTTTATGTCACATCTTAGGATTTCAATCATGGTGCTTCTTTACTTGTTCACTCACCCAACAACAAGGTAACTGACCTTAGTGTTTGAAGTATAGCTGTACGTTTTGTATTTACAGACTGTGTCAATGGTGCATTATACTATGCTGTGAGTTGAGTTACTGTGAAATGCATGCATTAATCATTTTGCAGGTTTATATTTTTAAAATATAAATGTAACATGTGTATGTACATATACAGATGAAATGTGATTAAAACAAACAAGAAGCCGAATGAAAGGAATTTGTTTCTTCAATTAGTCATGAAAATTTAGTACCTGTTTCTTTACATAATCATGTTTTTGAATATTATCAAAGAAATCAACACCATAGATTTTGATAATTTTGTAGCATGGATAGCCCAATATGCATTCCCTATAGAAATTTTGTATTAGTGGCTCTTTGTAAATTTGTATCCTCTATAAATCTCTTTTTGATATAATTGTTTACATGTTCTTGGATGTCTACATTTTATTGAGGTTACAATCCATTTTTCTTTTGATTTCTGATTAGAAGGAAACTAAGCTTTTGTTTAGATATAGGCTTAATTTCACGATTTGGAAGTACATTTCAAATTTACACATATCAGAACATGACTCTAAGTCTAGAGATATTGGCAAATAATTTTTTTTACATCATACAGCTTAACATTTTTTCTTTTTTTCATTTTTTAAAAATAATTTTATCGATATGTTATTTATTTACATTTCAAATGTTATGCCCTTTCTCAGTTTCCCCTCTGGACCACCTCTATGACATCCTACATTTCCCTATGCTCCCCTACTCACCCACATGCTCACCAAAATAACCACTCCTGCTTCCCTGCCCTGGAATTTTACTATACTGGGGCATCAAGCTTTCCCAGGACCAAGGGCCTCTCTTCTCACTGATGCCCTACAAGGACATCCTCTGCTAAATATGTGGCTGGAGTCATGGGTCCCTCCATGTATACTCTTTGGTTGGTGTTTTAGCTCCTGGGATCTCCTGGAGGGGGGTCTGGTTGGTTGATATTGTTGTTCTTCCTATGGGATGCTAACCCCTTCAACTACATCAGTCCTTTAATTCCTTCATTGGGGACCCTGTACTCAGTCCAATGGTTGGCTGCGAACATCCACCTCTGTATATGTCAGGCTCTAACAAAGCCTCTCAAAGGACAGATATATCAGGCTCTAGTCCGCAAACACTTCTTAGCATTGGCAATAGTGTCTGGGTATGGTGTCTGTATATGGTATGGATCCCAGGTGGAGCAGACTCTGGATAACCTTTCCTTCAGGCTGTGTTCCACACGTTTTCTCCATATTTTGTCCCTTGAATATTTGGTCCCCCTTTCTAAGAAGGATTAAATCATGCACATTTTTGGTCTTCCTTCTTCTTGAGCTTCATGTGGTTTGTGAATAGTTTCTTTTGTATTCTGAGCTTTTGGGCTAATATCTACTTATCTGTGAGTGTATATCATGTGTGTTCTTTTGTGACTGGGTAACCTCACTCAAGATGATATATTGTAGTTCCATCCATTTGCCTAAGAACTCCATAAAATCATTGTTTTTAATAGCTGCAGAGTACTCTGTTGTGTAAAACATTTTCTGTATCCATTCTTCTATTGAAGGATATCTGGGTTCTTTCCAGCTTCTGGCTATTATAAATAAGGATGCTATGAACATAGTGGAACATGTGTTCTCTTTATATGTTGGAGCATCCGAAGTAGGTCTACTATCAGAAAATGTTAGTCAGCTTCTTCAAATTTATTTTGGGAGTCATGTGTTATCATAATTTAGAGTCATATATTGTGATTAAATAAGCTCCATGCAGAAATAAACTCTAATTCCAGTTTGCAGATTTTGCATATTATTTTATACAATTGGTGAATTCTCTCTCTCTGTCCGTCTCTGTCTTCTTTCTGACTCTGTCTCTGTCTTTGTCTCTGTCTTGTCTGTGTGTGTGTGTGTGTGTGTTTGTTTGTGTGTGTATGGGTGTGTATTTGTGTAATCATCTGCCATGGCACACATGTGGTAGCCATGGAAGAACTTTCAAGAGTTGGTTTTCTCTTTCTACAATATAGGTCCTGGAGAAGCTAACACAGGTTATAGGTCTTGGCAGATACTACATTCCCCACATTAATATTCCAATGAATGATAAAGAATAATTCTTGGAATTAATAAATTATTATAGCAAAGTCAAGGTATCTTACTACATAGCTTAATACAGCTAATTCTCTTTTTCATATAGTTAATTAAAAATTAAAAATTGACATTAAGAATACAAAATCTTTGTTAATACTAAACATAAAATACCTAGATAAGAATAAATTATGAAATATATATGTAGCATAATATACAATTTTTGAATTTATTTTATATATAACTTTTCAGTTTTATGAAATCTCATTTGTCAATTGTTGATCCTAGAGCATGAGCCATTGGTGTTCTGTTCAGGAAAATTCACAGGCAAATGCTTGAACTTAGAAAATATCAGAAAATACCTGAGTGAGGTAATCCAGACAAAAAAAGAACACACATATATTCACTGGTAAGTGGACATTAGCCAAAAATATCAGAATACCCACTAAACAAACCAAAAACCATAGCTTAAAAAACTTAAGAAGAAGGAACATCAAAGTGTGGATACTTCAGTACTATTTAGAACAGGGAACAAAAAAAATCACAGGAGGTAGAGGGAGGGATGCACCTGGGAGGGAGAGAAGTGGGAAAGGTAAAAAAGGGGGCAAGATGAGGTATGGGAAGAGACTTGAGAGAAGTACAGAGAGGGAAATTGAATAGAAATATGTTGCAGTGGGGGATGGAGAACTAGGGGTAGCCACTATAAAGTCCCAGAAGTAAGGGAAGTGAGGGGATTCTAGGACCTAAAGGAGATGACATTAGCCGAAGTACCCATCAAAGGAGAGATAGAACCTGTAGAGAATACCTCCACTATATAGCCACTGTCCCCAGTTGGAGGATGGGTCCTCACACCCATCTCAAAAATTTTAACTCAGAATTCTAAAGAAAAAGCAGGGACAACATATGGAGCAGAGACTGAAGAAAAGGCCATAAAGAGACTGTCTCACTTAGGGATTCATCCCATCAGCAGGCACCAAGCCCCAACACTATGATGCCTGACAAGAAGCACTTGTTCACAGGAGCCTGTTATGGCTGTCCCTGAAAGGTTCTGCCTGTAACTGACCAATACAGATGCAGGTACTCACATCCAATCATCAAACTGATATTGGGGACCCTAAGGGAAAAGCTAAGGGAGGGACTGAAGGACCTGAAGGGGATTGTAACCTCACAAGATGAAAAATAACCACCAATCAGACCACCCAGTGCTCCCAGGGACTCAACAACCAACTCAATTCATGACTCTGGCTACATATGTAGAAGATACTTATATATCTTACATATGTAGACATATATGTATCATACATATGTAGCCTTAACTGTCATCAATGGGAGGGGAGACTCTTGGTACTGTGGAGGCTTGATGTCCCAGCAAGCATGGTGGGATGCTAGGTCAGTAGAGAGTGGATAAGTAGGCAGAGGAACACCCTTATAGAGGCAAAAGTGAAGGGGTATAGGATGGGGGATCTATGGTGAGGAAGCAATTAAAGAGATATCATTTGAAATCTAAATGAATAAAATGATTAATAAAATACCTAATACCCTATTTTGGTTGCTTTTCTTGTTGCATTCACACACACACACACACACACACACACACAAACACAGAAAGACAAACTTAACCATAGTAAGGGTTAATTTTGTCTTACAGTTTGAGAGTACAGTCAATTAGAACATGTAAGGCTTGGCAGCTACAGCAGCGAAAACAACTGAATGGTGATGTTCAGCTAACTCACTTTCTTCTAATTATTTGCTGAAGGTCCTCAGCCTACAACAAATACGCTACCCATATTTGTGTTTGTCTTATAATTTTAATTAACACAGGATAGAGGCACCTCATAGATATGCTATAATATATATATATATATATATATATATATATATCCTGCAATTTCACTCTATTAGCCAGCAAATAATTTAATTCAGTCATTTGAATGTTATCATTGGGTAGAAGACACATAATCCTATCCTTTGTTCTATGGTGCAAAAAAAAAAAAAAAAAAAAAAAAAAAAAAAAAAAACGTAATAGGTCTAAATATTTAGGGAATTTATGCGTTCTATAAAGTACATAAGTACCATAAATAAAATGATAAAATACAGATTCATGTTATTTTACATATAATCATGTTTTTCTGTTGTGTCTGGCCAGTAGATCACAGCCTGGGTTTTAGCCTGGAAATGCATTTTGGAAACCTGGAAGAGAAGAGGGCTAGGCAGTGAGAGAAAGAAATGTAGCTAAGACAGGCATTCTGATCAAAGCTCAATTTTACTTATTCCAACACTCAATTATGAAGGAAGGGGGAGGGGACCCAATTCCAAATAATCTCGGGGTCCAGTAGCAGGGTGAGCACGTGTGTGGCTCCAAACAGCAAAGCGGCATGGTCCAGCAGTGGGTGTGGCAGAATGAATGAGCAGGAAGCTCCACCCCTGACCAAGCAGGTTTTAGGCTGGGGTAGGGGAGACTACATCTCCTCCCTGTTGTTAACAAAAAGAAAAAAAAAAATGAAAAGGGTGGCCTGAGGCAAAAAATTTATCTATGCTCAATAGTTTTGCCTGAATTCTAGGGCTAAAGAAAAAAAACAAAAACCAAAAAAACCAAAAAAAAAAAAAAAAAAAAAAAAAAAAAAAACCCTGTTTCCGTGGGATTCCCTAACTTTTCTTATGGTAAACCGTATCTGGCTAAGACTGTCCTTTCTATCCTAGAAAACAACTAACAGAAAAGCCCTGAGCTGTAGGCTCTGACTTTATAAAGCTAATTAGTGCTGAATAGGTAACTTCTTAGTTGAATTTTAAGTAGGGCGTTGGAACCCTGACTGCACAAATTTGAAATACACTTTATTAAGAATAACACTGAGTTGATATTCCTCTGCATTTTTGGATGACAGGAGGGAAACAGGGAGAAGAGGTATGACCAGCTCTGTAGTACAAGGCCAATTGGCTTTTTTAGGGTGGGAGGCTGTGAAGGGCTTGCCCTTCCAACAGTACGGTCTCCAACCTCTCTCCCCCTTATTAATTAAGTTTAAAAAGGCCACACTTAACTGAGGTGATCAGCTTTCTAAGGCCCAGAGAGAACAAAGTATGGCACTCCTGAAATTTCTCTCTGCTTTTTGGGACAATTTCCTCTCTCATGATGCAGTTTTTTTAACTGCGGCAATCTGTCTGATTATTAATATTTTTTTAATAAACCCTTTTTTTCTCACGACTAAAAATGTAGCTTTTGTGAGCCAAGGCCTACTGCCTGTTACAGTACACAGCTCCTCTTAAGCTTTGCTGCTGAACTTAAGTGAACCAGTGCTTGGGTTTAACGCTGTCTCACCTTAGCCCATACCTTCTCTGGTATGAATTTTCTTTATCCTTTAATTATTCCATGGAGCTCCAAACCAGCAGTGCCTCTTTCAAAAATCCTTTGTCGTTTTTCAGCCAAATGTTGTGTCAGGCCAGTAGATCACAGCTTGGGTTTTAGCTTGGAAAGGCATTTGGAAACCTGGAAGAGAAGAGGGGCTAGGCAGTGAGAGAAAGAAATGTAGCTAAGACAGGCATTCTGATCAAAGCTCAATTTTACTTGTTCCGACACTCAGTTATGAAGGAAGGGGGAGGGAACCCGAGTCCCACCAAATAATCTTGGGGTCCAGTAGCAGGGTGAGCACGTGTGTGGCTCCAAACAGCAAGGCAGCACTGTCCAGCAGTAGGCGTAGCAGAAAGAATGAGAAGGAAGCTCCATCCCTGAGCAAGCAGGTTTTAGGCTGGGGGAGGGGAGACTACATTTTTCCTAATTTATTTCCTTTAAAAGTTATAGGACTCCTTATTTTGTATATACAATGTTCTGATTATTATCTTTGTTAAACTGCATTACAACTATAGAAGCTAAACTTTCAAGTATATAAAAATTATTGGATATAGATGATTAAGAAAATCCATGATGAAACACAACATATATTATATTTAAATGTAATAGGTAGTTACCAAGTGACCTAGTAGATAGTGTGCCCACTGCTATTTTCCCTGTCTGCCTCAGTTTGGATATAATAGATTATCCAAAGCACTTTGTAGGCCATTGTTGTCATTTATATATATATACACATCTGAAAATTTCTTTTAACAGCCCTCAGATCAAGTTTTTTTTTTTTTTTTTTCTCTTTGATTTACTCATTCTGGATTTACTAGAACTGAAAATTCAAGAACAAAATTAATTCACATTATATATAAAAATAATTAACATCTGTTATAATTAGTTTTAATTATACAAAAATGAAATTGTCAAGTAAGCTTGTTTGTTTTTGTTGTTGTTGTTGTTATTTGTCTATTTGATTTTTGTTCTGAGAATTTATGTATGTTTATGCATGGCTTTCTCATTCTTTTTACAGTTTTGAAAAATTCTCAATTATTGATTTCTGGCTTCTCCATATCTACCAATCAAATATCAACTGGCATGGAAAAGTATTTTTAAAGGTTCATGCCAACAGTTACTATCTTAAATTTTCTTTTGGTACCTATAATGTTACTTGATTACTTACTTTTCAATTACTTAAATTTTCTACTAATTATTTTTGATGTGGTCTTTAGCCAACATTTCATGTTATAGAGATTATTTCCTAACTCTGACTCATGAGTAAGAATTAATCTCCCATAGAAGCACAGACATTAGATCTGGAAGGACTTGTGGTTTGGTACATATTGCATTGAATTTGGAAACATTTTTATTTTTGTAAACATATTGTTCCTCACTCTTTTAAAACCAAGTACCTGATTACTACTCATTCATAAATAACAGAATTCATAAATAACATAATTAAGCAAATATGAATAGAACTTCTCAAAGGAAATGTCTGATATCAATGTATCTGTCTAAAATAGTACTAGGAAAGAGCAAGTATATTTTCAAATTTTAAATGTATCTTTATAACTGAACAGAAAAGTGGACCAATATTGACTTCATTACTATTTGCTATCTGTGGTGATAAAACCATGACTGACTCTTACTAATATATAAACAGAAGATTCTTCCATTCTTATATTTTGCCTGCCCTGTCTAATTCCACTTGTTAATTTCACTAAATTAGTAATTTAAGTAAAATATACTATTTTGAATTAAGATTCATTCACTTTAGAAATGGTAATATGTTTGAGAAAAAATATAATTTTTCCCTATGGAGATCAGTACTTGATTTTACAATATAAATACACATGCAAATCATACAGTCTCATATTTACTAGAATGTTAGAAGAAAGGGCATGCCTTATAGTTTGGGAACATAATGGGACAATTTAATCACTAAAATACTCAAGAGAATTTGTCTATAAATATCTTAGGTAATTGCATCTTCTGGTAAACAGAATACTTGCAGTTTACTACTACAATGCCCTAGTTGACCTTGTAAAGTAAATTTGTTGATGCAAAGCCATTAATAATTTATATTAGTAATTTTATTTAAGTTGCTTTTGGCTTTGTGTAATACAGATGAAGTAGGTCTCTGAAAGACAATTTATGATGTTTATTATTATTTATATGATGTGATCAATTGATATTTGACTTTGTACTGAGTGAAACAAAAGGTTAAAATAACAGTTATATGCATTTGATCAACTAGTAATAGATGACAATTACTATAAAGTCTATATTTATGAGAGAGAGAATTCAAGATGTTTTTTGTTTGTTTGGTTGGTTTTGGTTTTTCAAGATAGGGTTTCTCTGTGTAGCCCTGGCTCTTCTGGAACTCACTCTGTAGACCAGGCTGGCCTCAAACTCAGAAAACTACCTGCCTCTGCCTCCCAAGACGTACTTTAAGAATTTTGTACCAGAATTTTGAAGATAGATATACACTGAGCACATGTTCACACAGAAATATGTCTAAGTAATGACATAAACGAAGGAAAAGTTAGCTGACTCTGGATAGAAACTTTCATATTAAGGAGAACAAAGATTTTTTAAAAGATAGATTATTTTTGCTGTTGCCTTTTTAAAAAAATAATTGAGTGTTATTTAATGTGAAAAAGGTATCTAGTCAAAGCGTATTTACTTGAAATGTGTTTGCATATGAAGAAAAAAGAATAAAGATCACAAAGAGAGGGGAAGGATAAGAAGATAAAAGCTAATGCATCGCTCTTTCTCTTCCAGTCTCAGGCGCTGCGGGAGCCGCGGGTTACCGTGCAGACATGGCCAAGTCCAAGAACCACACCACACACAACCAGTCCCGCAAATGGCACAGAAATGGCATCAAGAAACCCCGGTCGCAAAGATACGAATCTCTTAAGGGGGTTGACCCTAAGTTCCTAAGGAACATGCGCTTTGCCAAGAAGCACAACAAGAAAGGCCTGAAGAAGATGCAGGCTAACAATGCAAAGGCAGTGAGTGCGCCCGCAGAGGCCATCAAGGCCCTGGTGAAGCCTCAGGCCATCAAGCCCACGATGCCAAAAGGCCCCAAACTCAAGCGGCTGGCTTTCATCGCTCACCCTAAGCTGGGGAAGCGGATTAGAAGCTACATGGCCAAGGGTCAGAGGCTCTGCCAACCAAAGCCTAAGGTCCAAACCAAGGCAGGAGCCAAAGCTCCAGCTAAGGCCTAGGCTTCAGCTCCAGCCCAGGCTCCCAAAGGTGCTCAGGCCCCCAAAGTTACACAGGCCCCTATGAAGGCCCCATAGAAAAGGCTCCTGCCAGTGTGAAGACAGACAGACAGCTGTGACACACTTCCCCACACACTATTTGCAGATGACCAGAGTCCTATACTGTTCTTACAAATAAACTCAGGCAAGATCTGTAAAAAAAAAAAAAAAAAAAAGCTAATGCTTCACTGGTTTTAAAAGTATCTGTGAACGGTTACATTTAATTCTCTAGAATGTGTCTTCTTCATTCTCTTTGTTCTAAAGAGCTGAAATATTACATACTACATTTGGTATTTTAAAATATAGGTTTTAGTATACACCATAAAATGCCCATAAATTATCCACATTCATCTAATTACTTCATGTTAATGCTCTTCTAAACAATGACAAATCTATATATTTTGCAATCAACATCATACATTTTTTAGGTCCAGATGAATCATTGACAGTAATTAGTCTCCACAGTAATTCCTATTTGTCTGATCAATATATTATTGAGAAATGACAGATAACATGAATTTTAAATATTTTATATATTTGATATGGTAGAGTGAAACTTCATGTAACCCAACATATATATATTAATATATAATATATATGTATATTATATATTAATGTGTATATATATATACATATATATATATATATTACAGTGCAAAAGGAACATAAAAGTACACTACACACCAGAGCAGGGACTGTCAATAATTCCAAACTACCAAATAAGTTTAATTCATAGGCACCAATTGATAATCAAATATATTATATTTCATTATTCCTTTTCAAGAAAAGCATAAACCTTTCTATAAAACATTTTCTGAATGGCCTTAATGATCTATCTAAAGGTTTTCCTTCTCAAAATATGTAGTTTCATGCCCTAATAAGGCTATTGAATTGGAAAAAGAAGATACCTTAGGAGTATAGGGAGACATGACGGATGTATGAGTGGATATATAGTATACTTAAAATGATAATTCACAGGGAATATAAAACATTACTTAAATAAATTGCTAGTAATGTACTACATAAGAAAATATTGTATGTGAGGAAGAGATACATCCTGAATGTGGATAGCTCCTAAATTTATCAGACTGTACTATATGTTCTAATATGTTCTTTTTTATTTAATGTCTACATCTTTATTCAAACTCTCTGTCTCTTTCTGTTTCTCTGTTTCTGTCTCTGTCTGTATCTCTGTCTCTCTCTGTCTCACCCTAGGGGTGTGTGTGTGACTGTGTTGTGTGAATCATGTCATGAATGTGGAGACCAGAAGGAAGCTTGTGATAATCAATTTCCTGTGTTCTATAGATTTATAAAGATTGAACTCAGGAATCAGGCTTCACACTTATAGCCTTTCCTTATGATCCATAAAATTGCTTGCCTATGTTTTATTTTTGATAGATCCCAGAACAACCATATGAACGGAGCCACTAACATCTATGAAATCTGCTACATATGATAGTAGTATGAAGTCTATGACCACATTTAACCTACAAATCAGTTCTTTTTAATTTTCTATTGGTTATTTTGTTTATTTACATTTCAAGTGTTATTTCCCTCCCTGGTTTCCCGTCTGAAAATCCCCACCCAACACCCTGCCTCAAAGATGGTGCTCTCCCACCAACACCAAACTCTTTTCCTACTATCCTAGCATTCCCCTCCACTGGGGCATCAAGCCTTCACAGGACCAAGGGCCTCTTCTCCCATTGAAGTCAAACAAGGCCATCCTCTGCTACATATGTGGCTGGAGCCATGTGTCTCTCCATGTGTGTTCTTTGGTTGATGGCTCAGTCCCTGGGAACTCTGGGGTGTTTGATTGGTTCATATTGTTGTTCTTTCTATGGGATTGCAATCCCCTTCAGCTCCTTCAGTCCTTTCCCTAACCTCTACATTCGGGTCCCAGTGCTCAGTCCAGTGGTTGACTGCAAGCATCCAAATTTATATTGGTAAGGCTCTGGCAGAGCCTCTCAGGAGACATCCATTTCATGCTCCTGTCAGCATGTACTTCTTGGCATCATCAATAGTGTCTGGGTTTGGATTCTGCATATGGGATGGATCTCTAGGTGAGGCAGTCTCTGGATCGTCTTTCCTTCAGTATCTGCTCCACTCTTTGTCCCTGTATTTCCTTTAGACAAGAACAATTCTGGGTTAAAATTTTGAGAAGGGTGTGTAACCTTGAAGGGTGGGTGGCTCCATCCCTCAACTGGGGGACATGGCTAACCTCTGGATATGGTTTATATAGGTTCTCCCTCCCATTTATTGGATATTTCAGCTAATGCCATCCTCATTGGGTCATGGGAGCCTCTTGCTTTCTTTTTGTTGTTGTTTTTGTTTTTTTGGTTTTTTTGTTTTGGTTTTTTTTTTTTTTTTTTTTTTTTTTTGAGACGGGGTTTCTCTGTGTAGCCCTGGCTGTCCTGGAACTCACTCTGTAGACCAGTATGGCCTTGAACTCAGAAATCTGCCTGCCTCTGCCTCCCGAGTGCTGGGATTAAAGGCGTGTACCACCAATGCTTGGCTGCCTCTTGATTTCTTGATGTCAGGGACTTTCTGTTGGCTACCCCTAGTTCCCCATCCCCCATTGCTATACAGTTCTGTTCAATTTCCTGACCCTCAGTACATCTCCCTTGTCTTCTAGCACATGTGATTCTGCTGTGCTACTATTATCATGCCGTCATAAAATGAAAAAATCTAATATATAAAAAATGGAAAGGTGAGACATTTCTTCAAATTCATATTCCAATAGATCAAGTCGATGTTTCTATAGTCAATAATCCAAGTCACTTTGCTATGTCATATCTTGTTACTGCTCAAAATAAAATTTTCAAGTCTAAATTTTAGCTTTACTAGGTTCTGCCCTACCTGAATCTAATAATAGAGAAAGTGGGATAGTTCCTTGAATTCAATGGCATGGGAGGGGGTGATTTTAAAAACAGAATTCTAATGGCTCAGGTTCTAAGATCAAGAATTGATAAATGGGACCTCACTGACTAGAAATCTTCTGTAAGACAAAGGACATAGTCAAAAGGAAAAATCAGCAACTTACAGATTAGAAAAACATCTTCACTAACACCACATCTGATAGATGTCTAATATCCAAAATACACAAAGAACTCAAAGACCTAACCACCAAAAACCAAACAACCGAATCAAAAGATGGGATATAGAAATAAACAGTGAATTCATAACAGAGGAATCTCAATGGCTGAGATACACTTAAAGAAATGTTCACAGTCCATAGTGATCAGGGAAATAAAAATAAAAATGACCCTGAGATTCAACCTTATACAAAACAGATTGGCTAAGAACAAAATCTCAGGTGACAGTACATGTTGCTGAGTATGTGGAGAAAGAGGAATACTCCTCCATTGCTGGTGTGATTGCAAAGTGGTACAACCACTCTGCAAATTAAGCTGGATGTTCTTCAGAAAATTGGAAATAGTGCTTCCTGAATACCCAGCTATATCACTCTTGGGCATACAAAAAGTACAGAATACCCAGGATAAAATCCACAGAACTCAAGAAGGCCCAAAGGATGTTCCACCATGGCACAGGGACACATGTTTATAGCACCTTGTTTGTGATAGCCAGAAGCTGGAAACAACCCAGATGTCCCACAATGAAAGAATGGATACTGAAAATGTGGTTTATTTACACAGAGAAATAGTACTCAGCTATTAAGAATGAGAACATCATGAGATTTGCAGGAAAATAAATGGAATTAAAAATATCATCCTGAATAAATTAAGCCAAACCCAAAGGTATATGCACAGTATGTGCTCACTAATAAGTTGATATTAGTCAAAAAAAAAAAAAAAGTACAGAATACCCAGGATAAAATCCATAGAACTCAAGAAGGCTCACAAGCCAAAGGGCCCAAGTAAGGACTCCTCAATCCTACTTGGGAGGGAAAAAAGCAATTACAGGGGAAGTGGAAGGGATGGACCTTTGTGGGAGAGGAGAAAGGTAGGGGAAAAGGGGAACATCATCATGCATTAGAGGGAACAGGTCTGAAGCCCTGAGAATCACCAGAAAGAATGGAAATGGTCAACCTTGGGTGGTAGGATGTTGTGAGAACCTCTAGAGTGTAACAGAGACCTGGGAGGTGAGAGACTTTCAGGAATCAAAGGGAAGGACTTTACATGAAGTGCCCTACAGTGGGGAATGGGAACTTGTAGAGTCCACCTTCAGTAGAAGACAGAACATCAAGTGGATGGATAGTGTTGCCATTTCACAGTCAAAAATTCTGACACAGAATTGTTACTTTTTAAAAAAATGTAAGGAATAAAAATGTAGAAGAGCCTGAGGGAAAGGTGGTCCAGTGACAGGCCCAATTTGGGATCCAGCTTAATGGAAGGCTCCAGGGCCTTATATTATTACTAAGTCTATGGTGTGCTTCTAGAAAGGAGCCAAACATTGCTGATTTCCAAGAGGCCCAAGAAGCAGCTGAAAGGGTCAGATGCAGAATTCTGTACCCAACGCCTGAACAAAAGCTGGGGACCTCTGTGGTTGAATTAAGGAAAAGCTGGAGGAAACTGAGGAGGAGGGAGACCCCATAAGAAGACTAACTTAGACCTCAAAGATCTCTCAGACACTGAGGTACTAACCAGGCAGCATAACCAGCTGATTATGAGGTCTCAAATACCTACATAGCAGAGGACTGCATAGTCTGGACTCAGTGAGAGAAGATGCACCTAACCCCAGAGAGACTTGTGGCCCCAAGGATTGAGGAGATCTGGTGGTATGTTGTTGGTGGGGGCATCCTCTTTGAAAAGTGGGAGGAAGTATGGGAGGAGGAACAGACAGAGAGTGGACTGGGAGGGAGATAATGACTGCACTGTTAAAAAAAATTAAAGAACAAAAAATTGGAAAACTGTTTCATCTCAGTCTTTATTGAAAAGTCTGTTCAAATCATATTATATGAGTAATCTTCATATTGACTTGTTAATATTTTTGAGTTCTCAAAGTTTGAAAAACAAGTAAGATTGACCAGTAATATGCCAAATGCTATGAGAAAATTTACTAATATTATGGTAATGAGAAGTTTAAAAATTTTGTTTGCAGGTGCTCTGGTTATTTGACCCTTACATATAAAATCTTTCTAAATGGAAAATTAATGTGGAGTTTGGGGAGAAACATATTATTTCTCCTCTGCATTTGCTAAGGATTCCCCAAAGATCAACAATATTCATGATATTACCCCTGATATTGTATACATGACTCTGTTTGCATCTTCAAAAGATTTTTTTTTCTTTTTATTGGATACTTTATGTACCCCCTTTCCCAGCCACCCCCTCACAGAAATGACCTATCCCATCCTCCTCCTCCTACTTCTATAAGGGTGTTCCCCTACCCACAAACCCACTCCCACCTCCCCACCCTGGCATTCGCCTACACTGGGGCATGGAGCCTTCACAAGACCAAGGGACTCTTCTCCCATTGATGCCCAACAAGGTCATCTTCTCCTACATATGCAGGTGGAGCCATGGGTACCTTTATGTGTACTCTTTGGTTGGTGGTTTAGTCCCAGAGAGCTCTGGGAGGTCTGATTAATTCATATTGCTGTTCTTCTTATGGAATTGCAAACCCATTCAGCTCCTCCAGTCCTTTCTCTAACTCCTCTGTTGGGGACCACATACAATATCCAGGAGCTGGCTGCAAGCATCCACCTCTGTATTTGTCAGGTTCTGGCAGAGCCTCCCAGGAGATAGCTCTATCAGGATCCTGTCAGAAAGCACTTTTTATAATCCACAATAGTATCGAGGTTTGGTGACTGTATATATGGGAGAGATCCCCAGGTGGGACAGCCTCTGGATAACCTTTCCTTTAGTTTCTGCTCTAAACTTGGTCTCCATATTTCTTCCTGTCAGTATTTTGTTCCCCATTCTAAGAAGGATCAAATCACCCACAGTTTGTTTTTCTTCTACCTGAGCTTCATGTGGTCTGTGAATTGTATTATGGGTATTTGAAGCTTTGGGGCTAATATCTGCCTATCAGTGAGTGAGTGCATACGCTGTGTGTTCTTTTGTGACTGGGATATCCTACCCAGGATATTTTCTAGCTCCATTTATTTGCTTAAGAATTTCATGAAGTCATTGTTTTTAATAGCTGAGTAATAGTCCATTGTGTAAATGTACCACATTTTCTATATGCTTTCCTCTGTTGAGGGACATCTGGGTTCTTGCCAACTTCTGGCTATTATAAATAAGGCTGCTAAGAATATAGTGGAGCATGTTTCCTTGTTATATGTTGGAGCATCTTTTGGGTATATGCTCAGTAGTGGGATAGCTCAGTCCTCAGGTAGTACTATGCCCAATTTTCTGAGGAACAACCAAACTGATTTCTAGAGTGGTTGTACCAGCTTGCAATCCCACCAGAAATAGAGGAGTGTTCCTCTTTCTCCACATCTTCACCAGCATCATCTGTCACCTGAGTTTTTGATCTTAGGCATTCTGACTGCTGTGAGGTGGAATCTCAGTGTTGCTTTGATTTCTATTTCCCTGATGCTAAGGTTGTTGAATATTTCTTTAGGTGCTTGGCCATTTCATATTCCTCAGTTGAGAATGTTTGTTTAGCTCTGTACCCCATTTTTAATAGGGTTATTTGATTCTCTAGAGTCTAACTTCTTGAGTTTTTTGTATATATTGGATATTAGCCCTCTATCTGATATAGGGTTGCTAAAGATCTTTTCCCAGTGTGCTGGGTGCTATTTTGTCCTATTGACAGTGTCCTTTGCCTTACAGAAGCTTCACAGTTCTAAGAAGTACCAATTGGTGATTGCTAATCTTAGAGCATAAGCCATTGGTGTTCTGTTCATGAAAATTTCCCCTATTCCCATATGTGTGAGGCTCTTTGCCACCTTTCTTCTATTAGCTTCAGTGTATATGCTTTTAAATGGAGGTCCACGATACACTTGGACTTGAGCTTTATGCAAGATGATGCATATGAACCAATTTGCATTCTTCTTCACACACAGACTCCTAGTTAAACCATCACCATTTATTCTTTTTTCTTTTTCATTGTATGGTTTTGGCTTCTTTGTCAAAGATCAAGTGTTCACAGGTTTATTTTGGGGCCTTCAGTTCTATTCCATCAATCACCCTATCTGTCTCTATAGCAATACCATGTGGTTTTTGTCACTTTTGCTCTGTAGTACAGCTTGAATCTGGGATAGTGATTTCCTGGAATCTCTTTTATTGTTCAGAATTTTTTTGGTTATCCTGATTTGTTTGTTTGTTTGCTTGTTTTCCATGTGAAGTTTAGAATAATAATGTAAATAATTGTGTTGAAATTTTGATGGGGATTGCATTGAATCTGTTGATCGAGTTTAGTAAGATGGCTATTTTCACTTAATCTTAGTGATCTATGACCATGGGAGATGTTTCCATCTTTGGATACCTTCTTCAGTTTCTTTCTCCAGAGATTTGAAATTCTGCTAACACAGGTCTTTCACTTACTTGGTAGTGAACCACTAACCAATATTTTATATGTATGTTATTTTGTATCATTTGTGGGTATTGTAAGGAGTGCTGCTTCCCTGATTTCTTGCTCAGTGCATTTATCATTTTTATAAAGCAAGGCTACTGATAGTTTCACTGAAGGTATTTCTTAGCTGTAGGAGTTCTGTAATAGAATTTTTGTAGCCTCTAATGTATACTAACAAATCACCTATGACTAGCAACATTTTGACTTCTTTTTTGATTTGTATTTCCTTGATATCCTTTAATTGTCTTATTGTTCTGACTAGACCTTCAAGTACTATATTGAAAGGATAGGGGAAGAACAGGTAACATTTTCTTGTTTTATATTTTAGTGGAATTGCTTTAATTTTCTCTCCATTTACTTGGAGTGAAAAGTGTATGAACCTCGTATCTAATCTCTTCAAGACTTTAAACATGAAGGATTGTTAGATTTTGTCAAAGGAGGTGTTGGAGAAGGAAATGGTGGGGATGGGGGTGGGATTAAATATGTGTAGATTCAATGAGAGAAAACCAGGAGAGAGAACAGAAATTGACAGGAGAGGGTGGAAGGGCTAAAATCTTTAGGATGTGCCAGATACTTGGGATGGGGGAGGTTCCAGGTCGTCTATGAAGATGATCCTAACTGAGACTTCTTACATTATTGGATATGGAACCTGAAATGGGAACTTACTGCTGCCAGTCAGAACTCCCAGTGGAAGAATAAGAACACTAAACCATCCACAAAAACGTAGACCCAAAATTTGTCTTGCCTATAAAATTTTTCTTTATTTTTCTTAATTTTTTTATTATGTATTTTCCTCAATTACATTTCCAATGCTATCCCCAAAGTCCTCCATACCCTACCCCCCACTTCCCTACCCACCCATTCCCACTTTTTGGCCCTGACATTCCCCTGTACTGGGGCATATAAAGTTTGCATGTCCAATGGGCCTCACTTTCCAGTGATGGCCGACTAGGCCATCTCTTGATATATATGCAGCTAGAGTCAAGAGCTCCGGGGTACTGGTTAGTTCATAATGTTGTTGTACCTACAGGGTTGCAGATCTCTTTAGCTCCTTGGATACTTTCTCTAGCTCCTCCATTGGGGGCCCTGTGATCCATCCAATAGCTGACTGTGGGCATCCACTTATGTGTTTGCTAGGCCCCTGCCTAGTCTCACAAGAGACAGCTATATCAGGGTCCTTTCAGAAAAATCTTGCTAGTATATGCAATGGTGTCATCTTTTGGAGGCTAATTATGGGATGGATCCCTTGATATGGCAGTCTCTAGATGTTCCATCCTTTTGTCTCAGCTCCAAACTTTGTCTCTGTAACTTCTTCCATGGGTGATTGTTTCCAATTCTAAGAAGGGGCAAAGTGTCCACACTTTGGTCTTCGTACTTCTTCAGTTTCATGTGTTTTACAAATTGTATGTTATATCTCGGGTATACTAAATTTCTGGGCTAATACCCACTTATTAGGGAGTACATATCATTTGAGATCTTTTGTGATTATGTTACCTCACTCAGGATGATGCCCTCCAGGTCCAACCATTTGCCTAGGAACTTCATAAATTCATTTTTTTAATAGCTGAGTAGTACTCCACTGTGTAAATGTACCACATTTTTTGTATCCATTCCTCTGTTGAGGGGCATCTGATTCTTTCCAGCTTCTGGCTATTATAAATAAGGCTGCTATGAACATAGTGGAGCATGTGTCCTTTTTACCAGTTGGGACATCTTCTGGATATATGCCCAGGAGAGGTATTGCTGGATCCTCTGGTAGTACTATGTCCAATTTTCTGAGGAAATGCCAGACTGATTTCCAAAGTGGTTGTACAAGCTTGCAATCCCACCAACAATGGAGGAGTGTTCCTCTTTCTCCACATCCTCGCCAGCATCTGCTGTCATCTGAATTTTTGATCTTAGCCATTCTGACTGGTGTGAGATGGAATCTCAGGGTAGTTTTGATTTGCATTTCTCTGATGATAAAGGATGTTGCAAATTTTTTCAGGTGTTTCTCAGCCATTTGGTATTCCTCAGGTGAGAATTCTTTCTTTAGCTCTGAGCCCCATTTTTAATGGGGTTATTTGATTATCTGGAGTATACCTTCTTGAGTTCTTTATATATATATATTGGACATTAGTCCCCTATCTGATTTAAGATAGGTAAAGATCCTTTCCCAATCTGTTGGTGGCCTTTTTGTCTTATTGAAGGTGTCTTTTGCCTTGCAGAAGATTTGCAGTTTCATGAGGTCCCACTTGTCAATTCTCGATCTTACAGCACAAGCCATTGCTGTTCTATTCAGGAATTCCCCCCCACCCCGTGCCCATATCTTCGAGGCTTTTCCCCACTTTCTCCTCTACAAGTTTCAGTGTCTCTGGTTTTATGTGAAGTTCCTTGATCCACTTAGATTTGACCTTAGTACAAGGAGATAGGAATGGATCAATTTGAATTCTTCTACATGATAACAACCAGTTGTGCCAGCACCATTTGTTGAAAATGCTGTCTTTCTTCCACTGAATGGTTTTAGCTCCCTTGTCAAAGATCAAGTGACCATAGGTGTGTGGGTTCATTTCTGGGTCTTCAATTCTATTCCATTGGTCTACTTGTCTGTCACTATACCAGTACCTTGAAGTTTTTATCACTATTGCTCTGTAGTAGAGCTTTAGGTCAGGCATGGTGATTCCCCCAGAGGTTCTTTTATCCTTGAGAAGAGTTTTTGCTATCCTAGGTTTTTTGTTATTCCAGATGAATTTGGAGATTGCTCTTTCTAATTCGTTGAAGAATTGAATTGGAATTTTGATGAGGATTGCATTGAACCTGTAGATTGCTTTTGGCAAGACAGCCATTTTTGCAATGTTGATCCTGCCAATCCATGAGCATAGGAGATATTTCCATTATCTAAGATCTTCTTTAATTTCTTTCTTCAGAGACTTGAAGTTCTTATCATACAGATCTTTCACTTCCTTAGTTAGAGTTATGCCAAGGTATTTTATATTGTTTGTGACTATTGAGAAGGGTGTTGTTTCCCTAATTTCTTTCTCAGCCTGTTTATTCTTTGTGTAGAGAAGGGCTATTGACTTGTTTGAGTTAATTTTATATCCAGCTAATTCACTGAAGCTGTCTATCAGGTTTAGAAGTTCTCTGGTGGAAGTTTTAGGGTCACTTATATATACTATCATATCTCTGCAAAAAGTGATATTTTGACTTCATCTCTTCCCATTTGTATCCCTTGATCTCCTTTTGTTGTCTAATTGCTCTGGCTAGGACTTCAAGTACTATGTTGCATAGGTAGGGATAAAGTAGGCAGCCTTGTATAGTCCCTGATTTTAGTGGGATTGCTTCAAGCTTCTCTCGATTTACTTTGATGTTGGCTACTGGTTTGCTCTAGATTGCTTTTATCATGTTTAGGTATGGGCCTTGAATTCCTGATCTTTCCAAGACTTTATTCATGAATGGGTGTTGGATCTTCTTGAATGCTTTTTCCACATCTAAGGAGATGATCATGTGGTTTTAGGCTTTGAGTTTGTTTATATAATTGATTACGTTGATGGATTTCCATATATTAAACCATCTCTGCTTCCCTGGAATAAAACCTACTTGGTCTGGATGGATTATTGCTTTAATGTGTTCTTGGATTCGGTTAGCAAGAATTTTATTGAGGATATTGGCATCTATATTCATAAGGGAAATTGGTCTGAAGTTCTCTATCTTTGTTGAATCTTTCTTTGGTTTAGGTATTAGAGTAATTGTGGCTTCATAGAATGAGTTGGGTAGAGTTCCCTCTACTTCTATTTTGTGGAATAGCTTATGCAGAAATGGAATTAGATCTTCTTTGAAGGTCTGATAGACCTCTGCACTAAACTCATCTCGTCCTGGGCTTTTTTTGGCTGGGAGACTATTAATGACTGCTTCTATTTCTTTAGGGGATATGGGACTGTTTAGATCATTAACTTGATCCTGATTTAACTTTGATACCTGGTATTTGTATAGAAATTTTTCCATTTCCTCCAGGTTTTCCAGTTTTGTTGAGTATAGCCTTTTGAAGAAGGATCTGATGGTGTTTTGGATTTCTTCAGGATCTGTTGTTATGTGTCCCTTTTCATTTCTGATTTTGTTAATTAGGATGTTGTCCCTGTGCCCTCAAGTGAGTCTAGCTAACGGTTTATCTATCTTGTTGATTTTCTCAAAGAACCAACTCCTCCTTTGGTTAATTCTTTGAATAGCTCTTCTTGTTTCCACTTGGTTGATTTCACCCCTGAGTTTGATTATTTCCTGCCATCTACTCCTATTGGGTAAATTTTCTTCCTTTTTTTCTAGAGCTTTTACATGTGTTGTCAAGATGCTAGTGTGTGCTCTCTCCAGTTTCTTTTTGGAGGCACTCAGAGCTATGAGTTTTCCTCGTAGAAATGCTTTCATTGTGTCCCATAGCATTGGGTATGTTGTGGTTTCATTTTCATTAAACTATAAAAAGTCTTTAATTTCTTTCTTTATTCCTTCCTTGACCAAGGTATCATTGAGAAAAGTGTTGTTCAGTTTCCATGTGAATGTTGGCTTTCCATTATTTATGTTGTTATTGAAGATCAGCTTTAGTCCATGGTGGTCTGATAGGATGCATGGGACAATTTCAATATTTTTGTATATGTTGAGGCCTGTTTTCTGACCAATTATATGGTCAATTTTGGAGAAGGTCCCGTGAGGTGCTGAGAAGAAGGTATATCCTTTTGTTTTAGGATAAAATGTTCTGTAGATATCTGTTAACTCCATTTCTTTCATAACTTCTGTTAGTTTCACTCTGTCCCTGTTTAGTTTCTGTTTCCATGATCTGTCCATTGATGAAAGTGGTGTGTTGAAGTCTCCCACTATTATTGTGTGAGATGCAATGTGTGCTTTGAGCTTTACTAAAGTTTCTTTAATGAATGTGGCTGCCCTTGCATTAGATGCATAGATATTCAGTATTGAGAGTTCCTCTTGGAGGATTTTATCTTTGATGAGTATGAAGTGTCCCTCCTTGTCTTTTTTGATAACTTTGGATTGTAAGTCTATTTTATTCAATATTAGAATGGCTACTCCAGCTTGTTTCTTGAGACTATTTTCTTGTAAAATTGTTTTCCAGCCTTTCACTCTGAGGTAGTGTCTGTCTTTTTCCCTGACATGGGTTTCCTTTAAGCAGCAGAATGTTGGGTCCTGTTTGTGTAGCCAGTCTGTTAGTCTATCTCTTTTTATTGGGGAATTGAGTGCATTGATATTAAAAGATATTAAGGAAAAGTAATTATTGCTTCCTTTTATTTTTGTTGTTAGAGTTTGCATTCTGTTATTGTGGCTGTCTTCTTTGTGGTTTGTTGAGAGATTACTTTCTTGCTTTTTCTAGGGTGTGATTTCCGTTCTTGTATTTTTTTTTTTTCTGTTCTTATCCTTTGAAGGGCTGGATTCGTGGAAAGATAATGTGTGAATTTGTTTTTGTCATGGAATACTTTGGTTTCTCCATCTATGTTAATTGAGAGTTTGGCTGGGTATAGTAGCCTGGGCTGGAATTTGTGTTCTTTTAGTGTCTGTATAACATCTGTCCAGGATCTTCTGGCTTTCATAGTCTCTGGTGAAAAGTCTGGTGTAATTCTGATAGGCCTGCCTTTATATGTTACTTGACATTTCTCCCTTACTGCTTTTAATATTCTATCTTTATTTAGTGCATTTGTTGTTCTGATTATTATGTGTCGGGAGGAATTTCTTTTCTGGTCCAGTCTATTTGGAGTTCTGTAGGCTTCTTGTATGTTCACGGGCATCTCTTTCTTTAGGTTTGGGAAGTTTTCTTCAATAATTTTGTTGAAGATATTCGCTGGTCCTTTAAGTTGAAAATCTTCATTCTCATCAACTCCTATTACCTGTAGGTTTGGTCTTCTCATTGTGTCCTGTATTTCTTGGATGTTTTTAGAAGGATCCTTTTGCATTTTGTATTTTCTTTGATTGTTGTGCTGATGTTCTCTATGGAATCTTCTGCTCCTGAAATTCTCTATTCCATCTCTTGTATTCTGTTGCTGATGCTCGCATCTATGGTTCCAGATTTCTTTCCTAGGGTTTCTATCTCCTGCGTTTCCTCATTTTGGGTTTTCTTTATTGTGTCTACTTCCCTTTTTAGGTCTAGTATGGTTTTGTTCATTTCCATCACCTGTTTGGATGTGTTTTCCTGTTTTTCTTTAAGGACTTCTCCCTGTTTGGTTGTGTTTTCCTGTTTTTCTTTAAGGACTTGTAACTCTTTAGCAGTGTTCTCCTGTATTTCTTTAAGTGAGTTATTAAAGTCCTTGATGTCCTCTACCATCATCATGAGATATGCTTTTAAATCCAGGTCTAGCTTTTCGGTTGTGTTGGAGTGCCCAGGACTAGGTGGGGTGGGAGTGCTGCATTCTGATGATGGTGAGTGGTCTTGATTTCTGTTAGTAGGATTCTTAAGTTTGCCTTTCGCCATCTGGTAATCTCTGGAGCTAGTTGTTATAGTTGTCTCTGGTTAGAGCTTGTTCCTCAGGTGATCATGTTTGCCTCTATCAGCAGACCTGGGAAACTAGCTCTATCCTCAGTTTCAGTGGTCAGAGTACTCTCTGCAGGCAAGATCTTCTCTTGCAGGGAAGGTGCCCAGATATCTGGTGTTCGAACCTGCCTCCTGGCAGAAGTTGTGTTCCACTCACCAGAGGTCTTAAGATCCCATGGAGGGTCCTGTGAGAAACTTGGGGGTGTCCAGAAACTCAGCGCATAAGGAACCCCAGTGCTGGAGTGGACCAGAAGGAACTTGTGTCCCTAATCAGGCCAGATTATCTGTTTCCCTAGTTAATGCAGTCTCAGGTCCCGAGTGATTGGCTTGGAGCAGATACTGTGTTCCACTCACCAGAGGTCTTAGGATAACGTGGGGGATACTGTGTGGGTCCTTGTGGGTGTCCGGAGACTACCCTGGCCTCGAACCCTGGTGCTGCAGTGAACTGGAAGGTGGTCGGATGTCCAGAGCCCGAAAAGTGCGCTGCCTCAGAAGCTCTGTGGCTCCCACCTGTCCCTGAAGCTGTCTGCTTCTGTGTGCACACTTTCACCTGTGCAGACTACTTTTTAGTGGAGTCCCGGAACCAAGATGGCTCCCACCGTTCCTGAGGCAAAAGCCTTCCGGGCTGGGTGGACAGCTGTCCTCTGGCCAGGGAGGTGGTCGGATGTCTGGAGCCTGAAACGGGCGATGCCTCAGAAGCTCTGTGGCTCCTGCCTGTCCCAGAAGCTGTCTGCTTCTGTGTGCACACTCTCAACTGTGCAGACTACTTTTCGGCGGAGTCCCAGAAACAAGCTTGCCTATAAAAATTACAGGGACAAAAAAGGAGCAAAGCCTGAAGGAACAACCAAGCAATGACTGTCACAACTTGAGATTCATCCTGTGGGCACGAACAAATACCTGCACTCTATTAATTGATACTCTATTATGCTTGCAGATAAAAATACAGCAAAATAGTCCTCTGATAGGATCCATCTAGTAGCTGATTGAAACAAATAGAAAGACATACCCACAGCCAAAGATTATATTGAATTTGTAGAGTCATGTAGAAAATTTGTGGAAAGGAATAAAGAACCAAAAGTAGATAAGGACTCCACAAGATGTCTTAGTCTTTATGCAGGTTTCTCAACAACTGCTGTGGGGACTTACTTGGACTCTGTTGCCTGCCTGTGAGGCTATGCCAGTGGCTGGCAAATACATAAGTAGATGCTCACAGTCATCTATTGGATAGAACATAGGACCCCCAATGGAGGAGCTAGAGAAAGTACCCAAGGAGCTGAAGGGGTCTGCAACCCTATAGGAGGAACAAAATATGAACTAACAAGTACCCCCAGAGCTTGTGTCTCTAGCTGCATATGTAGCAGAAGATGGCCTAGTCAGCCATCAATGGGAGGAGAGGCCCTTGGTCTTGCAAAGATTATATGCCCCAGTACAGGGGAATGCCAGGACCAGGAAGCAGGAGAAGTTGGGTTGGGGAGCAGGATGGGGGGAGGGTATAGGGGACTTTTGGGATAGCATTTGAAATGTAAATGAAGAGAATACCTAATTAAAAATAACTGGGCATTAAAATAAATAAATAAAGTGACTTAAAACTAAGGTTTTAATTTTTCTGGGCCACAGCCCTCTTTCAGTAGAATGGTTTTGTGTAATTTAGATATCACAAAGCCTGCTTGGATTACTCCATTCTCTCCTGTCATCAACTTGAAGATCTCCACGAAGCACCAATTCAGAGTGCATCAGGTACACACAAAACCCTGGGTTTAATTCTAGTACTAAATAAACCAGGTGTTCTGATACATGCCGTGATTCCAGCAACTTGGAGGGAAGACAGGAGGATCAGACCATCCACAGCATAAATAAATAAATAAATAAATAAATAAATAAATAAATAAATAAATAAATTACTTTGAAGCAGAAAAACAGATAAATATTACCCGACCTTGTCCAATGTTTTCTATATATAAAGGTGGTTTAAAATTGAAACACGGAGAAAAAAAGGAAAAACACTAAAGAACATTATCAAGCTATAGAAGAGAGTCTACAATTGATACATTTTCTGTAAAACAAAATAAATGATAAGACAGGACAATGGAAGTTAATAAAAACATTGGTATTGCCCTTCTTACTTCTTTGAAACTATGGATGTCATCTCTATATTAGAATTTTGTCAGCTAGACTTTATCTGGCAAACATCCTATATTTTCTAGATGAATATGAACCACAAAAGTCCATCTTTCTATCCTCAAAGAAGCTGTATAGTTCTAAATAAATCCTCATATGTAGATTCTACTATTCAATATTGTAATGAAGAATTAGACTTTTATTTTTAAAACTGATACTGAATAAAGAAAACAACAATTTTTTCAAGAATAAAATGAAGGGGATAGTATCATCATTTTCTGTGGTGGTTGAATTGAAACATGTCCTGAAATAGTCTCATATATTTGAACATATGGTCTCCAGCTGGCTGGTTTATTAAGGTTTGAAACCTTTATAAGGTGTAGCCTTGATTGAGGAAGTATGTCACTGAGGAAAATATTTTTTAAAACGAAATCTCAAAAAAAGCAAATGAAGATTCAGGAGCCAGATGCTGTGGTAAAAGCCTGATAGTTCAGAGAGGCAGAGAAAACACCCAGATGACTTTCCTCCTCAACTGATGTCCCAGAAGTAAAAACACAATTCTCCACACTGTCTGAATGTTTTAATTTTCTACTTTCTTCTGATTTTCTTTCACTACCTATGTTTTTTTTTTTTCAATCCATGTCAACTGGTTGCTTGCTCTGCCTCTTGACCTATGGTTGACTTTACTCACTCTTGATTATAATAAAAAGAGCTCCCAGATTAAAGGTGTGTGCTAGGGATGAGGCACAACACAAATAGAAAAAGGTTTTGCTTGTTTGTTCATTTGTGTGTTTTTTCTATCCATAATCTCACAGTGTGATCCAACATCCCACAATGCTCCTGTATTAAAGGTGTGTGCTAGTGCTGAATCACCCCACAACTAGACACAGGTTTTTCAGTATACAATTTCAGGCTTCACAATGTGGTCAAATATCCTGTAACAGAAAAAAACAAAATGAAGATTTATAATCTCATCCCACTTCCTGTTTTCACTCCTCCCCCATCTTACTCTTTGATTCCTATATAAAGCTAAACCATATACTTTCTCTTCCTGTCTTTTCCAATGACTTACTTACCCCAGTGAGCTGTAGACTAGTGAAATTATTAAGCCAAAATAAAATAAAATATTTATTCTGTAAGTATTTTGGAAATTATTTTTCATCATAACAAAAAACAGAAGACTTGACACGTAAGTTACTAACAGATATTGGGCCATTGTTCTGACGTTTACCTTGTAGATTTTTATTTTTATTTTTTAGAAGAATTTTGATATTTTTGCAAGTTTGGTCTAAGAAAGCCATTACATGCTGTGAGCAGAGCTTAATCGACTGTTTTAGCAGGAGTAAAAAGGACAGAATGCTGACAATAATGTGGATCATGGAGTCTCAGCTCATGGGGTTTAACAGTGAAGCAAATATGAGTAACTGAACTTGATGTCAATTGTGTGATTTCTTGGAATAGAATATGGCTTTCTTGTGCCATGTCATTGTAACTTACTCCAGGTTATATTTTAAGATGTGGACAAAATTATTTGATGTAGGTGCTTTTAAGATAACAGTATATTGAATCTGTCAGGGTTATTATTACCTAGTACCTTTATACAGGACTACAATGAAAAGGAACAATGGGACAGATTGAAATAAAATATAAGCAGTTAAAAAATGAGAAGAACATGAGGAAGTTTAGTGTTGTAGCCAGTTATATGGTGAATAAGAAGCTATAATTGTTAAGAAAATTAGGACCATTAACACAAAGCTTCCTAGTTGCATTGGGAAGATAGAAACAGTGCCCTTGCTAAAGCTAACAGTCCTATTCTCCCCTTGGAAAAGCTTACAATTTAAGAAAGGAGAAGCCTAAGAAGTGTCCTCCTTATAGAAAGGAAATTTAGAGAAAAATCCTGGAGCTAATGAGATCAAATCAAATGATCCAGGCTAGCAATATAACTTAGCACTACTATCCATATGATTATGACTTTGTACATAAGAAAGATACAAATTTGAGAGGTCATGGATTCTTCTATAGATTCAGAGAATCACTGAAGCCTGGCCACTTGTCTAGGAAAGTCTCTAAGAGAAGACCCTGACAAGTTATTCCATGAAGTTGCTACAGTGAAGCCTTGATGACTGTGGATTTGTTGGATGCCAGAGTCCCAAGTCATTTGACAAGGAAATGTGCATAAAGGAAATAGAACCAGATCAAATCAGAAATGCATGTTGTAGTAGCATGACCTGGAGAGAAAAGAAATCTAAAATCTTTGAAACAGAAGCCCCAGATATTGGAGGTTGAGATATAGGATTTGTTAATGTGATTACTGAGTTTCAGACTTCCTTCTGTTCATTGCCTCCTCAATGTATAGCTATTACTCCTTTTAGGAAATGGAATTTATATTTTTTGTCATTATATGTTAGAATTAGTTAATTTATTTGTTTATTTTAGCAGAGTAACAGTTAAGAGATGTTCTTAAGTTTTATAAGATATTTGAATAGGTCTGAGACTATGAAAGACTATGGAAATTATTAAAATTAAACTGAATATAATTTGCATCATGAGTTGGCCATGAGACTATGAGAGCCACATTGCCAATGTAATGATTTGAATGAGAAACATCCTCCATAGCCCCATATATGTAAAGACATCATCCACAGTTGATGAAACTATTTGGGAAAATGATAAAACCTTTAAGAGGTAAGTCTTCCTTGAGGATATGTATAGCTTGAGAGAAGCTTTGATGCTTTATAACTTTATTCTATTTACTCTTCATCTACTCCTGGGAGGCAGAGATAGATGATCACTCACAGACTCTATCGCTTTGGAACCCTTAAGTAAATCTAAAAGTATTTCCTTAAGTTCATTTTGGAAATGATATTTTATCACAGCAACAGATATGTGTGTAACACAACATACATGTATATGTGATGTAGGATATAGCTCACACTTTTGCCAGGAAAAGAATTATAAATGAATATAATTGATACAATTCTCTGTTGTACATACAGCTTTATCATTTATTGAAGCTAATGAAAAATTTTCATACTAATGATTTGAAGGTGCTTATTTTTCTTATAGAGAATTAAATTCTGGCTGAGTGCTTAATACTCTCAAAAATGCAGAATCTTGAACATTTTTCAGTTGATTGATATTGTGACATATTTTGACATTATCATCATCAGTACTGCGAGTGTCACTTTGAATAAATATGCCATATAAAATGGCAGAATATGTTTGGAGTCATTTCAAATTAGGTTTTTTTTTTGGAAATTTTCATAAAATTCAAGTGAGCAATAGAAGCATAAACTTTTAAAACCATGCATTCTAGTCCAACACAGTCTAATTATATATTGGCATGCTGACGAATCATGGTTGAAAATAGATTTAGTGTTTATTTTCTATACCGAAGTTATTTTCTATGAGGAGAAAATTTCAAAATTACAGTAAAATCATTACAGCTCATACCAAAGTTGGATGAATTTTTAGCTAATGTGTTTTGGGGATTATTAGTTGGGGTTACATGGCTCAACTTACATGCTTGGACCAGGGAGTGGCACTATTAGGAAGGTTGGCCTTGTTAGAGGAATTGTATCACTGTGAGGGTGGGCAATGAGACCTACCTCCTTATTGTAATACTCCCTGGGCCAAGCATATTCAGACCACCACACCTGTTGTGAATTCTGAACTGTAGCCACAATAAAGTTTCACCTTGTATCATGGGTTAAGTTTTCTGGAAACACATTATTGAATTTTCACTTAAATTCCAATGTTATGAATTCAGAAAATTTTTACTTGCTAAATTTTATATGATCCCCACATTGGAACTGTAACCCACATATATGTGGTTATACTCTAGAAGATTGGTAGATGTCTTTATATGAGAAAGGGTAATAAACTCTGGACAGAAAGTGTTGATCTTATGAGGCTATGCCAGTGCCTGGCAAATACAGAAGTGGATGCTCACAGTCAGCTATTGGATGGAACACAGGGCCCCCAATGGAGGAGCTAGAGAAAGTACCCAAGGAGCTTAAGGGGTCTGCAACCCTATAGGTGGAACAACAATATGAACTAACCAGTACCCCCCGGAGCTCGTGTCTCTAGCTGCATATGTATCAGAAGATGGCCTAGTCGGCCATCATTGGGAAGAGAGGCCCCTTGGTCTTGCAAACTTTATATGCCCCAATACAGGGGAACGCCAGGGCCAGGAAGAGGGAGTGGGTGTGTAGGGGAGCAGGGCAGGGGGAGGTTATAGGGGACTTTTGGGATAGCATTGGAAATGTAAATGAAGAAAATATCTAATAAAAAATTGAAAAAAAAAAAAAGAAAGTGCTTTCAGTTTCTAGTTCTAACCCTTTCTTAATTGCCAAGATTAACTAGCTGAAGGGCCAGCTCCCACCAGTACAGACAGAGCCATGGACCGATTCGTCATTATGGATGAATAAGCTGTGAAACAGCCATAAAAAAAAATCTCTCTTGTATCACAATATCACCTCACTAGTGATTTTGAAAGATAGAGTAAATAGCTCAGCTAACTTATTTTCTACTTTTGTCATAAAGGCCCATTTTCACTCCAAAATATATATCCTATTTTACTGTAGATGAAATACTTCATCATTCTTCTCTGTTATCTTACAAAGAAAAAGTAGTTTTAAAATAAATCAATAAACGATTGAGTGCATATATAAGCTCACAATTTTAAAAATTACCTTTATACATGTCTATGTATCCTTGTGAATTAATTTTCTTCTTAGTGAATATGTTTGAATTGCTTTTTATTTTTCAATGTCCAAAAGGTATTTCTGCTTTCGTCTAACATAAAGCTCTAGGTGATAGTTATGCATTTGGAACCTTCTGCTCCTTTTGATCATTTGTATTGCTCACAAGAACTTTGCCGTGGATCACTAGCATAACTTAAATAATTTCTTCTTTAGTAGTTTGATAATGTTCACATAATGCTTTTTTTTCTTCAGGTCTTGAATATAGTTAGGTGTTACAAGTCAAGTATGGCTGGCTCAACTTTTTCCTGCATTCTCTCCTGTGAAACTCAATAATGTCTCTAGAAACTGAGCTTTCTACTCCCAACACTTTCATAACTTTTTTTGTAAGTTTTGGATATTTTTTTTTTATAAATTTAGAACATATTTTAATGATCACAATTGCCACTAATGGTAATGATAATAGCAATAAATTTGATTATTCAAAATATATTTCACTTTAATAAAAATCAATGTAAATCAAAAGAAAAATATGTAAGCAAATATTTAAAGAAATGTATGAAATAGATTTTCTTTTTAATTTTGAAACAGAAAATTTGCCAAGCATTCTTTTTTTTTTTTTATTATTTTTATTACATATTTTCCTCAATTACATTTCCAATACTATCCCAAAAGTCCCCCATAGCGCCCCCCACTTCCCTACCCACCCATTCCCATTCTTTTGGCCCTGGCATTCCCCTATATTGGGGCATATAAAGTTTGCAAGTCCAATGGGCCTCTCTTTCCATTGATGGCCGACTAGGCCATCTTTATATACATATGCAGCTAGAGACAAGAGCTCCAGGGTTCTGGTTAGTACATCATGTTGTTCCAACAATAGGGTTGCAGATCCCTTTAGCTCCTTGGGTACTTTCTCTAGCTTCTCCATTGGGAGCCCTGTGATACATCCAATAGCTGACTGTGAACATCCACTCCTGTGTTTGCTAGGCCCCGGCATCGTCTCACAAGAGACAGCTATATTTGGGTCCTTTCAGCAAGATCTTACTAGTGTATGCAATGGTGTCAGCGTTTAGAAGCTGATTATGGGACGGATCCCTGGATACAGCAGTCTCTAAATGGTCCATCCTTTCATCACAGCTACGAACTTTGTCTCTGTAACTCCTTCCCTGGGTGTTTTGTTCCCAATTCTAAGAAGGTGCACAATGTCCACACTTTGGTCTTCATTCTTCTTGAGTTTCATGCGTTTATCAAATTGTATCTTATATCTTGGGTATCCTAAGTTTTGGGCTAATATCCACTTATCAATGAATACATATTGTGTGAGATCTTTTGTGATTGTGTTACTTCACTCAAGATGATGCCCTCCAGGTCCATCCATTTGGCTAGGAATTTCATAAATTCATTCTTTTTAATAGCTGAGTAGTACTCCATTGTGTAAATGTACCATAATTTCTGTATCCATTCCTCTGTTGAGGGACATCTGGGTTCTTTCCAGCTTCTGGCTATTATAAATAGGGCTGCTATGAACATAGTGGAGCATGTGTCCTTTTTACCGGTTGGGACATCTTCTGGATATATGCCCAGGAGAGGTATTGCTGGATCCTCCGGTAGTACTATGTCCAATTTTCTGAGGAACCGCCAGACTGATTTCCAGAGTGGTTGTACAAGCTTGCAATCCCACCAACAATGGAGGAGTGTTCCACTTTCTCCACATCCTCGCCAGCATCTGCTGTCACCTGAATTTTTGATCTTAGCCATTCTGACTGGTGTGAGGTGGAATCTCAGGGTTGTTTTGATTTGCATTTCCCTGATGATTAAGGATGTTGAACATTTTTTCAGGTGCTTCTCTGCCATTCGGTATTCCTCAGGTGAGAATTCTTTGTTCAGTTCTGAGCCCCATTTTTTAATGGGGTTATTTGACTTTCTGGAGTCCACCTTCTTGAGTTCTTTATATATATTGGATATTAGTCCCTTATCTGATTTAGGATAGGTGAAGATCCTTTCCCAATCTGTTGGTGGTTTTTTTGTCTTATTGATGGTGTCTTTAGCCTTGCAGAAGCTTTGTAGTTTCATGAGGTCCCACTTGTCAATTCTCGATCTTACAGCACAAGCCATTACTGTTCGATTCAGGAATTTTTCCCCTGTGCCCATATCTTCAAGGCTTTTCCCCACTTTCTCCTCTATAAGTTTCAGTGTCTCTGGTTTTATGTGAAGTTCCTTGATCCACTTAGACTTGACCTTAGTACAAGGAGATAGGAATGGATCGATTCGCATTCTTCTACATGTTAACAACCAGTTGTGCCAGCACCATTTGTTGAAAATGCTGTCTTTCTTCCACTGGATGTTTTTAGCTCCCTTGTCGAAGATCAAGTGACCATAGGTGTGTGGATTCATTTCTGGGTCTTCAATTCTATTCCATTGGTCTATTTGTCTGTCACTATACCAGTACCATGCAGTTTTTATCACAATTGCTCTGTAGTAGAGCTTTAGGTCGGGCATGGTGATTCCACCAGCGGTTCTTTTATCCTTGAGGAGAGTTTTTGCTATCCTAGGTTTTTTGTTATTCCAGATGAATTTGCAGATTGCACTTTCTAATTCGTTGAAGAATTGATTTGGAATTTTGATGGGGATTGCATTGAATCTGTAGATTGCTTTTGGCAAGATAGCCATTTTTACAATGTTGATCCTGCCAATCCATGAGCATGGGAGATCTTTCCATCTTCTGAGATCTTCTATAATTTCTTTCTTCAGAGACTTGAACTTTTTATTATACAGATCTTTCACTTCCTTAGTTAGAGTCACGCCAAGATATTTTATATTATTTGTGACTATTGAGAAGGGTGTTGTTTCCCTAATTTCTTTCTCAGCCTGTTTATTCTTTGTGTAGAGAAAGGCCATTGATTTGTTTGAGTTAATTTTATATCCAGCTACTTCACCGAAGCTGTTTATCAGGCTTAGGAGTTCTCTGGTGGAATTTTTAGGGTCATTTATATATACTATCATATCATCTGCAAAAAGTGATATTTTGACTTCATCTTTTCCAATTTGTATCCCTTTGATCTCCTTTTGTTGTCGAATTGCTCTGGCTAGGACTTCAAGTACAATGTTGAATAGGTATGGAGAAAGTGGACAGCCTTGTCTAGTCCCTGATTTTAGAGGGATTGCTTCAAGCTTCTGACCATTTACTTTGATGTTGGCTACTGGTTTGCTGTAGATTGCTTTTATCATGTTTAGGTATGGGCCTTGAATTCCTGATCTTTCCAAGACTTTTATCATGAATGGGTGTTGGATCTTGTCAAATGATTTTTCCGCATCTAAGGAGATGACCATGTGGTTTTTGTCTTTGAGTTTGTTTATATACTGGATTACGTTGATGGATTTCCGTATATTGAACCATCCCTGCATCCCTGGGATGAAACCTACTTGGTCAGGATGGATGATTGTTTTGATGTGTTCTTGGATTCGGTTAGCAAGAACTTTATTGAGGATTTTTGCATCAATATTCATAAGGGATATTGGTCTGAAGTTTTCTATCTTTGTTGGGTCTTTTTGTGGTTTAGGTATCAGAGTAATTGTGGCTTCATAGAATGAGTTGGGTAGAGTACCTTCTGTTTCTATTTTGTGGAATAGTTTGTGAAGAACTGGGATTAGATCTTCTTTGAAGGTCTGATAGAACTCTGCACTAAACCCATCTGGTCCTGGGCTTTTTTTAGTTGGGAGACTATTAATGACTGCTTCTATTTCTTTGGGGGATATAGGGCTGTTTAGATCATTAACCTGATCTTGATTCAGCTTTGGTACCTGGTATCTGTCTAGGAACTTGTCCATTTCATCCAGGTTCTCCAGTTTTGTTGAGTATAGCCTTTGGTAGAAGGATCTGATGGTGTTTTGGATGTCTTCAGGATCTGTTGTTATGTCTCCTTTTTCATTTCTGATTTTGTTAATTAGGATGCTTTCCCTGTGCCCTCTAGTGAGTCTGGCTAAGGGTTTATCTATCTTGTTGATTTTCTCAAAGAACCAGCTCCTTGATTGGTTGATTCTTTGAATAGTTTTTCTTGTTTCCACTTGGTTGATTTCACCCCTGAGTTTGATTATTTCCTGCCGTCTACTCCTCTTGGGTGAATTTGCTTCCTTTTGTTCTAGTGCTTTTAGGTGTGTTGTCAAGCTGCTAATGTGTGCTCTCTCTAGTTTCCTTTTGGAGGCACTCAGAGCTATGAGTTTTCCTCTTAAAAATGCTTTCATTGCGTCCCATAAGTTTGGGTACGTTGTGGCTTCATTTTCATTGAACTCTAAAAAGTCCTTAATTTCTTTCTTTATTCCTTCCTTGACCAAGGTATCATTGAGAAGAGTGTTGTTCAGTTTCCACGTGAAGGTTGGCTTTCTATTATTTATTTTGTTATTGAAGATCAGCCTTAGTCCATGGTGATCTGATAGGATGCATGGGACAATTTCAATATTTTTATATCTGTTGAGGCCTGTTTTGTGACCAATTATGTGGTCAATTTTGGAGAAGGTACCATGAGGTGCTGAGAAGAAGGTATATCCTTTTGTTTTAGGATAGAATGTTCTGTAGATATCTGCCAGATCCATTTGATTCATAATTTCTGTTAGTTTCACTGTGTCCCTGTTTAGTTTCTGTTTCCACGATCTGTCCATTGGTGAAAGTGGTGTGTTGAAGTCTCCCACTATTATTGTATGAGGTGCAATGTGTGCTTTGAGCTTTACTAAAGTTTCTTTAATGAATGTGGCTGCCTTTGTATTTGGAGCATAGATATTCAGGATTGATAGTTCCTCTTGGAGGATTTTACCTTTGATGAGTATGAAGTGTCCCTCCCTGTCTTTTTTAATGACTTTGGGTTGGAAGTCAATCTTATCAGATATTAGAATGGCTACTCCAGCTTGTTTCTTCATGCCATTTGCTTGGAAAATTGTTTTCCAGCCTTTCATTCTGAGGTAGTGTCTATCCTTTTCTCTGAGATGAGTTTCCTGTAAGCAGCAAAATGTTGGGTCTTGTTTGTGTAGCCAGTTTGTTAGTCTATGTCTTTTTATCGGGGAGTTGAGTCCATTGATATTAAGAGATATTAAGGAAAAGTAATTGTTGTTTCCTGTTATTTTTGATGTTAAAGTTGGCATTTTGTTCTTGTGGCTGTCTTCTTTTAGGTTTGTTGAGGGATTACCTTCTTGTTGTTTCTAGGGCGTGGTTCCTGTCCTTGTATTGGTTTTTTTCTGTTATTATCCTTTGAAGGGCTGGATTCGTGGAGAGATAATGTGTGAATTTGGTTTTGTCGTGGAATACTTTGGTTTCTCCATCTATGTTAATTGAGAGTTTGGCTGGGTATAGTAGCCTGGGCTGGAATTTGTGTTCTTTTAGTGTCTGTATAACATCCGTCCAGGATCTTCTGGCTTTCATAGTCTCTGGTGAAAAATCTGGTGTAATTCTGATAGGCTTGCCTTTATATGTTACTTGGCCTTTTTCTCTTACTGCTTTTAGTATTCTATCTTTATTTAGAGCATTTGTTGCTCTGATTATTATGTGTCGGGAGGTATTTCTTTTCTGGTCCAGTCTATTTGGAGTTCTGTAGGCTTCTTGTATGTTCATGGGCATCTCTTTCTTTAGATTTGGGAAGTTTTCTTCTATAATTTTGTTGAAGATGTTTGCTGGTCCTTTGAGTTGAAAATCTTCATTCTCATCCACTCCTATTATCCGTAGGTTTGGTCTTCTCATTATGTCCTGTATTTCTTGGATGTTTTGAGTTAGGATCTTTTTGCATTTTACATTTTCCTTGATTGTTGTGCCGATGTTCTCTATGGAATCTTCTGCACCTGAGATTCTCTCTTCCATCTCTTGTATTCTGTTGCTGATGCTCGTATCTATGGTTCCAGATTTCTTTCCTAGGGTTTCTATCTCCAGTGTTGCCTCATTTTGGGTTTTCTTTATTGTGTCTACTTCCCTTTTTAGGTCTAGTATGGTTTTGTTCATTTCCATCATCTGTTTGGATGTATTTTCCTGTTTTTCTGTAAGGACTTCTACCTGTTTGATTATGTTATCATGTTTTTCTTTAAGGATTTGTAACTCTTTAGCAGTGTTCTCCTGCAATTCTTTAAGGGATTTTTGTGCTTCCTCTTTATTGTCTTCTGCCTTTTTATCAGTGTTCTCCTGCATTTCTTTAAGTGTGTTATTAAAGTCCTTCTTGAAGTCCTCTATCATCATCAGGAGATATGCTTTTAAATCCGTGTCTAGCTTTTCCGGTGTGTTGGGGTGCCCTGGACTGGGCGAAGTGGGGGTGCTGGGTTCTGATGATGGTGAGTGGTCTTGGTTCCTGTTAGTAAGATTATTACGTTTAACTTTCACCATCTGGTAATCTCTGGGGTTAGTTGTTATCGTTGTCACTATTTAAAGATTGGAGCAGAAGCTGTGTTCCACTCACCAGCAGTCTCTAAATCCTGCGGCGGGGGTCGTGGGTAGCTGACGGTACCCCGGTGCTGGTCCAGCCGGAAGAGGCCTGTGGTCCTACTCAGGCCGTTTTTCTGCTTCCCTAACTAATGCAGTCTCTGGTCCCGCGTGCAATTGGATTGGAGCAGAAGCTGTGTTCCACTCTCCAGAAGTCTTAAGATCCTGTGGTGGGTGTTGTGGGTAGCTGGTGAGTGTCAGCTGACCCTGCGCCCCAGCTGCCCAGGTGCTTTTCTGACCGGAAGAGGGTTGTGGCCCTATGTAGGCCGGATTTCTCTCTCCCCAACCAGAGCAGTCTCAGGTCCCGCGTGATTGGACTGGAGCAGAAGCTGTGTTCCACTCACCAGCAGTCCCAAAATCCTGTGGCGGGGGTCTTGGGTAGCTGGCGGGTGTCAGGCCACCCTGCGCTCCTGCTACCCTGGCGCTGATCAGGCCGGGTGAGGCCTGTGGCCCTACTCAGGCCGGTTTCTGCTTCCCTAACTAATGCAGTCTCAGGTCCCGCGCAATTGGATTGGAGCAGAAGCTGTGTTCCACTCACCAGCAGTCCCAAAATCCTGCGGCGGGGGTCGTGGGTAGCTGGCGGGTGTCAGGCAACCCTGTGCTCCTGCTACCCCGGCGCTGATCCAGCCGGATGAGGCCTGTGGTCCTACTCAGGCCGGTTTCTGTTTCCCTAACTAATGCAGTCTCAGGTCCTGCGCAATTGGATTGGAGCAGAAGCTGTGCTCCACTCACCAGAAGTCTTAAGATCCTGTGGCGGGTGTTGTGGGTGGCTGGCGAGTGTCAGCAGACCCTGCGCCCCAGCTGCCCAGGTGCTTTTCTGACCGGAAGAGGGTTGTGGCCCTATGTAGGCCGGATTTCTCTCTCCCCAACCAGAGCAGTCTCAGGTCCCGCGTGATTGGACTGGAGCAGAAGCTGTGTTCCACTCACCAGCAGTCCCAAAATCCTGCGGCGGGGGTCGTGGGTAGCTGGCGGGTGTCAGGCCACCCTGCGCTCCCGCTACCCTGGTGCTGATCCGGCCGGGTGAGGCCTGTGGCCCTACTCAGGCCTGTTTCTGCTTCCCTAACTAATGCAGTCTCAGGTCCCGCGCAATTGGATTGGAGCAGAAGCTGTGTTCCACTCACCAGCAGTCCCAAAATCCTGGGCGGGGTTCCTGGGTAGCTGGCGGGTGTCAGGCAACCCTGTGCTCCCGCTACCCTGGCGCTGATCCAGCCGGATCTTGGATATTTTCATTGACACTATATCCTATATTTTTCAATTCCTCACTTTCAGCCTACATTTTAGTCACTTGAGTTTCAATAACATGATTTTTATTTATAAATTTTAGTTTTCACCAAGGAGCTAAAGGGGTCTGCAACCCTATAGGAGGAACAACAATATGAACTAACCAGTGCCCCGGAGCTCGTGTCTCTAGCTGCATATGTAGCATAAGATAGCCTAGTTGGCCATCATTGGGAAGAGAGGCCCCTTGGTCTTGCAAACTTTATATGCCTCAGTACAGGAGAACGCCAGGGCCAAGAAGTGGGAGTGGGTGGGTAGGGGAGCAGGGTGGGGGAAGGTTTAGGGGACTTTGGTATAGCATTTGAAATGTAAACAAAGAAAATATGTAATAAAAATTGGAAAAAATCTTTAAGAAATTGTGTAAGTACAAAAGTTAAAATATTGCAGAAAGACATATTAATAAGGACAACATTTTGAGGACATTGTAGTGTTTGTCCATTTACAAATGTGAAACTTAATATGCCATGCAAAATTTTCAGTAAATCTCAGAAAATTGAAAGGTAAACATGAAATGGGGAAGTAAAGAAAGCAAGTGTTATATTATAAAAAAATTATGACTAGATTTGTATCTAAGGTAATAATAATACATAATAACAAGTCCATTTGGAGTGTTTCAAGTTTTAGAAAATCTTCATCACAGAAAGCAGTAAAGGAAAACAATGGAGATATGATTCAGAATGTTGGACCTGATTGTTCTTATTCTCAGAGGCAAAGATAGTTCATAACTTACAACAGGTGTTCAACCCTGAAATTGGAATGTAATTAACTGGGGTAACAAAGCTGGTGAAAGACTCTGGAGATATTAAAAGCTATTCTGAAAATGGAATGTAAGTGATGTGGATTTGTTTATGACTCCCCTTAGAATTTGTGCTTGCCTCACATCGTTCCCTTCCTTCCCAGTGGACTGAATGCGGTATTGCCTCACTGCTTTCTGAGCACTCAATAAAAATTCAAATTCAGATCAGGGATTGGTGAGAAAGAAAGTACCTCATGATATCCATAACCCCTTTCTCACTGAGGTGTCTTGGGATTAGTTATGTCAATAATCATTTGAAACTCTCAAAAATAGAGTTTGTGAGTGAGAACTGGCTGGGAGCTTAACTAAGCATAGAATAACCTTGTACTGAAAAGGAAGAAATGTTTAATTCATGAAGTAACTAAATTTGATTCTTATACCTTTCCACATACCACGCTAAACTGATAATGAATAAGTGTCTATGCAAATGGGATAGAAGTCTTCAATATTATTTGTTTCACAATTTTATTAGATGTAAAATGAAGCTACCTTTCGATTCCCTATAAAAAAAATCCATGTTGGATTTATCAGTAGTTTTATATTCCAGAAATATCTTTCTAACATATCAAAAGCTAAATAAGAAAATAGAAGGCAGGTATGTTAGTATTTCTCAATTTTAAATGTTCTAAACAACCTCCTAGGTCCCCAGAAGTGAATATTGTGCTTTAACATACCTGAAATTTTCAATGAGTTTCTATACCTAACATCATTGGTGAAGTGATATGAATAACACAGATGAACAGATCATAGCTTGATGGGTAAATACACTGCTGATTAAATAGTTTTATAAATATTTTCTAGAAGGACATCTTAAAATTCATTTGTTGCTTTTCAAAACACAGTGTCAAAAACATTCTTGAATTTGGGAGATACCTTCCAAATACTAAAATAAAAATAAAATAAGACAAATGTTTTTAACCAAGGAATAGAACTCTTTTAACATTTAGTCACTGTATACAGTTGAAAAATGAAACAAGTAAATTATCAAAAATATTGCTTCTAAAAAACCAGATTAGATTTATTGAGCCATTTAGGATGTGCACCAATAAATACCATGACCAATGTCTGATATAAAAAGATGAAAGCAGATCAATAGACTTTTAATTTTTTATTTTGCTTTGCTTTGCTTTGTTCTATGTTGTTTTGTTTTTTTTTTTTGTTTTGTTTTGTTTGTTTTGTTTTAGACAAGGCCTCATTCTCCATGCTTTGGAACTCACTGTGGAACACAGACTGGTCTGGAGATCAGGGAGATTTGCCTGGCTTTGTATTCTAAGAACTAGTCTTAAAATCATGTGTTACCTTTCACCACTGAAAAAGCAGATGCTTTATTCTTAAGGAAATATGAATTCTTTTTAACATATATACTACACAGACATCTGCATGTGCAAAACATGAATTACTGCATACCTCTATTCTCATGAGTTTGTATAGAACCCTGCATTCATGTTCATTTATTTCATTTGCTTTGAAACTCAAGTATTTCAAAATTATTATGCATTACGTATAGACACAGATACAGCATACAGTATTTAGAAATCAAATGAAATGTTATCCTTTATATTAGATTTAATTACAAAATTCATTTCAATCAATAATTTAAAGCTTGTCAGGATGTTTTAATATCCATAACTTATGGATTCTTGAAATTGAAAATATAAGAAATTAATTCTAGTGATTAATAAAATAAATAAGTAATAATGAATGCTTCATCATTTTAGTGTGTATATCAGATACAATATTTGCTTTGCATTTAATACTGTAATGACTATATACAAAATGGAGTAAGAAATAACACCATTTTCTCTGCCTGTAGTAGTCAAAGGTCTTACCACAGAAAGAAGATATATCTCAAGTGTAGATACTCAAATCAATTGAAATCAAAATTCTGTAGCATAATATAATTCTAATATTCCTGTGATGAAATTGGAATTGGAGAGTCAGGAAAATTCTCAGATATCATGGACCAGTCTGGCATATTCAGCACAATAGCAGGACAGCTTCAACAGAGTAAAAGTGAGGAGTGATGCTAGAGATTGTCCTATGATGTTCAAGGGAGTATGGGTCATTCATACATCCCCTTATAGATGCACTTCATACAAAAATAAACAAAAAGAATTCATTGTAAAACCAGAGGAAAATTATGCTATTTCTGATGATTTGTACCCACATAAAGGTTCCAGATAAAATGTACTGATAACCTCTAGAGGTTAATTTCAACACCAGAGAGAATAGTTTATGGTTACTAAGTCCCATATGGCAACATAATACTATCATAGAGGTCAATAGCACCTTGGAACATGTCTTTGGCAGTGGTATAAACATTGTAGCCAAATCCTTTACTGAAATGGAATGCAGGGTTTTAGACTCTTCCATGAAAGTGAATAAGCTATAATGTATATTCGTGCATTTTTAAAATGTTTTCCAAGAAAGAAGTCAGCCAAACAGGAATGGGAATGATGGGTCACACATTTCATGAATATGAACAAAAAGACTTAATACATAAGTCCAAAAACAGGCAGCATTTACCAACAGGCAAGGGACAAGTCCCATTGAACAGTTTCTGTGTTCATGTATGTTTAACGCCACTGGAAAATATTTGTATGTATTTATATTTGTTTGATTCTTTTTTAAAAAATTACCTGGTTTTGCAGTAATAAGTTATTAAGGGGACCATATATGTATGAGCATAATTTCTGGAAAGTTTTGTAAAGAGAACTTCCAAACTGCTTCTCAGTTGAGTTTTTCTCCAACAGAGAACCAAATTAGCAATTATATAAAGACCTTTCTCCCTCCTGGGCTATACAACAGCTATGAATGAAAATACCTGTAAAGATGTTTCTGAAAATGCTTATTGACTGTTTAGCACATCAATGATGTAGAAGGCTTAGAAAGTTGGAAGTGCAAAGACAAATGATCTTAACATCCTTTAAACTCATCCATTGCTTTTGTTTGTATACAACTGTACTGGCTAGTTTTGTGTCAACTTGACACAGCTGGAGTTATCACAGAGAAAGGAGCTTCAGTTGAGGAAATGCCTTCATAAGATCCAACTGTAGGGCATTTTCTCAATTAGTGATCAAGGGGGAAAGGCCCCTTGTGGGTGGGACCATCTCTGGGCTGGTAGTCTTGGGTTCTATAAGAGAGCAGGCTGAGCAAGCTAGGAGAAGCAAGCCAGTAAAAAACATCCCTCCATGGCCTCTGCATCAGCTCCTGCTTCCTGATCTGTTTGAGTTCCAGTCCTGACTTCCTTGGTGATAAACAGCAGTATGGAATTGTAAGCTGAATAAACCCTTTCTTCCCCAACTTGCTTCTTGGTCATGATGTTTATGCAGGAATAGAAACCCTGACTAAGACAACAACCTAAAATCTTTGGGAGCATTAGGCAAATCATTTGTAATATATGAACAGATCTCTAATTCCAATAATCAAAGTATTGCCACCAGAGAGCATCTTAAGGCCTAGAATAAAATTGTCTTGGCTTTTGTTCAACTATGCTACCTAATATTCTTACAAATGTATTTGAAAAGTTTGTTGTTGTATGAATTTCTTTGTTCTATTACTTTAAAGTTCATGATTTTGCTACCACACTAGAATAGGGTATTTATAGAGAACTTAACCTCTCTTCTGGTCACATATTTGACTCCATAATATATCATTTATTTTTCTTTCTTTATTGAAAATAAGTGTTTTGCTATACAATATATTCTGATCAAGATTTCTCATTCCTTATTTCATCTCCAGAATTTTCCTACCTTCCCAACAATCCAATACCATGCCTTATCTGTCTCAACTTGGAAAGGATACAAACTATAATAAATCAAAACTAACAAAAAAAATAAAACCAAAGAACTGAAGAAGTTAGACTCCAGAGAATCAAATAACCCTATTAAAAATGGGGAACAGAGCTAAACAGGGAATTCTCAACTGAGGAATGTCAAATGGCTGAGAAGCACCTAAAGAAATATTTAACTTCCTTGGTCATCAGGGAAATGCAAATCAAAATGACCTGGAGATTTCACCTCACACCAGTTAGAAATGCTAAGATCAAAAACTCAGGTGAAAACAGATGCAGTCAAGGATGAGGAGAAAGAGGGACACTCCTCCATTGTTGGTAGGAATGCAAGTTGGAACAACCACTCTGGGAAACCATCTGGCAGTTCCTCAGAAAATTGGACATAGTACTACCTAAGGAACCAGCTATCATCACACTTGGGCATATATCCAAAAGATGCTCCAATATATAATAATGACACATGCTCCACTATGTTCATAGCAGCTCTATTTATAATAGACAGAAGCTGGAAAGAACCTAGATGTCTTTCAACAGATGAATGCATATAGAAAATGTGGTACATTTACACGATGGAGTACTACTCAGCTATAAAAACAAATGACTTCATGACATTCTCAGGCAAATGGATGGAACTAAAAAATATCATCCTGAGTGAGGTAACACAATCACAAAAGAACACATATGGTATGCACTAACTTATAAGTGGATATTAACCCAAAATCTCGAAATACCCAAGATACAATTCACAGAACACATAAAGCTCAAGAAGTTGGAGGAGCAAAGTGTAGATGCTTCTGTCCTTCTTAGAAGGGGGAACAAAATAATCACAGAAGGAAAAGCAGAGACAGTGTGGAGCAGAGACTGAAGGAAAGCCCATCAGGAGACTGCCTCACCTAAGGATCTAACCCATATACCATTACAAAACATAGACACTATTGTGGATTCCAAGAAGTGCATGCTCACAGTAGCCTGATATAGCTGTCTCCTGAGATGCTCTGCCAAAGCCTGAAAAAATAAAGAGGTGGATGGTTGCAGTCAACCACTGGACTGAGCATAGAGTACACATGGAGTTACTCTTGGCACTAGCAGCATTTATAGCAGAGGATGGCCTTGTTGGGCATCAATGGGAGGAGAGGCCCTTGGTCCTGTTAAGGCTAGATATTCCATTGTAGTTGAATGCCAGGGTGGGGAGGTGGGAGTGGGTGGGTGGGGGAACACCCACATAGAAGCAGGAGGATGGGGATGGGATAGAGTAATTCTGGAGGGAAACCTTGAAAGTGGATAACATTTGAAAGGTAAATAAAAATATATCTAATAAAAAAGTAGAATCCATATTTATGTTCATTTTTATGAACTTTCTTTATGAAACATCACACTGAATCTATGTGCTATGATACTTTTAGTATTTAAAAATATATAGAATGTTATTAATAATAAAAGTAAACAATAATAAGAAGTTGCTGTGAAAAGGACTATTCAGTTAACAGAAATAGGCATCATCTCATAAGTATGTGATTTATTACTTGTGATATAGTTTTGTTTTAAATTGTACCATATAAATGTGTTTCTATAATAAAACATCACTATATAGTCAAAGAACTATATATAAAGTAACTCATTTAAGCAATCAGTTTAATAAATAAATGGAAACACAAAAGGCATGCTTTATATTAATGACAAATTATTTCATGTGTAAAAATGAGAAATGCCATTTCTGAGAAGGAATAATTTAATACATGTGTCATGTAAAATTTCCAAATAAGAAAATAATCACAATTTAATAACATTTAAGGTACACCTTAAAGAAAACAGAAGTAATTCCTATAAATGAATGAAGACGCATAAAAGACTGACAGAAGGAATATCTCCTATGATTCATATAAGACATACAATAATAAAAATAAAAAGTATCATTTATCAGAGCTGATATGTCTAAACTATCAGATACTACAAGTGTCTAAACTACATCTGTATGCATTTTTTTTTCCTTTGTAATTGATACCTAAGCTCATCTGAGTTACTGTCAATTGTGTTACACCTGATATGGGTGTCAAACATGGGTTAGTAAGCACTAATCCATGTTCTAGACTTAAATTCAAGTTTAATTATGTAATCTATTTTACAGGAATCTGCTATAAGACTACCATAGACATTTAAGTCTAAAATTATTTTTCTTACCATAGCTGATAACCCACATATCTCCCTCGTGCTTTCTTCCATCCCAGGACTACATGTATACATAACTACAAAGTTTTAACAATTACCTACTTTATTCATAATTAGTCAGTGTCATTTGAAACCTCTCTTTTCAATGTGTCATGTGAATATTACAACTGTCTGTATGTCTATACAAAAACTGATTCTTGGGGAGGATTTTGCCAAATAGAAGAGGTACCTTATTGGTACTGTGCTACATATACATATTGAACCAAGAACTGTATGTTTTAGGGAAGGCCATAAGAATATCCAGAAAGTGAATGTAATTGTCTGAAATTCAGGCTACTGAGATGCCTCATTAGCATGGAGAGGCATTCCTGGTGCTGTATAAGAGATTGACTGCTCATGATGCCTCAATGCATACATAGAGCCAGGGAGAGGATCAGCTCTACTCTGTGTCGCAAATCTCTGATATTGCTTAGTTTTGAGCATGTAGAAAGAACAAAAGTTTCAGATAACTGTTAATTATATTATATTTTTACAGAATAATCATTTTACACATATAGGAAAGGGCTGTTAACAGGAGTTTTCAAAAATAGCCTCAAGTCACTTTATTGTTCAGTCTTTTGCTGACTGATTAAATAGTGTTCAAAAGCATTTCCTCTCATCATGAACCATAAGTAATTGATTAGAAATGCATATAGTATCACATCTGTTTCCCAAAGATGCTCTTTAGTAATTATTTTTGGCGTACTGTTATAGGCATGTCATTGATATTCTACAGAAGTATTCAGACTTGTTTATAAATTCATCCCATGTTAGTGTATTCATCAAAGGTCTCTGATATCCTAAACAACTCACTGTATACTAGAGTGGTAGACAAATTGATTAATCATAGTTTTTGTTTAAATCTTAATGTTTATTTTAGTTTGAATACCTAATGTCTTGAAGTCTTTATAGAAAATTCAAATAGACTGAATGTCTCCCAGTAGTAAAAGCAAAAAATGTCTTACAGAAAGACCAACCATTTATACTGTGTACATCTTCTTGTGATATTAGAATGTCCTTATATTTCAACTGTTTTTTTTTTTAATTTTACTAGGGGTGGATCATTATCTTTAATTATGAAAAATCAAAATAATTGCTGCTAATATTTTTTTTTCATTTTTAAGGATGGGTTACAGTCCTGAAAAGATAGAGTCTGGGCTTATCTTAGTCATTTCTCCACTTTCATGAATGAGATACCGTGGCAGTGCAGATTATAAAAGAAAGTGTGGACATCATTCCATGACAGCACTCATGGTGCAGTAGCACTAGCTGAGAACTTCCATCTGATCCACAAGCACAGAAGCACAGGCAGAGAAAACATGTGCACACACATACACACACACACACACACACACACATACACAGGAGGGAGAAGGAGAGAAGAGAGCTAATTGGGAATGTCAAAATGCAAAGCCCATTGACCTACCTCTGACAAAGTCATAGCTTCAGATCTCTCATGATGTGCTTTGAATAAAAATGTCCCCATAGGCTCTTAGGATTGGGCCATTAGGAGATAAGACCTTGTTGGAGAAAGTGTGAGTTTGTTGGAGGAAGTGTGTCATTGGTGGGCAGGACGGATGTTTTGAGATTTCAAGTGCTCAAGCCCTGTCCAGTGTCACACTCTCCTCCTGCTGCTTGTCAATCTGATTAAAGTACTCTCAACTACCTCTTGAGTGTGATGCATGCCTGTGTGCCACCATGTTTAACAATGGACTAAAGCTCTGAAACTGTAAGCAAGCTCCAATTAAATTAAATGCAATTCTTTATAACATAGCCATGGTCAATATGTCTCTTCACAGCAATAGAAATATTAAAATGCTTCCCAATTATTTTGTCCACCTGGAGACCAAGCATTCAAATGTATGAGCCTATGGAGTACACTTTCATTATAACTCCACAGGGTTCAAGTCATGTTTCCCTTTTTTAAATGTTATGATTTGGTATGTATTATTTCTATTCAAGGAAAGCAGTGCAACAAATATATAATTATTACAATAAATTAAAAAATATTTTTCAAGTCTCTGATTTACAAAGCCAAAATACTACCCACTCTTCTAGGCTAGATGACATGTGCATCTTCAAATACCAGTTCATTGATACAAAATTAACAACTTATTTCTTTTTACTGTATAAACAGACACATGTTTTTCCAACAACAGAGAAGTGATTAAATATAAAGATTTTATTTCTCAGTTTCTTATACTTTCTGAGATTGAAAGCATATGGCAAACAGAATATCAGTATTCATATTGGTGGACTAACTGCTAATGATTAAGGAGCCAACCAGAGTAGCTTAGGAAAAATTCAAATTCTGTTACAAGTATGGTTTGGTCTGATATTTTAGCAGAGAGAGAAAGAGAGAGGAGAGAAGAAAAGGGAGGGGGAGAGAGAGGGGAGGGGAGAGGGGAGGGGGAGAGAGAGGGGAGGGGGAGGGGGAGGGGGAGGGGGAGGGGGAGGGGGAGGGGGAGGGGGAGGGGGAGGGGGAGGGGGAGGGGGAGGGGGAGGGGGAGAGGGAGGGGGAGGGGGAGGGGGAGAGGGAGAGGGAGAGGGAGAGGGAGAGGGAGAGGGAGAGGGAGAGGGAGAGGGAGAAGGAGAGGGAGAGGGAGAGGGAGAGAGGTCCTAGATTGCAATTCAATTGGTAGTTTTATTGTAAGTTTCCTGAGAAAGTTTACAGTATGCGAAACTGATTGGCTCCTAATTTTCCAATGCCAAGTACTGGCTGAAGTTACCGATGAAAACATGGGTTCAACTTAAAGATAGCATTAGGGAAAAATCAGAGACCCTAGAAGAGGAAACTGTTGCTTGACATTTCTACTTGGAGCAAGTTTTCTTATTAAAATTTTTTTATAAGCATATGTTTTTAAATATCATATATAGGATATCCTTAACCCCCAAATTAGAAGTGTTCTTTGGAAATTTTTATCTTCTTGAAATATTTATTCTGTTTTCAAATATATGTTTCAGTATCTTTTCTGTCAGCAATTTTTTTTTTAATTTCATGGCATGATGGAATGTATTACTCTTGTGAGTATAGTATATGTTCCATCTTTAGAGACTCTATTTTTTACATATGATGTTTATATTTTAAAGCATGGTCAAAATGCTAAAATCCATCAAAATAGAGAGTATAAGTCTTATACTTCTATTACAGATAACCTTGCAAGAAATAGAAAAACAATAATAACAAAAGAAATCAAAGACATTTTTGAGAAAAGAAAGCCAAGTTTAAAATCATTTGCCCAGAAAACATTCAGAAGTTAAGGACTGTATCCTCATGGTCTTTTCTTTCTTAATAGAATCTCCAAATCATGCTCATAAATGAGTGTTTCAATATTACAGGATACAAAGCATTCTCTAAATAATTTAGTTTGTTTGAACTTGTGTCTAAAATAAAAACATTTGATGGAATGGTCAATCTATTTTTCTAAGTCAAGATATATATTCTGTTGACTTTACTTTTCCATTTATATAGCGAATATTCCAAATATATATTGTATTTGACAACATGATGTGTTATGAGAAAAATTTTGTAAACAAATAACAAAATAATTTTATAATTAAATATGTTTCTATTTGAGAAGTATCTGAACATGTCAAAAACATCTATTCTTACATTTGATTACTGATCTAACATCAATTAATATAGTTCCTGTCATTTTTCTACATAATATTTTCAGTGGAAAGTGAGAATCACCACTCCATATTGGATATTTTATTTACTTACACTTCAAATGCCATCCCCCTTCTGGATTTCACTTTCAAAAAACACCCTCACCTCCCTCCTCCACAATGCTTCTATGAGGGTGCTCCCCGACACACCATCCCATTCTGCCTCACCGCCCTAGCATTCCCCAACTCTCAGACATCAGACTTCATAGGACCAAGGGCCTCCCCTCAAATCGATGCCAGATAAGGCCATTCTCTACTACATATGCAGCTGAATCTATGGGTCTCTTCATGTGTACTCTTTGGTTGGTGATTTAGTCCCTGGGAGCTCTGGGGGTATCTGGTTGGTTGATATTATTGTTCTTCCTATGGGGTTACAAACACCTTCAGCTCATTCAGTCCTTCCCCTAACTCCTCCATTGGGAGGCACTTGCTTAGTCAAATGGGTGGCTGCAAGCATTCATTTCTGTACTGATCATGCTCTGGCAGAGCCTCTCAGAAGACAGCTATATAAGGCTCCTGCCCGCAAGCAATTCTTGACATCAGCAATAATGCCTGGGTTTAGTGTCTACATATGGGATAGCTCCCCAGGTTGGGCAGTCTCTGGATAGCCTTTTCTTCAGTCTCTGCTCTACACTTTGTTCCTGTATTTTCTTTAGACAGGAGCAATTCTGAGTTAAAATTTTGGAGGTAGGTGGGTGGCCTCATCCCTCAATCAGGGGACATGTTTAACCTTTGGTTATAATCTCTACAAGTGCTCCCTTCCCTTTGTTGGATGCATATTTTCTAGTTCCACCCATTTGGTTATGGATTTCATGGAATCATTGTTTTTATTATCTGAGTAGTACTCCATTGTGTAAATGTACCACTTTTCTGTATCCATTCCTCAGTTGAGCAACATCTGGGTTGTTTCCAGCTTCTAGCTCTTATAAATAAGCCTTCTATAAACACAGTAGAGCATGTGCCCTTGTTATATGTTGGAGCATCTTTTGGGTATATGCACAGGAATGGCATTGAAAGAAAATAAAACTTGAGACCTGTGATTCATGTAATTTATGTTAAATAGCCCAAAGAGTTGTTTGTGAGCTTTGAAACCTGGGGCTGAGAACATAGCAGAACAGGACAGGACATGCCCGGGCAGGCCTGTCATTAAGACACTGAGGCTGCTTGGCCATAAAGATAAAGAGAATGCAAAGACATGTCCGTACTGGCCCGGCGCCTCCCTATCCTCTGCCCTTCTGACATAGGTTAAATGTTAACCAGATGCTCTGCTGTTACATTGATCTGCATGTACAGTTTGCTTATGTTTAAATGAACCAATCGTGTGAAACCTCACCAATTCCTCCCCCAACACCAGACCCTTTTCTATAAAACACCTAGCTTTTGAGCCCTGTGGCCGACAACCACTGTCTCCTGTGTGAGATACGTGTTGGTCCAGAGCTCTGTCATTAAACTACCTCATGTGTTTACATCAAGACAGTCTCTCGTGATTCTTTGGGTGCTCACCGACTCCGGATAAGAGTGGGGGTTTCCCCACTAGGTTCTTTCAGTATAGAGTGGGGAAAAATCTCAAACACATCAGCACAGGGGAAAATTTCCTGAACAGAACGCCAATAGCTCAGGCTCTAAGATCAACTACACACAAATGGGATCTCATAAAATTGAAAAGCTTTTGTAAGATAAAAGTCACTGTCAACAGGAAAAAATGGCAACCTGCAGTTTTGGAAAAGATTTTTACTAACCCTACATCCGATAGAGTGCTAATATCCAATATATGCAAAGAATTTGAGAGTTGGACTCCATAGAGCAATATAAAACTATTAAAAATGGGGTTCAGAACTAAACATAGAATTCACAACTGAGAAATCTCAAATGGTGTGAGGCACCTAAAGAAAAGTTCAACATCCTTAGTATTCTGGGAAATGGAAGTCAAAATGACCCTTAGCTGTCACCTCACACAAGTCAGAATGGCCAAGACCAAAAACACAGGTGACAGCAGATGCTTGTGATTATATAGAGAAAGAGGAACATTTTCTCCATTGTAGTGGGATTGCAAGCTGGTATAATCACTCTGGAAAACAGTCTGGGAGTGTCTCCAAAAACTGTAAATAATACTACCTGCAGACCCAGCTATTGTGCATAGTTTTCAAATGTCTGCTTCAAATAGACCATATAATCCACTATATAAACAAACACAAAGGGGGAAAAAAAACAGGTGATCATTTCATTAAATGCAGAGAAAGCATTTGATAAAATCCAACACCTCTTCATGATAAGTCTCGGAAAGATCAGGAATTCAAGCCCATACCTAAACATAATAACAACAATATACAGCAAACCAGTAGCCAACATTAAACTAAATGAAGAGAAACTTGAAGCAAACCCACTAAAATCAGGGACTAGACAAGGCTCTCCACTCTCTCCCTATCTGTCCAATATAGTACTTGAAGTTCTAGCTAGAGCAATTAGACAACAAAAGGAGGTCAAAGGGATACAAATTGGAAAGGAAGAAGTAAAAATATCACTATTTGCAGATTGTATGATAGTACAGTTAAGTGATACCAAAAATTCTGCCAGAGAACTCCTAAAGCTAATAAACACCTTCACCAAAGTGACTGGATATAAAATTAATTCAAATCAGTGGCCTTGCTCTACTCAAAGTATAGACAGACTGAGAAAAAAATTAGAGAAATGACACAGTTCACAATAGTTACAGATAGTATTAAATACCTGGGTGCTACTCAGAGCAAGTGAAAGAACTGTATGACAAGAATTTCAAATTTCTGAAGAAAGAAATTAAAGAAGGTGTCAAAAGATGGAAAAATTCCCCGTGCTTAGGATTGGTAGGATTAATATAGTAAAAATAGCCATCTTGCCAAAAGCAATCTACAGATTCAATGCAATCCGCATCAAAATCCCAACTCAGTTCTTCATAGATTTATTAAGAACAATTTGCAAATACATCTGGAATAACAAGACAACCAGGATTGCGCAAACAATTTTCAACAATAAAAGAACTTCTGGTGGAATCACCACCCCTGACCTCAAGGTGTATTTACAGAGTAATAGTGATTAAAAAAACAAAACAAAACAAAACTGCATGGTATTGGTAAAGTGACAGGCAGGTAGATCAGTGGAATAGAATTGAAGACCCAGAACTGAACCCACATGCCTATGGTCACTTGATCTTCGACAAAGGAGCTAAAATCATGCCTTTAAAAAAACAAAAAACAAAACAAAACAAAACAAACAAACAAAAAAAAATAGCCTTTTCAACAAATGGTGCTGGTTCAACTGGAGGTCAGCATGTAGAAGATAGCAAATTGATCCATTCTTATCTCCTTGTGCAAAGCTCAAGTCCAAGTGTATTAAAGTCCTCCACATTAAACCAGATACACTGAAACTAATGGGAAAGAAAGTGGGGAAGACCCTCGAGCACATGGGCACAGGGGAAATTTTCCTGAACAAGAGCATCAATAGCTTATGCCCTAAGATCAAGAATTGACAGGTAGGACATCTTTGCTACATCCACTCTATTAGTGACAAGCACGACAGGCCCCGAAAACGTGGGCTCTGTCCCGAGGCGAAAAGTTCATGGAAACTTAGTCTCCTGGAACTGTGACATCCTTTATAAAGAATGCTCCAATGTCCTTGCTTTAGTTGGTAAACAGATCTATATGCTTTCCCTTAATATTGCTTTATTACGTACTCCTAAGGATTGATATTTTGACATATAGCTAAGTTAGATTCTAGGCAGTCCTTGATTCGCAGTCCTTGATCCGACCATGGGCATGGATAGCTAAGTCACTGCCCTACACAGAAATTTACCATTATCTAGGAAGAAGGAAGTTTGTGACCTAAAGAGGAACCAGAGTAGATACTTAGAACTATAGGTAGCTGAGTTACACCCATACACAAACAAGTATTTACAATGGCCTAGGGGGAAGGTGGACTATACAACAGGCTAGAGTAGGAACTATGGCAAGGGCATGAAGCCCTTGCCCCTGGCTTATAAGATTAAGTGGACCTTAGGTGGAGCTGTTTTTGATCTCAGTTGTTAACATTGAATTTTACCCCAGTTGGTTCCTGCCAGTTCTTCCCTGTTTGCATTCCTCTGTTTTGTGTAAGAATCCAGTAACCTTTTTGTACCTTGCCAGTGTGTCACCCAACTTCCCTATTTTATTCTGTATAAAATAGTTTGATGCTCAATTTAACAAATTACATTCAGATCCACACTTTCTTGTGTAGAGTCTGCCTGTCAGTTCCTGTGGACTCCTTGTCTACCTGCTCCAGAGACTCATTCCATGCAGACAAGGGACCCAGAGGGTCTGCGGCACCTCATAAAATTGCAAAACTTCTGTAAGGCAAAGGACACTGTTAACAGGACAAAAATACAACCAACAGAATGGGAAAAGATCTTTACCAATCCTGCATCAGATAGAGGGCTAATATTGAATATATACAAAGAACTCAAGAAGTTAGACTTCAGAGAACTAAATAACCCTATTAAAAACATTAGGTACAGAGCTAAAATAATAATAATAATAATAATAATAATAATAATAATAATAATAATAATTCTCAAATTCTCAACTGAGGAATACTGAATGGCTGAGAATCCCCTAAAGAAATGTTTAGCATCCTTAGTCATCAGGGAAATGCAAATCAAAACAACCCTGAGAATCCACCTCACACCACTCAGAATAACTAAGATAAACACTCAGGTGACAGTAGATGCTGGTGAAGATGTGAAGAAAGGGAACCATTTCTCCTTTGCTGGTGGGATTGCAAGCTGGTACAACCAATATGGAAATCAATTTGGTGTTTCCTCAGAAAAGTAGACATAGTACTACCTGGAGGACCCAGCTATATGTCTCCTGGGCATATTCACAAAATATGCTCCAGAATGTAATAAGGACATTATTATAAACAATGAATTCATGAAATTGTTAGGCAAATGGATCTAGAAAATATCATCCTGAGTGAGGCAACCCAATCACAAAAGAATACACATGGTATGTGCTCAGTGATAAGAGGATGTTAGCCTCAAAGCTCAGATAAAATTCACATACCACATGAAGCTCAAGAAGGAAAACAAATGTGTGCATACTTCCGGTTATTCTTAGAAGGGGCTTCAAAGTACCCATGGGAGAAGATGCAGAGACAAAGTATGGAGCCGAGACTGAAGGAACAGCTATTAGAGATTGCCTCACCTTGGAATCCATCCCATATACTGGTACTAAACCCAGGCCCTATTGTGGATGCCAACAAGTGGTTGCTTTCAGGAGCCTGATATAGCTGTCTCTTGAGAGGCTCTGCAAGTACCTGACAAATATAGAATGGATGATCACAGCCAACCAATGGATGGAACATAGAGTCCCCAATGGAGGAGCTAGAGAAAGGACTCAAGGAGCTGAAATGGGTTTGCAGCCCCATTGGAGAAACAACAATATGAACCAACCAGTACCCCCAGAGCTTCCAGGGATTAAACCACTAAACCACGTGGAAGGACTCATGGCTCCAGCCACATATGTAGCAGAGGAAGGCCTTGTTGGATATCAGTGAGAGGAGAGGTTCTTCGTCCTGTGAAGGATTGATGCCCCAGTGTAGAGGAATGCCAGGACAGTGAAGCGGGAGTGGGTGGGTTGGTGAGCAGGAGGAGCGGAAATGGGATAATGGGTTTTTGGTGGGGGATGAGGAAAGGGGATAGCATTTGAAATTTAACTAAGGAAAATATCTAATAAAAAAAAGAAAAATATGCCATCACAGTTTGAAACTAAGATTCTATTTAGTTTGTGTATGTATAAAATATTTTCTATGGCTAAAGAAAGCATCTCTGGAATTTTTATCACTCGATCTATTACTGGATGTTTTACTAACATGAACCTGTACAAGTTTGTTTTGCTTTTTTACCAATTATTTAGAAATTATTTGGTAGAATTACATGTATGGACAGGTCTTGACACTAGTGGGTCTATTTCACTGTATAGGCACTGGAACAGAGCTTAGCAGTTAGTGCTAAGATTCACTCATAGTATTAATGTTTTCCATCACAGTATTAATGTTATCTCTAAGAAAAAGCATGGCTTACTTAGCATTTGTGAGCTTCACAGCCAGAGGGATAAACAGGCAGAATGAAAATTATAAGAAAAATAAAGGTGGCTTGATTTTAAATTGGGAAAAGCATAGTAATAAGCAAATTGTAGCTCTAACTAGGAGAGTCATGTATGTGAACGTCAGCATTCTGCATCTAAGTGTTATTGACACTAAATATGGATTCATTTTCTTTGATTACTAATCTAAAAACTTGTAAAATTCAAAGTAGAACTATATAACAGGCAAGAATACAAACATTTTTGTATTATCTATGGTTATGTGACAAAAACTATTCCTGAACAATTTCTATTTGAAATGCCAGACTTTTCTGAACATCACAGAAAACACAGCTTTTTTCCTATAGACACTATTATCACATTATAACTTTTTAGGGCTTTAGATTAAGATAATATTTGATATAATTTATTAGGTACGTTCTATATAATAGCCATCCATCAGCAGAATTTATACTGATAACAAGGAAAGTAATAACATGAATTAATTTTTGTGCTAAGAAAGTTTCCTTACAAAGAGCAAATTAATACAATTCCATTCATGTAATTACATATCAACTTTTTTTAATAAATTTATATAGGAGCATCTAACAATATTAAGAACAAACCTTTCTTCTACAAGTAAGTGAAATTTGGTTATGGTGCTCAATAACCAAAATAATAGTAGCAAAACCAAACTATTCTGTTATGGCTGTTTTCAGATTATTCATAGTTAGATGCCATTGGATTAGGAGTTTACATTAACTGGTTATAAAGTCTCTGGGATATGGATTAGAAAGTAAGCCTGATAAGCTTTTAACTTACCAATAAAATTGTACACATAAGGGAATTGTCAAAGCATCTGAAGGAGACATCTTGGTAGAAGAATGTGAATTGATCCATTCCTATCTCCTTGTACAAAGGTCAAATATAAGTGGATTAAGTAACTCCACATAAAACCAGAGACACTGAAATTTATAGAGGAGACAGTGGAGAAAAGCCTCGAAGATACCGGTACAGGGGAAAAATTCCTGAGTAGAACAGCAATGGCTTGTGCTATAAGATCGAGAATCGATATATGGGACCTCATAAAGTTGCAAAGCTTCTGCAAGGCAAAAGACACCCTCAATAAGACAAAAAGGCCACCAACAAATTGGGAAAAGATCTTTACCTATCCTAAATCAGATAGGGGACTAATATATATATATTAGTTATACATATATATATGTATAACTCAAGAAGGTGGACTCAAAAATATCAATTAACTCATTAAAAAATGGGTCTCAGAGCTAAACAAACAATACCTGAGGAATTCACCTGAGGAATACCGAATGTCTGAGAAGAACCTGAAAAAATGTTCAACATCCTTAATCATCACGTAAATGCAAATCAAAACAATCCTGAGATTCCACCTCACACCAGTCAGAATGGCTAAGATCAAAAATTCAGGTGACAGCAGATGCTGGCGAGGATGTGGAGAAAGAGGAACACTCCTCCATTGTTGGTGGGATTGCAAGCTTATACAACCACTCTGGAAATCAGTCTGGCGGTTCCTCAGAAAATCGGACATAGTACTATAGGAGGATCCTGCAATACCACTCCTGAGCATATATCCAGAAGATGTTCCAACCTGTAAGAAGGACACATGGTCCAGTATGTTCATAGCAGCCTTATTTATAATAGCCAGAAGCTGGAAAGAACGCAGATGTCCCTCAACAGAGGAATGGATACAGAAAATGTGGTACATTTACACAATGGAGTACTAATCAGCTATTAAAAAGAATGAATTTATGAAATTCCTAGGCAAATGAATGGACCTGGAGGGCATCATCCTGAGTGAGATAACCCAATCACAAAGGAACTCACACAATATGTACTCACTGACAAGTGGATATTAAGCCAGAAACTTAGGATACCCAAGGTATAAGATACAATTTGTTAAACGCACAAAACTCAAGAAGAACGAAGACCAAAGTGTGGACACTTTGCCCCTTCTTAGAATTGGGAACAAAACACCTATGGAAGGAGTTACAGAGACACAGTTTGGAGCTGAGATGAAAGGATGGACCATCTAGAGACTGCCATATCAGGGGATCCATCCCATAATCAGCTTCCAAACTCTGACACCATTGCATTCACTAGCAATATTTTGCTGAAAGGACCCAGATATAGCTGTCTCTACTGAGACTATGCCGGGGCCTAGCAAACACAGAAGTGGATGCTCACATTCAGCTATTGGATGGATCACCGGGCCCTCAATGGAGGAGCTAGAGAAAATAATCAACTTTCCTATTAATTTGAGAATGTATAAAACTCATTTATATACCATTAAACATGGCTCCAGCACTCTACAAAAACCCTTATTAAAAGTTATCAATCCCAAGCCCTCCATTCTCTAGCAACCTTTAATTTTTGTCTTTGAATTTTCAAAAATATCACATACTAAGAAGTAGAGGGTTGTGTAATGCCACTGCACAGGTATCCTATGGACCTGTGGGAGAAGCTGCAGCTGTGACAAGGCGTCTGTGCATGCTTTCCCATCCACTGCTTGCACTCACTGGAATGGAAGAATGGACGTCGACCCAATACTGTACAAATATCATGGGACTGAGTTCAATATTATTTTTTATTATCTATAAGTCTTTAATATATGTGTGGGTGTGTGTTTCCGACTGTCTTTCCATCCAATACTTATAATCTACCTATCATGAATGTCATCTATATATCACCTATCTATTTTTTCTATTTTTTTTATTACATCTTTTCCTCAATTACATTTCCAATGCTATCCCAAAAGTTCCCCATACCCTCCCCCCTACTTCCCTACCCACCCTTTCCCATTTTTTTGGCCCTGGCGTCCCCCTGTACTGGGGCATATAAAGTTTGCATATCCAATGGGCCTCTCTTTCCAGTGATGGCCGACTAGGCCATCTTTTGATACATATGCAGCTAGAGTCAAGAGCTCCAGGGTACTGGTTAGTTCATAATGTTTTTCCACCCATAGGGTTGCGGATCCCTTCAGCTTCGTGGGTACTTTCTCTAGCTCCTCCATTGGGGCCCCTGTGATCCATTCACTAGCTGACTGTGAGCATCCACTTCTGCGTTTGCCAGGCCCCGGCATAGTCTCACAAGAGACAGCTATATCTGGGTCCTTTCAGCAAAATCTTGCTAATGAATACAATGGTGTCAGCGTTTGGATGCTGATCATGGGATGGATCTCTGGATATGGCAGTCTCTAGATGGTCCATCCTTTCGTCAGAGCTCCAAACTTTGTCTCTGTAACTCCTTCCATGGGTGTTCTGTTCCCAATTCTAAGGAGGGGCATAAGATCAAAAATTCAGGTGACAGCAGATGCTGGCGAGGATGTGGAGAAAGAGGAACACTCCTACATTGTTGGTGGGATTGCAAGCTTGTACAACCACTCTGGAAATCAGTCTGGGGGTTCCTTAGAAAATTGGACATAGTCCTACCGGAGGATCCAGCAATACCTCTCCTGGGCATATATCCAGAAGATGTCCCAACCGGTAAGAAGGACACATGCTCCACTATGTTCATAGCAGCCTTATTTATAATAGCCAGAAGCTGGAAAGAACCCAGATGCCCCTCAACAGAGGAATGGATACAGAAAATGTGGTACATTTACACAATGGAGTACTACTCAGCTATTAAAAAGAATGACTTTATGAAATTCATAGCCAAATGGATGGACCTGGAGGGCATCATCCTGAGTGAGGTAACACAATCACAAAGGAACTCACACAATATGTACTCACTGATAAGTGGATATTAGCCCAAAACTTAGGATACCGAGTTCTATATTAACCCCCAAAACGGGTAACGCAAGCACATTGAAGACTTATGGATTGTGATTCACTACATTCCAGCAGGGTCTGTGGGGCGAAATCGGCTCGATTTGGGGCTACAGATACGCCAAGAATGAAAAGCTCTCCAATAGTGTGAAGAAGGTATGGAAACTTCAGCTCTTCACTGAGGAGCTTTACAGTGAAATCCTTGACAAGAAGTTCACTGTGCCTGTGACCATGAGGACCCTGGATTTCATTGATAAATCTTATTGGATTTAACTTCTATATTCTCAAGACCCCTAAGGGGAATCTGTGTTGAATTTGGGCATGGACCTGAAAAGAGGGATGCTGCTGAGGTTTGTTCACCAGGACCCCAGCTACACCTTGATAACTCCGAGAGGAGATCAGCCATCTATCACAACTACAGGAACTTTGTTATCTAGGAGGCAGAGGCTGAGTAGGTTTGCCTGATGCTGTAGGATGCCCTGGAGAAACAGAGGCTTCTGGGGGAAAAGGAACCTGTACCCCTGTTCAACATCTGCGTATAGGAGTTGGTCTGACGGTTTCAGGAGCAGGTTCTATGCAGACCAACAGTGGTGCAGGAGAGAGCTGGTGACCATGCTTGAGCACTGGGCTCAGCTTCCACTGTGGGCAGTGGGCAAATCCTGCTTGTCATGTGCTGACCACACAGCTCCTGTAGTAGATGTTTTAGACGTTCTATGACAGGACTGGCAGAGGTATGGAGCAGAGCAGATGCCTGTTCAAGCTGGTCAAGTCCTTACAGCATTACAGTTCTTGGGATGGAATAAGTAAAGTCTGAAGCACTCTGAGCTACAATAAAGTGTGTTGGTTTGCTTGGGAAAAAAATATCACCTGACATCTTGTAATATGTACTTTTACACACTCATGTTTTACCCATAATAATATGTATTCAAGAATCCTCATTATTTTTCATAGCTTGGTAGGCTTTTCTCTTAAATATATAAATAAGCATTTCTTCGAAGACTAATATGGAAATTTTTATTTGGTCTTATATTTCCAATTACGTTAACACTTGAGAGGGACTGCTGTCTGATGATATGACTAAGTTTTTAAAGATTTCATTTTTATTTTTTGACAATAAGCAATGCCAACATTTCCTCCCCTTTCCTCCCTCTAAAATCTCACAGATCTACAAATCCTCATCATCTTGCTTTCATTCAAGTTCATGCCCTATTTTCATATATATAAATAAAGCCTGGACATTCTGTATAATATCCCTTTAATTGATATGTTTTCAGGTTTGATCATTTGGTACTTAATATTCATCTGTGGAGCATACTATATTTCACACTCTTAGCATTTTGTAGTTGCCCTTACTTACTGGATAGTCTTGAGGTCTCCTCAGCTTCCTCCATGTCTGTTAATATATTTACTAGTGTTCTTCCTTAGGTCATATTTACACAACCATTTTGGTGAGACTTCCTGGATCCAGTGTCTCCAACTTCATCCCAAATTCTAATGCTAACACTAAAAAATAAATAAATAAATAATAATTAGGAAGAGTTTTGTAAGACAATAGAAAGTTTTCTATTCCCAGATGCCCCTCAACAGAGGAATGGATACAGAAAATGTGGTACATTTACACAATGGAGTACTACTCAGTTATTAAAAAAATGAATTTATGAAATTCCTAGGCAAATGGATGGACCTGGAGGGCATCATCCTGAGTGAGGTAACCCAATCACAAAGGAACTCACACAATATGTACTCACTGATAAGTGGATATTAGCCCAGAAACTTAGGATACCCAAGATATAAGATACAATTTGCTAAAAGCATGAAATTCAAGAAGAACGAAGACCAAAGTGTGGACATTTTGCCCCTTCTTAGAAAGGGGAATAAAACACCCATGGAAGGAGTTACAGAGACAAAATTTGGAGCTGTGACGAAAGGATGTACCATCTAGTGATTGCCATATGCAGGGATCCATCCCATAATCAGCTTCCAAACGCTGATACCATTGCATACATTAGCAAGATTTTGCTGAAAGGACCCAGATATAGCTGTCTCTTCTGAGACAATGCCGGGGCCTAGCAAACACAGAAGTGGATGATCACAGTCAGCTATTGGATGGATCACACGGCCCCCAATGGAGGAGCTAGAGATATTACCCAAGGAGGTAAAGGGAACTGCAACCCTATAGGTGGAACAACAATATGAACTAACCAGTACCCTGGAGCTCTTGTCTCTAGCTGCATATGTATCAACAGATGGCCTAGTCGGCCATCACTGCAAAGAGAGGCCCATTCGACTTGCAAACTTTATTTGCCCCAGTACAGGGGAACGCCAGGGCCAAAAAGGGGGAATGGGTGGGTAGGGGATGGGGGGGTGGGTATGGGGGACTTTTGGGATAGCATTGAAAATGTAAACAAGGAAAATACCTAATAAAAAATAAATATAAATATAAAAAAAGAAAGTTTTCTTCCATGTGGTGGTATATATGTGTATATATATTGTTACATTATAATATTATATATGTGCCTGTGTATTTGTGTGTGTGTGTGCATCCATGCCTTGGACCTTTCTAACATACGCTAAAAGTTTATAATTTGATCATAACCATGGAGAGATTTTTTTGAACAAAATATTTTATTCTCAGGAAAACCATTACTATAATAAAAATGTGTGGAATATTAGGGAAAATAAAATCTTCATTTTTTCCCTCTTCTTTGAAACATACTGTTTGGAATTATTTCACATTAGTATGTTCTTGTTGCTGAAAGTTAGAAATTTCAGATAACATGAATGGACACTGAAATCACCCCACCAAGCCACAGGAAACAGCATAAAATACCCAACAAAAATTTGAAGCCTACTAAGTAAACAATCTCAAGGATTTGGGAATCAAAATAAATAGGAAAATATGTTATTGGGAGCCTATATTCACAACTGAAATTATAATGAAGAAAATACAAACAAAAATCTTAACCTTAGAGAATCTTGTAAAATAATTATGGATTAGACAATTTGAGGTTACCTAAAAATTACAACTGCATATTTTTATTTGATACCACATACTATGTAGTTAAAGTATATACATGTGGACATTTAACTATGTCTATATCGATATCCCTATTTATTGACATATGCCTATATATTTGGGCATGCATTATGCGACTTTTGTAGTCTGTCTTACTTTATTATGATGACCTCATTTTTATCAATTTTTTAATGTAAACAGCATAATGCCATCTATGTAAAATGTTTAGACTTTGTTATTGTGCCTTTGTAATATCAGAGAGAAGAGGGCTATATTGGATTCTATTGAATTTATCACACAAGATAAAATTCAGCTAGATTCTCATTTCAGTTTAATTGATATCTTATTCAAAAAGAATAGAAATATATATTTAGAGTATCCCTCTTTTTTTTAGAATTATTTTTTATTAGGTATTTTCCTCATTTACATTTCCAATGCTATCCCAAAAGTCCCCAATACACGCCCCCCCTACTCCCCTACCCAGCCATTCCCACTTTTTGGCCCTGGTGTTCCCCTGTACTGGGGCATATAAAGTTTGCAAGTCCAATGGGCCTCTCTTTCCAGTGATCACCGACTAGGCCATCTTTTGATACATATGTAGCTAGAGACAAGAGCTCTGGGATACTGGTTAGTTCATAATGTTGTTCTACCTATAGGGTTGCTGATCCCTTTAGCTCCTTGGGTACTTTCTATAGCTCCTACATTAGGGGCCCTGTGATCCATCCAATATCTTACTGTAATCATCCACTTCTGTGTTTGCTAGGCCCCGGCATTGTCTCACAAGAGATAGCTCTATCTGGGTCCTTTCAGCAAAATCTTGCTAGTGTATGCAATGGTGTCAGCGTTTGGAAGCTGATTATGGAATGGATCCCTGCATATGGCAGTCTTTAGATTGTCCATCCTTTCTTCACAGCTCCAAACTTTATCTCTGTAACTCTTTCCATGGGTGTTTTGTTCCCAATTCTAAGAAGGGGCACAGTGTCCACACTTTGGTCTTCGTTCTTCTTGAGTTTCATGTATTTAACAAATTGTATCTTATATCTTGGGTATCCTAAGTTTTTGGGCTAATATCCACTTATCAGTGAGTACATATTGTGTGATTTCCTTTGTGATTGGGTTACCTCACTCAGGATGATGCCCTCCAGGTCCATCCATTTGCCTAGGAATTTCATAAATTCATCCCTTTTAATAGCTGAGTAGTACTCCATTGTGTATGCCTCTTTTTGTCTAAATCTGGGTTTCTATTAGCATAGAGTAGCAGCACATTTGAATAAAATTGAAAAGAATCATATACTTATTAATATCAAACAAATTTTGGTAGTAATTGCATCTAAAACTATCATTGATTGTTTGTTCATTAATGCACATATAAAGATTAGAATGTATAAATTATGGGGGACTTTTGGGATAGCATTGAAAATGTAAATGAAGAAAATACCTAATTAAAAAAAGTGAACAAAACACCCATGGAATGAGTTACAAAGTTTGGAGCTGAGACAAAATGATGGACCATCTAGAGACTGCCATATCCAGTGATCCATTCCATAATCAGCCTCCAAACGCTGACACCATTGCATACACTAGCAGGATTTTGCTGATAGGACCCTGATATAGCTGTCTCTAGTGAGACTACACAGGGGCCTAGCAAACACATAAGTTGATGCTCAGAGTCAGCTATTGGATGGATCACACGGCCCCCAATGGAGGAGCTAGAGAAAATACCCAAGGAGATGAGGAGATCTGCAACCCTATAGGTAGAACAACAATATGAACTAACCCATACTCCCCCCACCCCCGGAGCTCGTGTCTCTAGCTGCATATGAATCAGTAGATGGCCTAGTCGGCCATCAGTGGAAAGAGAGGCACATTGGTCGTGCAAACTTTATATGCCTCAGTACAGGGGAAAGCCAGGACCAAGAAGTGGGAGTGTGTGGGTAGGGAAGTGGGTGGGGGAGCATCTGGGGGACTTTTGGGATAGCATTGGAAATTTAAATGAAATAAATACCCAATAAAAATAAGTTTTCCTTCTAGAATTCTCTGTAGGGCTGGATTGGTAGATAGATGCAAGAAACAAGCTGCTCCACTGTGTTCATAGCAGCTTTCTTTGTAATATTCTGGAAACAACTCCGATGTAGCACAAGAGAAGAATGGATACAGAAAATCTTTGAACTTTGATGGGGAGGGGTTTTATAAAGATATCTCATAATAAAATAAAATAAAATAAAATAAAATAAAATAAAATAAAATAAAATAAAATAAAATGATTCTGGAAATAGAAATAGATTTAAAAAAATTAAAGGTGGAATCATAGCTGATTACAAAGAACATGTGGTACAACAGTTAGAATTCAGATAGTACTTCATAGATATTTACTGTTTCTTAGGAAATAAAATGTTCATGGAGTATGTGGGTATATATCAATGTTTTTGGCTTTCCTGATCTGTTTAAATCCTAGGGTTTAATGATTAGCAGTTCCACTCACAAGTAATCAAGAAGCAAATATTTGACTTTAAGCAACATACAGGGTGAAGAAAAACCTTAAATGAAACTTAGAGACAATATCAATTCAGTGGTGGGTTTGGGAAAAAAGTTGCTTTAATAATGACACCCAAGATAATTTTACTGCAATTTGAAACACTGTCCCTAACTTCTTTTGATTTTATAGTAACTCAAAATAGATTATCACACAGCTCAAAGTTAATGCTGAAATTTAAGAATAAAATGTAGATCATTCAAACAATAAAATCAGTAGAGTGTTATATATTAAATGTCCAACAGTGTGACCCATTCATTTTCTTAGAGCAAGAAAAATAAGTCATGGTTATCAAAACAGTGCTACCAAATGATACAGAAGAAATGGACGAGGAAAGGTTAATTAGATTACAGAATTCTAGAAAGCAATAATTTATACATTCTTTTTATTTTTTTTAATCACTTACGGGTAATTTTATTCTTTTTTTCATTTCACTTTATTTATTTTTTTATTTTTATTTTTATTAGTTATTTTCCTCGTTACATTTCCAATGCTATCCCAAAAGTCCCCCATACCCTCACCCCCACACCCCTACCCACCCACTCCCCCTTTTTATCCCTGGCGTTCCCCTGTACTGGGGCAAATAAAGTTTGCAAATCCAATGGGCCTCTCTTTCCAGTGATGGAAGACTAGGCCATTTTTTTGATACATATACAACTAGAGTCAAGAGCTCTGTGGTACTGGTTAGTTCATAATGTTGTTCATAGTCATAATGCCTTCCAGGTCCAACCATTTGCCTAGGGATTTCATAAATTCATTCTTTTTAATAGCTGAGTAGTACTCCATTGTGTAAATGTACAAGATTTTCAATATCCATTCCTCTGTAGAGGGGCATCTGGGTTCTTTCCAGCTTCTGGTTATTATAAATAAGGCTACTATGAACATAGTGGAGCATGTGTCCTTCTTACTGGTTGGAACATCTTCTGGATATATGCCCAGGAGAGGTATTGCTTAATTCTCTGGTAATACTATGTCTAATTTTCTGAGGAACCGCCAGACTGATTTCCAGAGTGGTTGTAAAAGCTTGCAATCCCACCAACAATGGAGGAGTGTTCCTCTTTCTCCACATCCTCACCAGCATCTGCTGTCACCTGAATTTTTGATCTTAGCCATTCTGACTGGAGTGAGGTGGAATCTCAGGGTTGTTTTGATTTGCATTTCCCTGATGATTAAGGATGTTGAACATTTTTTCCAGGTGCTTCTCATACATTCCGTATTCCTCAGGTGAGAATTCTTTGTTTAGCTCTGAGCCCCATATTTTCATGGTGTTATTTGATTTTCTGGAGTCCACCTTTTTAGTTCTTTATATATATTGGATATTAGTCCCCTATCTGATTTAGGATAGGTAAAGATCCTTTCCCAATCTGTTGGTGGTCTTTTTCTCTTATTGACAGTGTCTTTTGCCTTTCAGAAGCTTTGCAATTTAATTAGGTACCATTTGTAGATTCTCAATCTTAAAGCACAAGCCATTGCTGTTCTATTCAGGAATTTTTCCCCTGTACTCATATCTTTGAGGGTTTTCCTTACTTTCTTCTCAATAAGTTTCAGTGTCTCTGGTTTTATGTGAAATTTCTTAATCCTCTTAGATTTGACCTTAGTACAAGGAGATAGAAATGGATCAATTCCCATTCTTCTACATGATAACCGCCAGTTGTGCTAGCACCATTTGTTGAAAATGCTGTCTTTTTTCCACTTGATGGTTTTTACACCCTTGTCAAAGATCAAGTGACCATAGGTGTGTGGGTATTTCTGTGTCTTTAGTTTTATTCCATTGGTGTACTTGTCTGTCGCTATACCAATACCATGCAGTTTTTATCACAATAGCTCTGTAGTAAAGCTTTAGGTCAGGCATGGTGATTCCACCAGAGGTTCTTTTATCCTTGAAAAGAGTTTGATGGGAATTGCTTTAGGTAAGATAGCCATTTTTACTATATTGATCCTCCCAATCCATGAGCATGGGAGATCTTTCCATCTTCTGAGATCTTCTTTAATTTCTTTCTTCAGAGACTTGAAGTTCTTATCATACAGATCTTTCACTTCCTTAGTTAGAGTCACGCCAAGGTATTTTATATTATTTGTGACTATTGAGAAGGGTGTTGTTTCCCTAATTTCTTTCTCAGCCTTTTTATCCTTTGTGTACAGAAATTCATTGACTTGAGTTAAATTTATATCCAGCTACTTGATTGAAGCTGTTTATCAGGCTTAGGAGTTCTCTGGTGGAATTTTTAGGGTCACTTATATATACTATCATATCATCTGTAAAAAGTGATATTTTGACTTCTTCCTTTCCAATTTGTATCCCCTTGATCTCCTTTTGTTGTTGAATTGCTCTGGCTAGGACTTCAAGTACAACGTTGAATAGGTAGGGAGAGAGTGGACAGCCTTGTCTAGTCCCTGATTTTAGTGGGATTGCTTCCAGCTTCTCACCATTTACTTTGATGTTGGCTACTGGTTTGCTGTAGATTGCTTTTATCATGTTATGTATGGGCCTTGAATTCCTGATCTTTCGAAGTCTTTTATCATGAATGGGTTTTGGATTTTGTCAAATGCTTTTTCTGCATCTAATGAGATGATCATGTGTTTTTTGTCTTTGAGTTTGTTTATATACTGGATTACATTGATGGATTTTCATATATTGTACCATCCCTGCATCCCTGGGATGAAACTTACTTGGTCAGGATGGATGATTGTTTTGATGTGTTCTTGGATTCGGGTTAGCAACAACTTTATTAATGATTTTTGCATCGATATTCATAAGGGAAATTGGTCTGAAGCTTTCTATCTTTGTTGGGTCTTTTTGTGGTTTAGGTATCAGAGTTATTGTGGCTTCATAGAATGAGTTGGGTAGAGTACCTTCTGTTTCTATTTTGTGGAATAATTTGTGAAGAACTGGGATTAGATCTTCTTTGAAGGTCTGATAAAACTCTGCACTAAATCCATCTGGTCCTGGGCTTTTTTTTGCTGGGAGACTATTAATGACTGCTTCTATTTCTTTAGGAGATATAGGACTGTTTAGATCATTAACCTAATTTTGATTTAACTTTGGTACCTTGTATCTGTTTAGAAACTTCTCCATTTCATCCATGTTCTCCAGTTTTGTTGAGTATATCCTTTTGTAGAAGTATCTGATGGTGTTTTTGATTTCTTCAGGATCTGTTGTTCTGTCTCCCTTTTCATTTCTGATTTTGTTAATTAGGATGCTGTCCCTGTGTCTTCTAGTGAGACTGGCTAAGGGTTTATCTATCTTGTTGATTTTCTCAAAGAACCAGCTCCTCCTTTGGTTGATCCTTTGAATAGTTCTTCTTGTTTCCACTTGGTTGATTTCACCCCTGACTTTGATTATTTCCTGCTGTCTACTCCTCTTGAGTGAATTCTTTTCCTTTTGTTCTAGAGCTTTTAGTTCTGTTGTCAAGCTGCTAATGTGTGCTCTCTCTCGTTTATTTTTGGAGGCACTCAGTGCTATGAGTTTTCCTCTTAGAAATTCTTTCATTGTGACCCATAAGTTTGGGTATGTTTGACTTCATTTTCATTAAACTCCAAAAAGTCCTTAATTTCTTTCTTTCTTCCTTCCTTGACCAAGGTATCATTGAGAAGAGTGTTGTTCAGTTTCCACATGAATGTTGACTTTCTATTATTTATTTTGTTATTGAAGATCAGCCTTCGTCCATGGTGATCTGATAGGATGCATGGGACAATTTCATTATTTTTGTATCTGTTGAGGCTTGTTTTGTGTCCAATTATGTGGTCAATTTTGGAGAAGGTACCATGAGGTGCTGAGAAGAAGGTATATCCTTTAGTTTTAGGATAAAATGTTCTGTAGATATCTGTTAGATCCATTTGTTTCATAACTTCTGTTAATTTCACTGTGTCCCTGTTTATTTTTTGTTTCCATGATCTGTCCATTGTTGAAAGTGGTGTGTTGAAGTCTCCCCATTATTATTGTGTGAGATGCAATGTGTGCTTTGAGCTTTACTATAGTTTCTTTAATGAATGTGGCTTCCATTGTATTAGCATCATAGATATTCAGAATTGAGAATTTTTCTTGGCAGATTTTACCTTTGATGAGGATGCGGTGTCCCTCCTTGTCTTTTTTGATGTCCTTGTTTGGAAGTTGATTTTATTAGACATTAGAATGGTTACTCCAGCTTGTTTCTTCAGGCCATTTGCTTGGAAAATTGTTTTCCAGCCTTTCATTCTGAGGTAGTGTCTATCTTTTTCTCTGAGATGAGTTTTCTGTAAGCAGTAAAATTTTGGGTCTTTTTTTGTTTAGCCAGTTTGTTAGTCTATGTCTTTTTATTGGGGAGTTGAGTCCTTTGATATTAAGAGATATTAAGGAAAAGTAATTGTTCCTTCCTGTTATTTTTGTTGTTAAAGTTGGCATTCTGTTCTTGTGGCTGTCTTATTTTAGGTTTGTTGAGGGATTACCTTCTTGCTTTTACTAGGACGTCGTTACTGTCCTTTTATTGTTTTTTTCTGTTATTATCCTTTGAAGGGCTGGATTCGTGGAAAGATAATGTGTGAATTTGGTTCTGTTGTGAAATACTTTGGTTTCTCCTCCATCTAAGGTAATTGAAAGTTTGGCTGGCTATAGTAGCCTGGGTTGGCATTTGTGTTTTCTTAGTGTCTGTATAACATCTGTCCAAGCTCTTCTTGCTTTCCTAGTCTCTGGTGAAAAATCTGGTGTAATTCTGATATGAGAACAGAACTAACCAGTGTCATGCATAAAAATCAAATAAAACAACATGTGGCAATATGTTCAGTAATGACCACAGTTTTTTGTGCCCTCTCTAAGGAAAGGAGAGAACTGAGAAAGGGAATGCTAAAGTAAAAGCTGTAAAAATAGAGGAATGAAAGGGGTTCTCCCTTGTAAAATTGGGACACTGATGGCAACTGGAACTGAGATGTCTCTAGCAATGAGACATTTGTCAGCTCTTTCTGCTTTGGACTAAGGAATGCATTGCAGCATCAACTAAATTCGTGCTGATACAGCATAAGATAACACAATTGCCCGAAAACTTAGAATCTTCTTGTATCTTTGCTTGATTTTTATTTGAATGCTCTTGTTTTTCCCTAATTGTGGGAAATAGAAATAGAAATAGAAAGGATCATTTTATTGTTCAGCATTACTAAAACAGGAAATTCTTAAAGATTTTAAATAAATTAAGAATGTCACTACAGTTCAAAATTGTTTCTTTCTAAATTAAGGAGTTACAATGATTTGGAATTGAGGTGAAATATTTGAGAGTGGCACTGATGGCACACACCTGTAATTCCAGCGCACAGGAGACAGAGACAGGCAGATCTCTTAAATTCTAGACCAGCATGGGCTTCATGATGAGGTCTGGGCAGGAATCCTACTGACAAGATAAAGTTGCTTGCCAAAGACAGCCTAAAATTCAGGATGACAATTTTTCCCTTAAAGATACTATGTAAATTTCTGCCTAATAATAAATAGAGATGTCCTTAGTAATTTAAAAGATAAATTACACATCAATGTTAAATTTATATAAGGAGAAAGTTGAATATAGCTATATTTATTCATGTAAGGTACGATTATAATTTCAATTTGAAAGACAATGCCTTTTCTGTTGCCAAAAAAACATTTTGTCATAGGAAAGAGATGTTGTTCTCGTCAATGTAAGGACCCAGAATTGGGTTTGGGTTAGAGTTATTTTGCTTTTATCCAACACAAAAAGTAAAGCTAAACTCAGAGCTAACATGAAGTAAAATGTCATGCTTCTCTGAACAGCCAGCTTGTCTCCTTGGAGTGTAGTACTGTCATGGGAGAACTAATGGCAGCTTATGAGATCTAACATAAAGTAGGGTGTCATACCACTCTGAACAGCCAGCCAGTCTCCTTGGAAATTGGGGTTCCCATGGTAAAACTGATGGCAACTCAGCCTACTGGAAAATAAAGAACCCAGGCCAAAACCTCTGAGCAAGTACAAATGCTTGAGATGTGCTTAGGCAATAAAATGGAAAAGAGTTTAAATAAAGTTGAACATATAGAGAATAATACTAAATTAAAAGAAAAAAATGAAGTCTTGATATATCCACATAAAAAATAAAGGAAAAGAAGATGAAAATTAATACAAGTGATTTAAAGGCTACATAGATACTCAATAAACTCCTTCCTTTGATCCTGGACTTGGGAGGAAAAATACAGAGATATGTTAGGTTCCATGGGAGTTCAAGGATAACCTAAACTACAGAGCAAATGCAAGACCTCCTAGGTTACACAGAGAATCCTTGTATAAATAAATAGTAATAAATAAATATATACTATATATCACTTTAGTGGAGCATACAAAATCTTGTTTGATTTATCAATATGAAAATGGTTATATGGGCAATAGTAATGATAATATTGTACATCCTCTATTCTATTAGATATTTTCTTTATTTACATTTCAAATGTTATCTATCCCCTTTCTTAGTTTCCGCTCTGAAAATCCACTATCCTCTATCCCCTCTCCCATCCCCCTGCTCTCCAACCCACCAACTCCCATTCCCAGTCCTGGCATTTCCTTATACTGGGGCATAGAACCTTCACAGGACTTAGGGCCTCTCCTCCCATTGACGACCGACTAGGCCATCCTCTGCTACATATACAGCTAGAGCCACAAGTTCCACCATGTATTTTCTTTGGTCGGTGATTTAATTCCAAGGAGCTCTGGGAGTACTGGCTAATTCATACTGATGTTCCTCCTAAGGGGCTTCAGACCCCTTCAACTCTTTGAGAGAGGTCAAAATGGAGAAATAAGGGTAGAAAAGAGGCTGCTAGATTATGATGACTTCAAACTGCTGGACAAAAGATATGTTTGTGTCAACAGGAAAGAAAAAATAGATTCCATTCAGTATAATAAAAATTAGGTTTTCACAGAAGGAACCCTCCTGAATATGTTGGATAGAATTACGAGAAAAAGAAATCAAAAAGACCGGATAGGTAATGTATAATGTTTACCAACTATTAAAATAACTCTTAAACTCACTGGGACATATAAATGTCTCCAGCCAGACTTAAACTTACATGATCAGTAAATGTTGTTGGCAACAGAATTCTCATGGCTTATTATTACAAACAATTTTTTCAGATGTCATAAATGGAGAATTATTTTACAGATTTGTCATATAATCAAATTAGTTAAAAGAGAAAGGCAGATGCCTTTCAGTAGCTCAGATGGAGAGCAGAAAGTTGTCCTTTGCTAAACTGTGCTCCTTAAACATTCCAGACACTGTTGGTACAGAGTTATGCATTGCTTCTGAAAACTGTATGGTCACAGAAAGAAAAAAAATAAAAAGACAAACAGCCAGATGACCTCAATCCCTCCACCTTTATAGACTGATCCAGTCGGGAATTCACTTAAGCCTAAAGTTTCACAGCATACAGAGACTGGGGAACACTGATGCCAGCCAGCTTTCTTTTGAGTTCATCATTTTTCCCAATTTCCTTTGTTCCTGCCAAATAAATAAATAAATAAATAAATCCTTTGCTCCAATTCAACAGGAATCAATTTTTAGAATATAGTCATTTAAGACACTTAATTTGAAGTAGATGATTTTGGTCATTTTAAATGTCACAGATATATTGTTATTTTAGAGGATGATTACAAATTATGGTTTTAGATGAGGAAATGTCATAATGCAGAGATTTGAGTCAGGAAATTTTGCTATTCTTTTTGTTTCCTCTTTTTTTCTTTCTTTCTTTCTTTCTTTCTTTCTTTCTTTCTTTCTTTCTTTCTTTCTTTCTTTCTTCCTTCCTTCCTTCCTTCCTTAAGTAAAAGAAAGGGGTTTGAGAAGAAGCATAGGGAATATAGGACTATTATAGAAATAACAGAATAAAGGGTAGACTAGACTATTGAATCTACTCTTCAAAATAGCTAAGGTTATTTTTTTTTTTTGCTTACATTTATATGGATTATTGTATGTTGGTATAAGTTTAAGATTTTCTGGAGTACAAATCTTTTATATCGATGAAAAATTAAAGTTTATTTTGTTACAACATACTGTGAATACATGATTTCAACTTTCATATAAGGTAGTAGGCCTTTGCAACTCATTTGAAAATACAAGTTTTAGTTCCAATCCTTTTAAAGCTGTTATTCCAATCTGTTTAGAATATATAAACAAAACACACACATATTGATAGAGAATCAAACTCAAGGTTATGTCAGATAACAGTTTAAATTATCACATAAATGTGCATCCTAGGTTAAACAGATAATAAGTAGCTAGAAATGGGCATAATTTTCTTGCCAGATACACTGTAAATAGATATATGTATGCTCTTCAAAACATTAAAGACAAACAGAGTTTGGCATTTAAACATGTTTTTATTAATTTAAGAAATTATTTTTGACATTGAGACATGTCAACTGCTGGTAGCCCCCACTCAACTTAGAAGAAGATAATGAGTATCAAAGACCTCCATTAGGAGATAATTTCAATTGTAACAAGCAAGCCACTGGGAAAAGAAAATGCCCTAAATTTACATATATTGACAGAATGTTGTCCAGAAAGGACAAACTGACAGAGGGCAGTTAACTATCAATCTTTGCCAAGACAGTCCTTCATAATTCCTACTTCATAAATCTTCTGTGCCAGAAGTCTGAAGACAATGCACCAGTGTTTTAACATACTGTGTAGCTAGCTGTATAAGCAGCCAACTGTGTGTCAAGTCTATATTGAAAGTGTTTGTCTGGACTTCCTGCATTCTCAGATAATATTTCTCTTTCCTTCTCAAGTCTCTGTTGGGGTTGAAGACTAGAAACCCATAGTCTTAATGTAAGCTTAAATTTGTGAAGGATCTAAAATATAAAGTTTTACAGTCTTAGGAGATATTTAGGATGATAAATGAAGGTTAGATGTTCCAAAACATGCTTTGTGAAGTTCAGACAAAATTTTTAGCTTGGTGATGCAAATTAAATACAAAATTCTGAATTCATCAAGATAGGACAGATAATAGAGTTCTTCTTCCAAAGATTACCACCTATAGTTCTTGCCATTTTTTTTTTAATTGTAAGAGAAAGAGCCTTTATTGGAATAAAAGGGGAAGTTGTTGAGGTATGCTTTGTGAAACTGTCTCTGTCTTTCTGGCATTCTCTGATTGGCTTTAATAAAAATCTGATGACCAATTATCTGGGCAACAAGGGAAAGCTTTTACTCCCTGGGAAGAGAAAGGAGGAGAGCCTTTTAAGAAGAATCATGGAAGAAGACATATGTGATCGTAGGCCTGGAAGGTTTAGTTAGCCAGCCATATGGCCAGATGGGGCTAGGTGGTTGGGTTAACTTAGATGAGGTAGTTGAGTCTCTGCCTATCTAAGACCCAAGGCTTTAAAATATTAAAATGAATCTGTTGATTATTTGGGCAGGGGGCAGGGGGAAAGCTGATTTAGGAATTATTGCTGCCATATTAATCTCCAGCATTAATAATCTTTTAATCTATACATAAAATTTTTGTGCAGACCCTATAAAATAGTTCTTATATTTATTATCACCACAAAAACATTACTTCTTTACTCCCTTTATCTAGAAAAAATGTTGTTATATATTTGAAACTAAGGTAACAGTTTAGTTTATTTCTCTTAAAGTATGTTATAAGATGAATATATCTCATTTAACATTTCATAGAACAAGAAAAAAATTCAATTAAACTAATATATTCCATGAAACTTAAGAAGCATATTCTGGGGCTGGTGAGATGGCTCAGTGGGTAAGAGCACCCGACTGCTCTTCCGAAGTTCCAGAGTTCAAATCCCAGCAACCACATGGTGGCTCACAACCATCCGTAACGAGATCTGACGCCCTCTTCTGGAGTGTCTGAAGACAGCTACAGTGTACTTACATATAATAAATAAATAAATCTTAAAAAAAGAAGCATATTCTGTAATTTCCATATTCTTGTTTTAAATTGACCATTAATTTCACATATTTTATATAGGCACACACAATTGATAACACAGAGAACCCAATGAACCTCCAGATAAGTATTTAAATACAAGCTACTTCTTAATTCATTCTGACTTTAAATTTGTGAATAAAATTGGAACCAACTCAAGCTTATATTAATTTAGCAAGCTCGTGACAAAAAGGGAAAATAAAAAAGAACCACATTTGCTCTTGACTGAGATAAATTTCAAAGTTAAGTTTTTCCTCTCTGCTTAGGTTTGTTGTTACCCTCAAGGCATTAATCTATTGAAAAGGATAAGATATCATCTTTCAGAAGAAACATGTCATAAATATTGTGATAAAGTATTTGTAATCCTCAAAACAGATGGCTGTTTCATAAAGATTGTCAGCCGAGGAGGTTTTGCTGACAGCATCATATTAAACAACTGCAATCGGGTTCCACATTACACAATCAGAGTCTTTTTCCCATTAATCAATCACAGCTGGATGATTATTCTGACAGCTGGATCTTATAAGACCTAGTTCTCACCCTTTGCACAATTCTTGAGTAATAAAACATAAATCGAGTAAAGTGTGATTTCGACAGTTGTAATAGTAAATTAACATGCAAAGGGGGTAAACATAAGGAGTTATTCAACCTCCTTCATATGGGAAGGGCAGTACTGCTAAGAATCTTTCATAGAGCATCTTTCAGCAATCTGGTGTGTCAGGAAAGAATTGCCTACACTAACAAAGATAATGCAATCAGGAGATATTCATCCCTCCTCATGTCTTCAATCTGGCAAGTTTTGTGCCATTACCTAATTCATTCAGGAGTATAGTTTTCTTTTCTAACATTTGAATAATATATAGGAAAGAAGGTTTCATCTTCTCACAGTAAAAGGAATGTACATTATGGTCTTGCACCTTCACCATACCATCTATATAAAATTATTGGATTATCTGTTATGTATAAGTCTTTAGTTCTGAGAAGATAAGAAAAGTTATGTTTTCATATGAAATTTGATAAGCAACAAAGTATAAAAATTCAGAATGCCTGGAACCAGCAGAGTACATGTTTAGTTTCTTCCAATACATTAATCGTTGTATAAAATTTTGGCTATTAAATTTTAGCACTTTACTTTTGTCTCTCTTCCAGGGCAATGTAAAATTAATGTGAACAAAGAGTTTATTTTGTGCTCATTATTTCTCTCCTGAACTTTAATATAAAAAATTAACTTGTATAAAGTATACACACAGTAAATATATGTTTAAGATAATTTACTAAAGTTTACTCACAATATATATTGTGTGTGCTGGGTTCATTTTTGTTAGCGTTTATCATTTATTAACATGTATACATGTTGTAATTATAAACCACAAGCTGTAATGTGTTCATAAAAGAAATATTTGGAGAATACCATATCTATAGTAGATGTCACACTCTTTTTTATTGAAAATAGTTCTTTTCCTCATATGATATATCCTGATTATGGTTGCCTTCCCTCTATTCTGCCACATTCCTTCCCACCTTAATTCTCACCTGAAAATACACCCATTATGTCACAAATTAGAAAACAAGCATGCTCCTATGGAATAATAGTAAGATAAAATAGAGAAATAAACAGAAGGAAAATATAACAAGGAATAGATACCCACTCATTCACACACTCAGGAGACTCCTAAAGTATTTCATTATTAATGTATGGGGTTCAAGGTGTGAATTAAACTTTAGTAATGTTTCTTTTATTAATGTAGATGCCCTTGCATTTGGTGCATAGATGTTGAGAATTGGTAGACTTTTCTTTTGATGAATGTGAAGTGTCCCTTTCCATATCTTTGATTATTTTGATTGTAGATGTTAAAATGGCTACTCCAGCTTGTTTTTTCTGTCCATTTGCTTAGTAAACCTTGTTTTGCCCCTTTAATTTGAGACAGTATCTCTCTTTGTTGCTGACGTGTGTTAAAACTTTGGACCCAAAATTTCTACTTTCTACAAGAAATTCAAGGAAAAAGGAACTGAAGGAACAACCAATGAATAATTGGCCCAATTTGAAACCCATCCAAAAGGCAAGTATCAATCCCTAACAGGAGCCTAGCATACTGTCCTCTGAAAGGCTCTACTCAACAGCAGGTTGAAATAGATGCAGAGGCCCATAGTCAAATAATGAACTGAGTTTGGGGAGTCTTACAGAAGAATTTGAAGAAGGTTCAAGGGTCCCAGAGGGGACAGGAACTTCACAGGAAGACCAACAGTGTCAACTAAGCTGGATTCTTGGAGACTCTCAGAAACTGAACAATCAACCAAGTTGCATACAAGGGCTGGACCTAGTCCATTGCACAAATGTAGTAGCTGTGCAGCTTGGTCTTCATGTGTGTCCCCCAATGACTGAAACAGGGGCTGTCCCTAAAACTATTACCTGTCTGTCAATCTCCCTAACTGGGCTGTTTGTCTAGCCTCAATAGGAGAGGATGTGACTAGCTCTGCAGAGACTATGCTCTAAGGGAAGAGGTGGTTACTCCACCCTCTCAGAGAAGAAAGGGAGGGAGTATAGGGAAAGACCATGTAAGTGGGGGAACTGGGAGGAGGGGAGGATGTGACTTAATGTAAACTGAATAAATAAATTAATGGAAAAATATAAAGTTCATTTTTTCTCTTTTTTCCTTTTTTTTTAATTAGATATTTTCTTTATTTACATTTAAATGTTTTGCCCTTTCCTCCTTTCCCCTCCAAAGCCCACCTATCCCCTCCCCCCTCCACTGCTCACCAACCCACCCACTCCTGCTTCCAGGCCCTGGCATTCCCTTGTATTGGGGCATATGATCTTCTCAAGACCAAGGGTCTCTCCTCCCATTGAGAGCCCATAACGCCAGTCTCTGCTACATATGCAGCTAGAGCCATGGGTCCCTCCACTTGTACTCTTTGGTTGGTGGTTTAGTCCCTGAGAGCTCTGGGGTACTGCCCAATAGAAGTTTATTTCCTATTAGTCATCTGTTGCTTAGCATGTATCCTAACCTTAAGAACAGTTTATTTCCATAGTGAGACTCTCTTTGGGGAAACTAAATTTTCATTTGCAAGATAACCTTGTTCTAATGTTGCTTAAAGTGACCTGTTTCCAACATTGGGTCTATTTTAATGAGCAATAAAACTTCTTCATTAACCACAAGTTAAAACCAAGTTCTTTTTTGTTTCTTCTTTTATAAGTTTAAGATGAAGCAGTCCAACTTCTTGTGAAAATCTATAAATAATTGCTGGTGATTACAACCACAAATATCCAAGCTTCATTGTTAAACCTCCATTTTAATTTTAAATTAACTTCTCACTTAACATATAATCATAGAATGCTTTCAGAGACATCAAGGCTAAATAAAAGCCTACTCTTTAATATGATAATTTTTCCAGTTCATTACCATATTTTAACTGCTCCTGATATGTTTTATTTTATAAACTCTCATTTTGCAATAGAAATAAAACTTTTGCTGACATACATAACTATTTCAATAATAACATAAAAAGCTGTGCCTTGAGTCGGGCATGGTGGCACATGCCTTTAATCCCAGCATTCAAGAGGCAGAGGCAGGTGAATTTCTGAGTTCAAGGCCAGCCTGGTTTACAAAGTGAGATCCAGGACAACCAGGGCCATACAGAGAAACCCTGACTCAAAAAACAAATCAACCAACCAACAAACAAACAACAAACAAACAAACAAAAAGGCTGTGCCTTGTCAATATTTTATATATATGCTGTTATTTTGACCTTGGTTATTGTAATACACATGATAAAGCACTAGATATCTTTAAAGTCTTTATTTTTAAAACAGTTAGTTGAAATAACACCACTTTGTAAATTTGCTGGTCTATTGTTGAACTATTTTTATCTGTCCCCTAAGAAGAACATGAATACTATGCTGATACACACACACACACACAAACACACACACACACATATACATACATATATATATATATACATATATATATATATATATATATATATATATATATATATATACTGGTTTAACATCCAGTTTGATAATTGTTCAAGTGACATTTAAAAACTATTGGCCAATATTATTGTTATAAAAATGCAAACATTTTCATTTCTTTTTTTTAGAAAATTATAGAAATCATTGCTCTTGATTTGATAGGTAACGTAATTGTGAAGTATCCAAGTTTGGAAATATTGTGAGCTTCAGTTTTTATGTGTCATACTATTGTAAATAAATATTGTAAAAATAAATAAATAAATTCTGATTTGATACGTAACATACCTGTGAAGTATATGAGTTTCAGATCAGTATGATATCCAATTTCTATGTGTGGTCTCATTATAAATAAATATTGATATAAGCCAATGACTTTTCATTTATTAATATAAATGAAATAACATTCTTAGGAAATCTACTCACATACAATTGAAATGTATCCAATTTATAACATATAGGTCCCGATACTTTACTTGTAAACACCAATATGAATGCTGAAAATTTTGCATTTCATGATTCTTATGTGACACCATGATTCATTGATCATAAATTTACAAAGAAGTATGTACTCCAAGTTACCAAGCAAATAAGGAAAAGAATTTAATCAGAAAAACAAATCATAAAATTGAATATTCATTTTCTTTATTTTTTTAAATCTTCTCTCAGTAGGTAGGTAAGATTTCTTTTCATGTAAAGAGTTAAATATTTATAGTAAAAAAACTTAAAAATAGCTATATGTATATGATAGCTGTTTGATAAACTATGGGTGTAGTTAACAATATTAATGTTAAAAAGGTTTAAGTGTGTGAGTTATCAGTAGTTACCCATTGTTTAAATTATGAAAGCTCCTGTGCACCCACTTGTTGTTTTGTGCAGTGAGAGATAAGGATCTTGGTTTATTTCTCTATATATTAAAATCCAGTTCTTTCAACACCATTTTGTTTTAGATGCTGTCATTTTCCCAATGTAAATGCTTGGTATCTTTGACAGAAAGGAGGGATCTGTAGGTTTTTAGACGCCTATCTGCATGCACAATTTACTTGCATTAATTCATGCTTATGTGTGTTGTTTGTTTGGTTTTGCCATTACTAAAGTCTTTTTATTACTACGTTTCTTGTGGTTGTTGGAATGAAAATGGTAACTTTGGTCATCAATAGAGCTCTTTGAGAGAGATTAGTAGATTAGTCTTGTTGACTTGGGTAGGGCATTATTAGAGGATGTGAGTCTCTAGGAGGCAGACTTTGATATTTCAAAACCCCATGATAGACCCAGTCTCTGTTTTTCTCTGCCTGCTTTAGCTCTGTTGCCATGTCTGCCTGCACCATGTCACAATAAGCATGAATCAATCTTCTCAAACTGTAATCAAGCTTCTAATTAAATGCCTAGTTTATATGTTATCTTTGTCATGGCAAATGACATAATAAAAATGATGTAGAGGTCATTGACAAACACAAGGAGAAACTTTCAAATTATTCTTCAGAGTGTCTGTGAAATCCCTTGATTTAAAATTCCATTTTCCATATAATATTGTTTTATTTACTTTTCATCATACGATCTATTTGTTATAGTGAGACACTGAAGTCTCTGTAATTGAGCTACTCACTCATTTGGGGTTAGCTTCAAGTATATTAAGGATCATTGCTGGGCAGTAGTGGTGCACATCTTTAATCCCAGTACTTGGGAGGCAGAGGCAGGCAGATTTCTGAGTTCAAGGCCAGCCTGGTTTCAGTGAGTTTTAAGACAGCCAGGGCTTCACAGAAAATCCCTGTCCAAAAAAAAAAAAAAAAAAAAAAAACCCAACAACAACAACAACAAAATGATCAATGATCATCAACATAAGACTTGATATTCTGAAACTGGTAGAAGGAAAAAGAAGAAAAAAAAAAAGTGAAGGTGCACATTTCGTCCAATAAATGTAAGCAAGGACATTGTGAATAACATTCAGGAAGCACAAAGAATAACACGACTAACCAACAATCTAAATGCTTCTGTACAGAAAAGGAAGTCAAAGAAATGACTAGGTCACATGTAGAATGGGAGAAAAAATCTCTGCCAGCTATTAAATTGGCAAGGCTCAGTACCTAGATCATAAAAAAAAAAAAACTAAAATATTCTAATGATTAAAAAAATAAGTAACTCAATTACAATTGGCCTGGCAAGGAAATCAATTTAGATATTAATCTAGTGATAAATGGGGGACAATGTGGTGCATACTTATAGTAAAGTACTATCTATAAAGGAAAAGTGAAATTATGAAACTTATATATAAACTGATAATAATAGAAAAACTATACTAAGTGTATTAAATGAAGCTCAGAAAGGTAAGCAACATATGCCTCATAAAATGACAGTAGCCATAAGCTGTCTTTGTTTGTTTAACTTATAGCACATCTAGAAACAAGAAAATTATCAATCAGCCATGAATGGCATGTTAAGGGACAAGCATAGTAAATTTTGTAAGGTAAAATGCTGGGAGTAAAATTTCTTAGGCATGGAAGGGAGTTCAGATATGGTGGAAACTAGTACGTGAAAAGAAGGCCAAGTGCTATGAAAGGAATGGACTATGGAGACCCATGAAGATGTTATCTTATAAACCAATTTAAAGATCAATAAGTGGAAGAGTCCTAGAATATATGTGAAATAGAAAATAAATGTCCGGTAATACTATGGTTAAATGAACAAGTTGATATGGAGCAGGGGGATAGATAAAAGTAGAAAGTAGAGGGCATATTAACCAAAAGTTAAAGTTTATGGAAAAGCTTTATGGAAACCAACTAGGTTGCATGCTACTTTCAAAACAGTTTAAAAATGAGCTCAAAGATAAATTTCCTATATGGGCAGACATTGTTGCTCCAAGACAACATGGGTTATCAAAGAAAATTTCAGTATAAGACACAAAATATACTCGTGTGAGTTATGGGTCAGGTAGACTCTTTAGTCTCCATAACAACACATGCCATTGCAATTTCTTTGGTGACATACCATAATTACATGAGATAAATGTGTCTTTGAAGGTACTACATACTTTGAATACAGGTCATCAAAAAATGACACAAAGTTGAATGAGTATGAAAGGTGGTAGATCAAAAACATAATTTTCCAAATGATGTATTTACTTCAGATTTAGGTGCCTTTCTTTGTAACACAATCAAATTTTATAACTATACATATTTAAGTAATAAACCTAGAAATGCATACACAAAGATGAACAAATATAATCAAAACATGTTGTGAAAAAAAAAACTCAAAAAACTAATAACAAATCTGAAACTGACCAAAAAATTCCCCTAGTTGGCTATCTTTTATACTGATGGATATCTTTTCTATGTAGGCTGCTTGGTGAGAAATGAGAGCAATGCTCTTCCCTGAGCTAGAAACTGCTTGTTGAAATGCAATCCTGTCATACAAATTTCTGATGCAATAATGACCCAACCATTATGGAACAGCTAGTCATTTTCCAACTGAATGTGTGGACTTCTCCACAGGAGAGAGTTTCATGCTGGGTAGTGTAACTGGTCAAAATTCTACAACTTTCGATGCCATAAAACCCAACGAATAGCCCATTATTTTTATCTTGGCATACAGTCTTATTGCAAAATTACTTTCTAGATATTTATTCAGATATTCATAGAACCAAGCTGTTCCCAAATACAGTAAGAGTAACTTCTTTCCAAGTCAGTCATGACTGGAGAGATTACTTGTCAAAGTGCTGAAAATAAGGGAGTGGATGTTATTTCCTAAGTGGGCTGTTTATTTTAACCAATCTCCAAAAAGCTTAGACAACTTAAAGAAGAAGACAAAATATAAGAGCAGGGATTTGGGAAGAATTAATAAAGATGACACAGATTTCACAAATGACCTCACAGAAGCAATGGTTGCCCTCCCAAGACCTTTAGAATATGAAGCAAGCCAGGCATAATTTCAATATAGATAGTAGAGACAATCTATAGGCCCTATCCTGTACTGTGAAACTACTGGTACTAGATAACTTTTGGGATAGGACGAATCATATATTTGACAATATGGGGATTAATTGATTTTGCATGCTCCATTAAATTGATCCACACTTATTTATTTATGGGCAGGACTTACTGAACTTTGTTGGTTGTCAACAAGTGTGGAATAAACAGGACACTCAGAAGAGAGTGTGTTGGGAGACCTCAGGAAAGTTGATAGCAAGAAATGGGAATAATTGTAGTCATATTTCATTGTATTAGAGTAAAAAAATTCTTAGAAAAATTACTTGCTCTCTTGTTACTAGAAAGAATACTTGAAATTACTTGTCACATCTCCCACCAATCACCATTTTATAACTATGCTTTCAATTCTTTCTCAAAGTTACTTTCATAAAAATTCCATTTTCTTTATCACAAGAAAAATACTGCTCATGTTTTCCTACCTTAATGGTTTTCAGATAGCCCTAATCTGGATAATCCTCTTGGGTAGAATAATTATAAAAAGTTATTAGCCTGTCAACACTGAAGTATGTTGCTAAAAACACAGAAACTCTAGCATGACCTACTGCAAAATGTTGTACTATTGAGATATCAAATATTCCTCCAATGAACACAGTTCTGATAAAAACACGCAGTCTGTTTTGCAATGTATAAACTATAAACTTATATTGATTTTCATATTTAAAAACATTTACAAGTATTTAAATTACACCTCATATACAATCAGCTCTAAACACCTAGTCTGGCTCTGCTCATCATGTACTTATAACCATATGTGAAAATCCTGATAGGAGTGCATTACCCACTAAGAGTGACTTAATGTTTGGAAATTTCAGAGTGAAGTAAGATCATCTCCTTCTCCAAGTAAAAAATCATCAAAATGGCTATGAAGTTTTCTTCTGCATTTATTAATATATTTAATACCTCATGTTTAATTCCAGGTTTTACATATATAACTCCTGGTTTTACATATATAAAACCGTCTACCTTCAGAATGCTGGATTTCTTTTTATCCTCTTTCAGATTACTACTTACCTCATTGTGTTGCAGGTGTTTATTTGGAATATTCAAAGAAAATTATCATAGTTATCAATTTAGAGATTTTTTATAATAATTATATCAGTTGAATTCTAGACCAATTTTACATTAATGAATTCTTTATACTGACAGAGCTTCCAGTGAGGTTGCTAGACTTGTTATGTCTAATATTCTTTTTATAGTTATAACTGCTAGCTATATTTATAATCTATAATCATTTATTCTCCATAATTATTGTATCTATTATCTCATTTAAAGGTGGCTACAATATAGTTGATGACAATACTTGTCTCTTAGAGGGTTATTGAATCAATAGACAGAAAAGTTTTACTTCTGTTAAAATCACAGGCAAGGCACACTCTTTAGAATTTATATAGCCAAAATGGCACATACCCTTTTCCATTGCACCATGACAAATGATGTCTCTAGTTTCATTAAAACTTTTTATGTCTTTATAGATTAAAAATAACAATGCTATAATTATGCCAGAATAATGAGAAATGAGTTATTATTCATACTTTTCAAACATATGGACTACACTTGTATGACAGTAGAGAGTTATATCCTCATGGCCAAATATTGGTTTCAGTAGGGGAAAGCACTTGAATAAAGACAATTAAAGCACTGTTGACTAACCATTGTGGTCTCAGTACAACAAATATATATATATATATATATATATATATATATATATATATATAAATATATATATATTTGTAGAATTCAAAATTCATAATATATAGGTGTGGAGAAATAGCAAATAGAAATAAGAGTACTTGCTGTGTAAGCATAAAAATCTAGCACCCTTATGAAGAGCCATTCAAAGCCAAGCGTATTTTGCACCCTAACAAAGAGGTGAAAACTAACAATAAAATTAGTTTTATTGCTTAAATATTATTGCTTTAATTTTTAATTGTGTAATTAATCATGTATATATCTGGGTGTGTAGTTTATGTGTGTATGCCTGCATCCATGTGTATGTATGTGTGTGTGTTTGTGTATGTGTGAGTGAATGTGTAAGTGTGTTTGTGTGTGTGTATATGTACACATGCATGTTTGTATATGTGGGAGACCAATAGAATACGTCAAGTGTCTTGATCTATCACTGTTTTACATCCTGGAGACAAAAATCTCTTCTTGAACTTGGAGATGGCCTGAAAGCTAGAAAACTCCAGTAACTCTCCCCTCTGATCATACTTCAGTTTTCTTGAATTCACCACTAGATAATAAGAATAACCTCATTATGTCTTGCTTAGAATAAATACAAAATGTCTACCAGTGGCCATCAAAATGGAAGTATATTAGCATAATTTTCATGGCACTGTAGGTTACTTAATATGTGTGACTTTCTGTACTTTTGTATGACATTGTGGAGCCAGAGAACATGGGTGGAGGAAGCCAGCCTGTAGAAAGAGTAGAGAGTAGGCATGTCCAAATCCTGGAAATTTTGGCAGGAGTAAGATTGCTCCTCCCATCCCCAGGCCTGAATGTCTAGCACATGTAGCCCTGCACTTCATCTTTGACCCCTGTAGTTATTGTAGCCCAGTAGTCATTCTAAACTTCCTTTTCTCTTTTAAGGTCATGCCAGACAGCCCCTGGAATTTCTCCATATCCAAATGAGGCACCCCCAATGCCCTAGCTACAGACAATGATATAAATTCACCCTTAAAGCCTTTCCCACTGTCTAAATATTTAAGTAGCCTTTGTCATGTGTATCCTGCCATTAAACAAGCTGACTCACTGAAGCTGTTTCTTTAGAGTCTGGGCATCTTTCTCCTAGGCTCCCAGCTGTTCCAGCCATGCCTGGGATTGTGAGCCCACCTCACTACAACAACAATGGGTACAAAAGCCAAAACTGAATGTCAATCATGCAAATGAAAAAAAAAAAATCATGTTTCTATGAGCAAGACTGAAATCAGAGCAGCTGTAACTTACTCGGGATTTTAGTGAAAGCACATACTGTTGGGTGTCATTTATTCTTAGAGATTATTTGCATTTTGCTATCTTATTTGAGGATCTTTAATTTAATTGAGATATAGATCATTTAATTACTTCCATATGACACAAAATATGCAATATTTCTATGGGTAAGTAGAAGCATTTTTCATCCTTCATCAGACTTAGTACCTTCTCTTTTCACCACAGCTAAAAGAGAAAAGGATGTTACTTTTTATCTTGGGCTGGACTAACGGCTCCCAGAACATAGCATTGTAAAGCTGGAAAAGTTTGTATATCCTGCTTGACAGATGACCTGCTTTCTTGAAGAATCATTCTTGGGTTTTACCAAAGGTCGAATATTGTATTGCCATATAAAAACTAAGGTTCTAAGAAGTGAGAGACCATACACATGTAATGGTATTTTCAAACCCAATATCCTCCTAATCTTACATAATATTTTATCATTCCACAATAATAATGAAAAACATCAAATAACATAATGATTTAAGAAGAGAACAGATAACATTCTTTTAAAGTTCCTAAATATAATTTTAAAAAATACATGTTAGTAAATCTGTTCCCTACAAAAATGAGAGGAGAACTACTTCATAAATAACTATTGCTCTTGTGTATGTTTCCAAAAGAACCAAATGCTTTATGTAATAAAGATAGCTTCATAGCTAGGTGTCAGTGTTTCAAAATTTCTAAGGCATAGAGTTAGCTTCCATGGCACTTAATGTTGGAAAGGTAAGAGAAATGTAGCCAGTAAAGCATTTGATTTCCAAACCTCAGGTCCTGAGACTGATACTCTCTCTCTCTCTCTCTCTCTCTCTCTCTCTCTCTCTCTCTCTCTCTCTCTCTCTCTCTCACACACACACACACACACACACACACACACACAGATAGAGATAGATAGATAGATAGATAGAGAGAGAGAGAGAGAGAGAGAGAGAGAGAGATTTAGGTTCATTGAGTACAGTAACAGATTCCAACTCAAAAATCAATGTGGCTGACTTTTGAATAACAATATCTGAGCTTGCCTTTTGTCAAACATGCACACACACACACGCACACACACACACACACACACACACATAAAAATTTCTTTGCCTACTCTTCGGACTTTTTTTTCCTGCTCAGGAGTTGCCCCTTTCAGAGTTAATATGTGTGTTGGGGTCACAATATTATTGTAACTTGATATATCACACCGAGTAGATATTTCTGGGAAGATTGGTCATTTTGACTGGATATAAAAAGAAGTAGATTTGAGGATGAGTAGAAGTGGGGGCTATGAAAAGGAGAGGGAAGAGAAATTGCAGTGAGAATGTAATGTATGATGGGATAATAAATTAAAAATATATAGTTTTATCCTGACCAGTAGGTTTCATTCCAGGGATGCAGGGATGGTTTAATATACAGAAATCCTTCAACATAATCCACTATATAAACAAACTCAAAGACAAAAACCACATGATCATCTCATTAGGTGCAGAGAAAACATTTGACCAAATACAACACCCATTCATGATAAAAGTCTTGGAAAGATCAGGAATTCGAGGTCCATACCTAAACATGATAAAAGCAATCTACAGCAAACCAGTAACCAACATCAAAGTAAATGGTGAGAAGCTGAAGCAATCCCACTAAAATCAGGGAGTAGACAAGGCTGCCCACTTTCTTCCTACCTATTCAACATTGTACTTGAAGTCCTTGCCAGAGCAATTCAACAACAAAAGGAAATCAAGTGGATACAAATTGGAAAGGAAGAAGTCAAAATATCACTTTTTTGCAGATGATAGGATAGTATATATAAGTGACCTAAAAATTCCACCAGAGAACTCCTAAACCTGATAAACAGCTTCAATGAAGTACCTGTGAATATACAAAAATACAAGGCTTCAAACAATAATAGAAAAAATATAGGTTTTAAATGTCCCATTTAATAAAAGAATACTAAGACCAAGTTAATATTTATTAAAATATTGGTGCAGAAAATCACATACTAAGTTTTTTTATTGGGTATTTATTTCATTTACATTTCCAATGCTACTAAACCTAATTTTTATAATGTTTATGTTATCTAACTTAGATACAGCCATATCCATTTTAAAATATTTTAAAACACTCAATAATCTTACAGTTATTATTGCCAATACAAAATGAAAAAAAAATTCCATGAGATAATTTCAAATAAATCTTCATCTGACTGTAGCAAAAACATGATATATTAGATATGTAACAGTCATAAATACTAATAAATTTCCTTTATACTTTTTGTTTTCTAAACAAACTTTCAATTAAATATTTGTTAAATAATAATAAATGCTTTGAAATATATTTGTTTTTTTAAAAATACTCATTTTACTAGAGTTTATGAAACATTAAAAGTTGGATAATAAGTCCAGAAAAGAATGCATAGACAAGTATAAATTTATTAATATTAAATTAACCAAAAATGATGAAATTTTTAAAAATAAATTATAGCATAAAAGATTATGATAATCCATAACTCAAAAATGTCTTTCTAAAAATGAAAATATGTTTTAAATTACAATATAGTGTATCTCTTAGAAATGGCTGAAAAAAATAAATATGTTGAAAATAATACCTCAAAATCCACCAATAACACTCTTGGGCATTTATCCAAATGAGTATACATTCCATTACAGTCAATTACTAATACATCTTCATTGTTGCTCTATTTATAATAGTCAGAAATGGAAACAGTGTAGATATCTATCAAGAGGTGATAGTACCTGATGGAATATTCTTCAGCTTAAAAAAAAATCAGTGGATCAATTCATGGAGCTATAAAAAGGCATCCTGAGAGAAGTAATCCAGACAGAACAAGAAAAAATGATACATATTTTCTTATATGGCAGTGGTGGGTGTTAGCTTTTATCTTTAATAAGTACTCTACAATACACATAACCACAGATGTTATATATAGAGTAAAAACAAGCAGAGAATGGAAGGTAAAGCATATATATATATAGATATATATGCTTATAAGCAATGGCTTGTGCTGTAAGATCGAGAATGGACAAATAGGACCTCATAAAATTGCAAATCTTCTGTAAGGCAAAAAGACACTGTCAATAAAACAAAAAGGCCACCAGCAGATTGGGAAAGGATCTTTAACTATCCTAAATCTGATAGGGGACTAATTGCTAATATATACAAAGAATTCAAGAAGCTGTACTCCAGAAAATCAGATAACGCCATTAAAAATGGGGTACAGAGCTAAACAAAGAATTTTCTACTAAGGAATAACAAATGGCTGAGAAGCACCTGAAACAATGTTCAACATTCTTAAACATCAGGAAATGCAAATCAGAACAACCCTGAGATTCCACCTTCCACCAGTCAGAATAGCTAAGATTAAAAATACAGGTGAAAGCCCATGCTGGTTAGGTGTGGTGAAAGATAAAGACTCCTCTATTGCTGGTGGAATTGCAAGCTGGTCCGACCACTCTGGAAATTATTCTGGTGTTTACTCAGAAAATTGGGCATAGTACTACTGGAAGATCCAGCAATACCTCTCCTGGGCATATACCCAAAAGTTGTTCCAAATTATAATAAGGACACATGCTCCACTATGTTTATAGCAGCCTTATATATAGTAGCTTGAAGCTGGAAAGAACCCAGATGTCCCTCAACACGGGAATGAATACAGAAAATGTGGTACATTTACACAATGGAGTACTACTCAGCCATTAAAAACAATGAATTTATGAAATTATTAGGCAGATATTTGGAGAATATCATCATTAGTGAGGTAACCCAATCACAAAAGAACTCACATGATATGCACTCACTGATAAGTGGATATTAGCCCAGAAACTTAGAATACCCAAGATACAATCTGCAAAACCCATGAAACTCAAAAGTATGAAGACCAAAGTGTGAATACTTCATTCCTCCTTTGAATGGGGAATAAAATAGCCATGCAAGGAGTAACAGAGACAAAGTTTGGAGCTGAGACAGAAGGAAGACTGAGACTGCCCCACCTGGGGATCCATCCCATTAACAGCCACTAATCCCAGACACTATTGCTTATGCCAGCAATATTTTTTTTTTTGACAGAACCCTGATATAGCTGTCTCTTGTGGAGCTATGCCTGACAAATACAGAAGAGGATGCTCACAGTTATCTATTAGATGGAACACAGGCCCACAAATGGAAGAGCTATAGAAACTACCCAAGGAGCAGGAGTTTGCAACTCTATAGGAGACAACTATATGAACTAACCAGTACCCCTAGAGCTCGTGTCTCTAGCTACATATGCAGCAGAAGATGGCCTAGTAGGCCATCACTTGGAGGAGAGGCTCTTGGACTTGAGAAGATTAATATGCCCCAGTATAGGGGAATGCCAGTGCCAGCAAGTGGGAGTGGGTGAGTTGGGGAGCAGGGCAGGGGTTGGTTATAAGGGACTTTCAGGATAGCATTTGAAATGTAAATGAAGTAAATATATAATAAAAAAGAAAATAATAACAAGAATGAAAATAAATAAAGAAACTTACTGTCTAAACTTTTTTGTAAAATTATAAATACATGAATTTAAAACATATACAATGTAGTATGTGAGATATATATATATATATATATATATATATATATATATACAATAACACTGTATAACTAATACAAGTAGAACAATTAACAAGGATATTCATTTGAATGATATTTTTATTCTTGCTGGTTTAAATATAGCTTCCACCTCAAAACAGAAAACAGCTTCTTCTCAAATGCACTTTCAATTTTTACCAAAGTAGACCCCATTTGCTCTACAAACAAAACCTCAGCTAACTTTAAAGAATGCAAGTCATAACTGTTGATGCATGACCCCAACTCCTAGCATAGCTGCAGTCATTTTATTTCATGCCTGCCAGCTGTTTCATATTGCTGCTGTATTATGGCTGCCAGTTATTGGCACATAAAAATTACTTGATTCAGAATAAGGTCATGCTGATCACATATCCTGTTATATTTTGCATTAGGTTTGTTACTCTTAAGAAATTCCACAAAGCTTTACATGGGACCTATGAAATTAATGGTCAATATGAACTGTTTATCTAAAATGGCTTGAGTTCAAGCAGAACACTGGGCAGCCCTTTCTTCATATACAAATGAGAATACTATGGTTTTCGTGGTTTTAGCTTCTATAATCACAGAAGAAGGTGCTAGTCATCTCAGTTCAGCTGTTTGGATTTTGTTCCGGGAAATGATTAGCTTTGCCTGGCCTCAGTTAGAGAGGACGCTCTTAGCACTCAGTGATTTGATATGCAGGAGCATATGCAGTGTGGAGAACTAATCCCCATATATGGGCTCCCCCTCTGCAAAGGTCAAGGAGAGGATGGAATGGGAGGAAGAGCTGGGTGAGTAGGTAATAGGACAATTGAATATATTGGGATGTAAAATGAGTAAATACATTTAATTAAAAAGTATGAAACTACATTATATAAACAAAAGACCTATATAGTCAAAATAAGATAAATATAAAATAGAATGATGAAGCACAAATACTCTAAAAATACTAATAAGTTTGTTTCATGTTGAGCATCTACTGCTGGGCATGGGCCTATCCATAAGTGAGGTAGGTATACCCAGTGAGAGTACCTTAGAGAAAATTAACTTGTCCTTTATGACTGCTTATCAGTTTGAAACAGATTTGGGATTAGCAATGGGTCTTGGGTCTATGTCCACTCTCTGCTCTGGGTCCTTATTCAGCTTAGACCTGTGCAGGACTTGTATACTATATGTTATCAAGTACATTCTTTTTAGCCTAATAAAGCCACTTCCATTCCCCTTTCTAAAATTCATTTTTGTTAGTGCTAAAATTAGATTTGGCATACTGAATTAAAATTCATATGCACTTCCACAAATTTAAATAGAGTGATTATATATTAAGGTCAGATAAATGCATACTACTTTATAAATTCGAGTGCTCTGAACATCTTAAAACTTACTAAAATAAAATCTCTTAGAATATTAAATATTTCATAAACGTTAATGTTATATACATAGATCTTGATAAAATTCCCTTCCAGACTACATTCTAAATACAGACTTATATAATTTTTATATCATTATTTAATAGCTAACATAAAATTCATATGAGTTATTCAAAAGGAATATAATATAACTTTTAAATCTAAGGTTTTTTATTAAGGTTGGACTATATATAAATTAATTGGTATGTCTGTTTAGTGACATTCTGTATGGTTTATTTCCTTCATAATGAGGATTATAGAAAATATAATCCCCAAAATAATAATGTTTAAAATTTCCATTTATTAAAATGTATCTTATGTATGTTTATGCGTACATAAGCTATATACAAACAATTATGTATGATACAATTTTTACAAAATATATTTATTTTTATATTAACTTAGAAATACATATTTAGTAAGCTGTTATTAACTTGTCCCAGGTACATTTTATGCATAATAAAACTAAAATTTTATGAAATAAAATGACGATAAGACACAAAGGTATATTTATTCCACACGACCATGGACATAAAACAATTTTAGATTCTCAGAAATTGGAAATAGTTCTACCTCAAGACACAGGTATAGCACTCCTGGGCATATACCCCAAAAATGTTCCATCATACCACAAGAAGAGTTGCTCAGTTGTTCGTAGAAGCTTTATTTGTAATAGTCAGAAGCTGCAAACAATCTAGATGTCTCTCAATAGAACAACGGATAAGAAAAATATGGTACATTCACACAATCAACTATTGCTCAGCTATTAAGAACAATGGCATCATGAAATTTGGAGGAAAATAAATGAAACTAGAAAAGATCATCCTGATTGAGGCTCCCAGACCCACAAACACCAATGTACTCACTTAGATGTGGGTATCAGCCATAAAGTAAAGACAACAATGTTATAATCCCCAGACCCAAAGAAGCACAGTAAAAAGTGGGGCCCAGTTGAGGATGCCTAAATCTTTTTGAGGAGGGAAAGAAACACAGACATCTGGAGTGGATAGAGGAAGGCAACTGTGTGAGAGAGGGATGGTAATGAGGAAAGAAGGGTTGAAATATGGGGAGGATAGGAGAAAGAACTGGGAAAGAGTACTAGAATCAATAGGGGGAGGGGGGGAGTTGGTATCTCTGGGACAAGTTAAAAATCCAGGACAATGGAAAATCCCAAAATCTATGAGAGTGACCCTAGCTAAGACTCCTAGCAATATGTGATTGGAACATGAAGCATTTACATCTTATAACCAGAAAGACATTCAATGGAGACATGTGATTAACAATGCATCCACAAAACGTTATACCTTAATTCTTTCTGCCTATAAGATGTTCAGGTATAAAGAAGGAAACAGAAAGCAAGGGAATGACCAACCAATCACTGGCCAAACTTGAGTCCTATGTCATGAAAATGAACCTACCTCTGACAATATTAATAAATAATATTCTACTATTCTTGCAGATAGGAAACATAATAGTCATCTGAGTGGCTTCACTCAGTAGCTGATGAAAACCCATGCAGAAATCCTCAGCCAAACATTAGATGGAGCTTGGGAAATCTTGTGGAAAAGGAGGAGGGAGGATTGAAAGAGCCAGAGTGGTCAAGGACATCATAAAAAAAAATCTATAGAATCAAATAACCTAGACACATAGTGCTCAAAGACCTAACCTCCAACGAAAAAGCATGCATACCTAGGTAATGTATAAATATTGAGCAAATCCATGTGGGACCTCCAGAAACAAGAGAATAGTGTGTATCTGACACTGTTGCCTTTTGGATCCATTTTCCCTAACAGGATGACCTTGTCCAGCCTCAGTAGAAGAAATATATCCAATCCTACCAGAACTTTATATGCCAAGGGAGGTCTACCCTCTCTGAGGAGAAAGGGAAGGAGTTAAAGGAAGGGAGGATCGAGAAAAGTACTGGGAAGAGAGGAGGGTGGAGAAGCTCTGATTAGGATGTAATGTGAATAATTAAATTAATCAAAAAATGTAAAACAATTAGAGATAGCTCATGGTCCTAAATTTATCTTTATTAATATGAGTTTTAAATGGAAACTTTTAAAGTTTTCTCAAGATGTTTTCTCCTTGATCTGTATCTCAGTTTTGTTTCTACAACACTGTTCCTATAATTGGAGGGTATAAATTCATTTCAAGAGACCACTGCTTCTACTCAGAAGATGTTCTTCTGATTAGACAACAGTTCTCTGAATTCCATAACTTTCAGTGTACTTCCCAAGCATCTTCACTGCAAACATCATCAGATGGCCTTGCTCTTCCACATATTTGTCTTACTTCTTCACTGCAAGAATCCTTTCCCTCTGTATGTACACTGAGTCCTAGCATGGAGATCAGTTTCATACCTCAAATTAGCAGTTGAAAATGAAGAAAGAAGTTTGTATGAAACTCTTGGTTTTTGTATTATGTGTTGTTCTGTTGTCAAGTAAAATAATACAAGAAAAAAAGAAAAATTATTCTTTCCTGATCAGGAAGTCAAAGCACAGGGGTTACAATGACAACAGTAATCACAGTCACCAACATGTACCACAAGCAACAAATAACTAAGGATTACCAGTCACTTATTGTGTATTGCTGTCCATTGAAGCTATTGTGGTCCACAGGGATTTTCTTTTGCACTTGGTCATATATTTGTGTGATATCCTATACATGCAAAGTGGATCACACGTCTCACAAAGAGAGATGATCAAAGGAAGGAAAATGCCACTCTCATGACTTCTGCCTTAGTAGATCAGTAAAAAATTATTCCCTAAGCAACTATAATATAGGCCTCTTGGCAGTTAGTTTGTAGCTAATGCTTTCACAGTTGAATCTACGGTTGAGAACACACACAACTTAACTATACAAATATAAGGTTCTGAGCATGCGCTCCAAATCTAGACAGGTGTGTTGACTCCTGCTTTTAATCCTAGCACTTGAGAGGCAGAGGCAGAGGCAGACAGACTTCTGAGTTCAAAGCCAGCCTAATCTACAGAGTGAGTTTCAGGATAACCATGACTACACAAACAAATCAAGTATTAACAAAATTAAATGAGAAAGAGAGAGAGAATAAAATCTTTTGTTTCCAAATTTTTTCTTACAATAATCATATATTTGAAAAAAGAGATAGTAGCAGAATAGTGCACCTATCAGGTAAATAACATATATTCTTATCAACTCATGTTTTTATAAGCCTGTTTTGTATGTATTTTTCACACCTTTTTTAAAAGAAAAGATGCCCACTCTGACAGGAGAGAATGAGAAAATAGTCTTTCATTAGTTACATAACTTTTATATCATTCTAGATATGGAAAGGCCAACCTAAGGAGAAAGACACTACTTTAATACTTGAGTAGAAATGGTGTGTGTGTGTGTGTGTACACGTGTTTGTGTGTTTGTGAGAGGGAGATAAAGACAGAGAGACAGAGACACACACAGACAGAGAGAGAAACAGAGATAGAGAAAGAGAGCGGGGAGGGAGGAGAGGAAGATTTGTTTTAGATCAGAAACTTTATTGGAAGAAATATGAAGTTCACTTTCTTCAGGTATATTTAAGAGTTGTTTAAAGGGACATTGGGGTTAAATGAGATCAATACTAGAGATCTGTGACTTATAATCAATAGAACATCACAACATTTCATGACTGTCTTAATAATGATGCACAGGTTGCATGTTTTCTATGGTTTTCTAATATAAGCATGGCAAAGACTTATTGGTTACTTGGAAAATGTTATTTTTTTCTCTAATAAATAAATGTCTACTGTAGTAATGAGTACAAAGAATGACTGATGGTCATTGGTTTTGTATTATTCTTTTGACATATAACATCTACCAGAAGCAAAAAAAATGCTATGAATAGCTATTAAAGTAATTATAATTGATGTCTGAGTTATGGCAGCAGTTAAAAAAAGTACATAATTCAATTTCTCTTAAATGTTAAAACTGGATGGTAAGAGAAAACAGAAATACATAAGAAAATTGAAAGAAAACAGTAAGGAGACTACAACTTCTGAATACTGAGGAGATTAATTCCTGAACTTAGGAATGGTTCATGCAAAGTCTTTTCATGTTTATATATTTTATGTCACAGGAAAGAAAGTTCATGTTTGAAAACTAAAGTTTTTAAAAGTCTATTACGAAGGAAGGTCATCCTGCATGGTAGCATCTTTGTTATGTTAAACTAAGACGTCATTAAAAACATTAAAGCATAATGTATAAGAATATGCATGATCCCAAGTCTGACATTTGTTTTAAACCTCTATGTAGTGTATAGTTATTAAGGATTAACAAAGAAATGGCTGAAGTTTTGTTTTTTGTTTTTTGTTTTTAAATCTGTTGTAGAGAGGTTTGAGGAGTTATTTCACAGCAACTATTGTCATATCAACTCTTGGGAGATGTGCTATTTTTTGGTTCATGTATGGATAACTGTTTACTATGCACATATTTTCTTAAAGCCAAAGAGTTGGATCATATCTTTATTGGTGGTCATAGATATTTACAAAGACCCCATTCTAAAGATGAGGTTATTCAAGAGAAAGACATTCTCTCTGTTGGAATAAGACTAAAGTAGGATAAAGAACTGTTTCTAGAAATATTAAGAATCAAATTACTAAAAATACATGCTTGGATGTGTATCAGAGACTGAAAAATGATTTCTTTCTCTTGCTGTACTGGTTTTGAAATTTTTCCTCAGAAATTCTCTTATTTTTTGAGCAATGCAATAATCAATCATTTTGAGATGTCTACAGATGCCTCTGTTCAGAACTAGAATTAAATGAAAATAGTTGTATAAAATTCGTGTGCTCTATATAATGGAAGAGAACATACAAAGGTTCAGAATTGTCTATCTGATTCAGTAAAACCTGTTTTTGTATATGATGTTAACCTGGAGTTTCAAATCAGTTTTTTTCTATACATGCTCCTACTTGTACTTGTGTAGGATGAACTATTAATTTAGACATATACTCATCATGATGTGCCATATCTTGGCAGATGAAGGATAGGCCGATGGATAGATAGATCCTGAAATAGGTAGATAGATAGATAGATAGATAGATAGATAGATAGATAGATAGATGATAGATAGATTCATATATATATATATATGTATATAAATATATATATGTGTGTGTATATATATATATACATACATATACATATATATACACACATATAGAATGGATACATACACATATACATAAATATGATAGAAGATGAGATAGTCAGATAGATAGATAGATAGATAGATAGATAGATAGATAGATAGATAGATAGATGGTAGCTAGAGATAAATGCACATACAATGTTATAGACTTAAAGGCAAGGAGCACAAACTACTAGAGATAAAAGTATTCTTAGATATACCTTTTTAAGTTGGAGTCACTATACTCTTTAGGATATTTAAAGCTTACCCAGTAGCTATCTTTAATATTTCAAATAGCACAACAAATACCAAACTTTAAGAATTAAGATGACTAATATGATTTAAAATATTTTAGCAAGATGTTTTGACTATTTATGGCCTTCTTACCCAATGCTCTGAATGTATTAATAAATAGCTTTAAAAACAGAGAGGGTGACATTAATAGAAAAAATGATGAAGCTATCAAGAATATAGTTGTTTGTGATTGATGTACTTTGAATTTCAAAATAATAGTTGTCATAGAAAAATGGAAGTATTCAGTTGAAACTTTCAGCAGCTAACATTCTGACAGGCCTACAGCTTCCTCTCACTTCCTTCTCTCCATCACATGCTGAATGGAAGTTTAGGGCTAGAGACACTTGACTTATCCACTGTCACAGTGATTGTTAATTTCAAACGTGTGATTAAGTTATCAGATCTTCTGAATGCCACTTCAGTCTTATCACACAGAATCTATGTAAAAATTAGTATTATAAAAATAAGAGCTCCTCAAATACTTCAAAATTTCATATAGGTACTGTCTTTTTTCTGTTAGTGTAAAATTTCAGTGTGTGATACATTAATTCTCTATATTCAACAATGAAAGAGTATAGAAGGAAAAAGGTATATAATACTGTTAGTAGTACCACAGAAATCTTAAGGGAAATATTGGTGGTAAAGGTATGGGTATAAAAAAAAAAAAGAGGTTCTGGACAGTGGGTTTGGGGTAAAGGACACATATGTCTCTTGCAGAGGATCTGAGTTTCATTCAAGGCATCTGTGTACAAAAATCACTTCTAACTCCTAGCTACTCTAGTTGCAGGGGATCGGATGCCCTCTTTTGACCATCACAGAGACACCCACTTACACACACTAGTGAAACCCATCCCACAAACACAAATACAAAAGATTTAAAATATGAATATAGAGATATTTAATCTCTAAATATTTTAAAATATGCATAGAATTATTTATATATCCATATATGTATAGATACAGAAATATATACACATTTGGAAATAGAAGATGAAGGCTATTTATTAGCATCCAAAGTCCTTTATTCTAGATCTTGGTAAAATTTCTAAGCTTTTCTAATCTAATACAAATATTTCAAAATTATTTTCATTTAATCACTGATTACATATTGCCTGATAACTAAGTTATAATTTTTGTAAATGGCAATTTACATATGAATACTTATTTACTTCACTTTCCTTAAATAATTAAAATGGTATTCTATTAAACTGTCCATGGTTTGCCATTTTTTGAGAAATGTATAAACACATATAATGTGTTTTGATAAAAATCACTTCCCACTCACTAGCCTCCAATTCCTCCCATATCCTGATCATTTTCCTCACAAATTCATGTAGGTTATTGTTCCCTCTCAGTGCATGTAGTATATACAGTATGAGAAGCATGGTGTCATCCCCTGGACTATAAGTATCTTACCTGTGACCATGTCAAGGTAAAACCTCCCACTTTGTATTTACCTTTGACTGTATTTCCATCTGTCTCTCTCTGTGTCTATGTCTAGATGTCTTGGTTCGTCCCTCTGTCTCTTTCTGTTGTCTCTTTGTGTCTGTCTCTATCTCCATTTTTCTCTCTTTCTCTCTTTTTTCTCTCTCTCTTTCTCTCACCCCAACTCTGTGTGTGTGTGTGTGTGTATGTCTGTCTGTCTGTCTTTGCATTCACTAATTGTCAATAGTTCATCATCTAGAAATGGGAGTTCCTGAGTTTCCACTCCGTACTTACTGCAATCTCCACTAGCTTAACACTGTTCAGATCCTGTGCATATAGCCATACCTAAGTTCATGCCTGCAGCACCTCTGTCATGTCATGATGGAAATGCAATTTCACAGAGCAGTCCCTTTGTACTGACTTGTTTGTTTCTTTCTTTAAACAGGCATACCTTTTATGGATGCATGTCTGGCCTTGAACTTAGAGATTTGTCTGCCTCTTCTGGGATTAAAGGCATATGTCACTACCACCTCACTACTACTGTATTTTGGTTTTCAATTAATTAATTAATTAATTAATTCACTTTACATCCTGATCACAATCCCCAGTCTTCCCCCACACAAGGCCCTTCTTCTATCCTCCCACCCCTTCTCCTCAGAGAAGACACATGAAGTAACTCTAGGACTAGAGACATTCTTCACACCAAGACCAGACAAGTTAGCTTAGGTAGGGGAACAAGATTCACAAGCTGGAAACAGATTAAGCTACAGCCCTCTGCTCCAGTTGTTGGGGATCCTATGTGAAGACAAAGCTCTACATCCACTTCCTATGTGTACTGGCTTGGGTCCAGCCTACGTGTGTTCCTTGGTTGGTGGTCCAGTCTTTGGCAGCTCCCATGGAGCCAGTTTATTTGATTCTGTTGGTTTTCTTGTGGAGTACCTTTCCCCTTCGAGCCCCTCAATCCTTCTCCAAACATTTCCACAAGACTCTCTGAACTTGGGAGAAGAATTGGCTAATGTTTGGCTGTGGGTCTTTGCATCTGTCTGTTTCCATGGGCTTCTGAATAGAGATCTCAAAGAACAATTATGCTAGGCTCCTGTCTGTAAGGAAAAGAGAATATCATGAATAGTGTCAGGGATTTCTTATTGTCATAGATGGGTCTAAATTCGGGTCAGTCATTGTTTGGCCATACCTCCATCTCTGCTTCACCTTTGTCCTTACACATCTTGTAGACAGGGCACATTTTGAGTTGAAGGTTTGGTGGGTGGGTAGGTGTCCACATCCATCCACAGGGGATCTACCTGGCCACAGGAATTGGCCACTTCAGACTCCACATCTCCAAGTGATAGAATTCTCAATTGGAGTCACCCCTATAGACTCCCTGGTGTCTTCACAACCCATCTGAGGTCATTGGTGCTTCCCAGAAATGAATTCCCAACTGCCACTATTTTCTGTTTCACCTCTACTCTCTATACCTGATCCCCCTGTCCATTTCCCTTCCTATGCCCTATCCCAACAAGTCCTCTCCTTCCATCTACCTTTGACTCCTATTTTATGTTCCCTTCTATGAGTACATCCCTCTACCATCCTTTATTCTGGAAGGAAGGGACTGTAATATTGATGTCCTAGGTAGGACTGAGGACTTCACATTCACTGTGTATTAACCAGTAGTAATTCTCTGTATTAATCACTATTTTCTTAAAAAAAAAAGTGTGTCTTTGGTGAGGATTGAAAGATGCTAAAATTTATATATTATACATATAAATGTATGTATTTAAGGTACATATAAGTACTATGCGAATTAAGCTGAGCAATATCAGGAACTTCCCCCAGTGTCCTATAATTAACCCAAAAACTAGTTCTTGGCTTGTTACCCATACCAGGAATGAGTTTTGTCTTGTGGAGCTGACCACAATCTAATATGAAGGCAATGACTACTCCCAGAACATTCAGGTTACTATTGTAACATTGAGTCTAGGACAGTTGTTCACACGGTTCAACTGGACTACATAAGGTGAGACTACTGATAACATTCTTTTCAAGTTGCATGCACAGAAATATAAGATAAGAGTACTAAGAGAGTAGGGTTGAAGCTTCCAGGTCAGTGTCAGTTTTTACTTGACTTATGACTCAAGTGTATGGTATCTTCTGAAATAGATTCATGCCATCAAGTTCTAGAGAGTGATCAGTTTCAGTGGAAATAGTCTGTATTGTGTGAAGGCTATATAATGCCCCACTGACAAAAATATAAAGGGAAGTAACCTACATCCAGCACTGGGTTATTGTTAGGTAGTCTGTAATTTCTATATGAGCCATTGCTCCTATTGTAGGGTAAATCCTTTAAAACTATGGCATTTTAAATGTCTTTAGTGTTAATTCTCCCTCCCTATTTTCCTGCCTGTACCCTGTCCTTCCATTTAGCACTCCACTTAAGCTTCCCAGACAGATTGTTCTCCTTTCCCTACTCATCCAATCTGTGTTGTACATTTTATACTAGGATCCAGTAGACAAAGTAGGGGAAAATGGCCTGCTCAATAAAGGGTAAAACTATCTAATTTGAAATAATCACAAAATGAAATTGCTAAGAAATATTACAAAAATCCCAAATATGATTATACCTTTTATTATTATTATATTTAATATTATACTTTGTACCCTTGAGAGCAACATTTTGAAGGTAATTTATCTTCATTGTGAACATACTCAACCTCCATTGTTTCTAAATAAAGAACTGAAGTGAATTTTCACAAAGCAGAGCAGAAAACATTTTGCATGTGCTAGAAGTTTCTTAAAGTCTCAAAAGTTTCTACCACTTCTAAAATTTTATGTCATGTTTTTAAGGCTCCTTAATATTATGAAAGCTAAAAATTAAATCACTATAATAAAAATATCTAATAGTGTATGTTTGTTTTCATTATTTTGTTCTTGCATGAATTTGGTTTCTTTTTCTTTGAGACATGTTTTTACTTGTAGTCCCAACTAATCTTGAAATTTCTATGCAGTCTAAGCTGACCTTGAATTTGAGGCAATTTTCTTGCCACAGCTGTCTTCATATTACCTTTTATTTTCCCTCACATTATTCTAGTTATTAAAAAAATATTTAGATTCATTAAAGAAGAAAACTTTTTTAATAAAATGAATGTCATATACAGATGTGTTGATAGAGGTTTGTTATTCTAGCACTTGAAATGTGTAAGAAAAAGGGAAGATTGGAGTTCAAAGTTAACCTGGGCAACATGAGACTATGACTCACATCAACGATGAGATGTGAGAAATCAGATTCTGTTTAGAGCAATAATTAAAACACATTATATATTCAGAAGTCCATGGGTTTTGAAGCATCTATTTTAAATAAATTTTAGGATAAGTTTTTTATTCACAATAAACAAGTGTCTAATACTCTCTGCTTCCCATCCATACGATATTTCTTATAATGCTCATCAGTTATCAGAGTAGAATTCTTGCTATGATTCATTGGAAATTTAATATGTAGAGGTAGCATAAATCTGTTGAGACTGTTTGGGTTCTACACTACACCACCTATGAGTTTGATAGATTCTTATAACCGTGTATGCACTGTTAAAGTATAATATAAAAAAAAAATTACTGATTTAAATATTTCTCTCTAGTTATCTATGACTTTCTCTTTAATAACCACTGACAAACATTAACATTTTATTTAAAAAATGTATTTATTGTATGTGCATGTATTGAAAGTGGGTATATGTGCCAAGTGCATACCAGGTGACTGAAGAGGCCAGAAATGATTGTTGGACCCCAGGAACTTACAGAGAGTTGTGAGTCACCTGTAGCAGTGTCTTAAATTGAACCTCTATCAGCTGCAAACAGCACATACTCTCAACCACTGACCATCTCTCCATCCCACCAGTGTTATATTTAATGTTTTAGAATTTACACTGTTCCAGAATGTTATACAGTTGGACATACAGCATGCTGCTTTTGCAGATGGATTGCTTAGTACATTTAAGTTTCTTGAGCCTTTCAATTTTCTCTCAATTTTTTTTTATTTTTGTTTTGTTTGGTTTGGTTTGGTTTGTTTCTTTTATGTTTTTATTCTTTTGTATTGGATATTTTCTTTGTATTTCAAATGCTTTTCACTTTCCAGGCCTCTCCTTCAGAAACACCCTATTCCATCCTTCATCCCCCTGCTTCTATGAGGGTGCTTCCCCCAACCACCAACCTCTCCAGTGTTCTTCTCCTGGCATTCCCATAACAGGGGCATTGAACACCTTCAGTCCCAAGAGCCTCTCCTCCCATTGATGCCCAAAACGGCCATCCTCTGCCACAAATGCAGCTGGAACTATGGGTTCCTCCATGTGTATTCTTTGGTTGGTGGTCCAATCTCTGAGAGCTCTGGGGCTCTGGCCTATTGACACTGTTGCTCCCTCCAACCACCATCTTGACATCAAGCTGTATTATAAAGCAATAGAGATAAAGACAACATGGTATTTATATAGAGGCAGACAGGTCAATCAAGGGAATATAATTTAAGGCCCAGAAATAAACCCACACATCTGTGGACACTTGATTTTTTACAAAGAAGACAAAAACATAACAATAGATTTAAAAATCCATCTTCAATAAGAGGTGGTTATCTAAGTGTCAGTCTATATGTAGAACAATAAAAATAGATCTATATTTATCACGTAGCACAAAGCTCAAGTCCAAGTGGATCAAGGATCTCAACATAGAACCATATAAACTGAACCTAATGGAGGATAAACTGGGGAAGAGGCTCAAACTCATTGTTAGAGGGTCAAGTTTCCTGAACAGAACACCAATAGCCCAGGCTCTTAAGAGCAGCAATTGATAAATGGAACCTCATGAAACTGAAAAGCTTATGTATGGCAAAAGACACATTCAATAGGACAAATCACAACCTACAAATTGATAAAGATTTCACTAGCCTACATCTGATAGAGGGACAATATCCAAAATATAAAAATAACTCAAGAAGTTAATCTCCAAAATACAAAATTATCCCATTAAAAATGGGATACAGAACTAAACAGAATTCACAATAGAAGAATCTTGAATGGCAGAGAAGCACTTAAATAAATGTTGAAATGTTTTAGATATCAGAGATATGCAAATAAAAATGACACTCAGATTCCACTTCAAGCCCTTCAGAATGGCCAAGATCAAAATCTCAGGCAACAGCAGATGCTGGCAACGATGTGGAGAAAGAGGAACACTCCTCAATTGCTGGTAGGATCACAAACTGGTATAACCATTCTGATAATCAATCAGGCAGTTTCACTTAACTTTACTGCTCTTGGCTATATACCCAAAAAAATATTCCACTATACCACAAGGAAAATGTGCTCCATTATTTTCATAAAACCTTATTTCTAATAGACAAGAGCTAGAAACAACCCAGATATTCCTGAACCAAAGAATGGATATGGAAAATGTGATTAATTTACACAATGGAATATTATTCCGCTATTAAAAACAAGGACATCATGAGATTTGCAAGCAAATGGTAGGAACTAGAAAATACCATCCCGAGTGAGGTAACCCAGATGCAAAAGGACATGCATGGTATGTACTCACTGACAAGTAAATATTATCCAAAAAGTGCAGAATACCCAGGATACAACCCGGAGACTGTAAGACATTTAACAAATGGGAAGGCCTAAGTGAGGATGCTTCGGTGCAACTTGTAGTACAAAACAATCATGGGACCCTGATGGAAGGAGTGAGGGGCATGGATAGGAGAGGGGAAGGTGAGGTGGAAAGGAGAGTAGGATCAGGTATGGAGGTGGGACAGGAAAGAAGACCAGAGTATCAGGAGAATGAATAGAAATATGTTGCTTCTGGAGGTGGGAAGTAGGGTGACCTTCTTCAAGTCACAGAGGCCTGGGATGTGAGAGACTCTCGGGACTCAATGGGGTGACCTTACCCAAAATGCTCAACAGTGGGGAGAGGGATCTTGAAGATACCACCTCCAGTATACAGACAGGGCCCAATGTGGAAAGACAGGGTTAACAACACACTGTCAAAATTTCTGAGTCAGAATTGTTCCTGTCTAAAAGAACTGCAGGGACAAAAGTGGCAAGGAGACTGAATGAAAGGCTGTCCAGTGACTGGCCCAACTTAGAATCCATCTCAGGGGGAAAGCACCAAGGCCTGATTCTATTGCTCATGCTATGATGTGCTTACAGACAGGAACTTAACATAGCTGTCTCTGATTGGCCCTAGCAGCAGCTGACTGAGAGAGATGCAGATACTTACACCCAACCTTTAAACTGAACGAAGAGATATCGATGAAGAAATTAGGGGAAGGATTGAGTGAGCTGAATGGGAATGCAACCCTGTAGGAAGCCCAACAATCTCACCTGACCTTGACCCAGAACCTCTATAGCCTGAGCCACCAACCAGGGAGCATACAAGTGCTGTTCTGTTACCTGGCACATACATAACAGAGGACTGCCTGGTCTGGCCTCAGTGGGAGATGATGTGCCTAATCCTGGAAAGACTTACGCCCCAGGGAACAGGGATGCCCAGGGTAGGGAGGAGCACCTTCTCTAGGAGGCAACAGGGAGTGGAAATCGGATGAGAAACTGTGGGGGACTGTACTGGGATGGGGACAGCATCTGGAATGTAAATTAATTAATTAAAATAATGACAAGAAAGGGAAATCTACAAAGATTCTAAAAGGGATAATGGGAGTACAGAGTTGACAGGTAGGATGGTAGAAGTCTGTAAACACAGAGTCACAAAACTGAAGCAGGAGTGTGGAGGAGTTCAAGGACTATACAGGGTATGTGATAAGGTCAAGACTAGCCCTGAAGTTTAGAACTAGAATCTGTCATAGAAAACCGAAATATGTAATGAATCCTGAAATAAGTAGGATCATCTCAGGAATGCTCCATTACCTCTAGATGAATCTCACCTCTCCTGTAATTAGTGACTGTCATAGTTAATTTCCATTGTCAGTTTGACAGAACATGCAATCTGGATTTCAATTATGGCAATTTCAGTGAGAATTAACTGAAGAGAGAAGACCCTTTCTCAATGTGAATGACACCATCTCTGTGCTGGTTTCAAGACTGAATGTAAAGAAGAAAAGAAGAAAGCAAGATGAACATCAGAATTTACCTCTCTGTGCTTTCCAGAATTCTCCTGATGTGAAAAGATCTACTCACGAATCCCTGTTGGCAGGCTTTTCCTAGCCTGGACGTTATTAGTACACACAAGGACAGGAGACATAATGAGCATTTCCTATTTTCTATTCTTCCTATCTTATATTTTCTGTCCATATCTGGTCTCAGATATTAGATGAGAAAAGTACTACACTATAAGGTCTCTGAATATTAGAAAAAAGAAGAGATTAAACTTATACATAGATGAGCATATAGGATAAAATAGAGTTTTGTCTCTTGATTATTTGATTGGCTCACTGATAATTGATCTCATACTATAACCTGGGCTAATCTGAAATGCATAGACTAGTTGACATGATATCCAAATATTTGTGTACCTCCTGTCTTAGCCTTACATCTGCTGGATGTACAAACACAAGCCTTCACACCAAGTGATTGAAATTTGAATTATACAACATAGTTATCCAGATTCATTGAATATCCTTTTGTTTTTTAATTACTAAATATAAATCCTACTAAGCTAATTATTATCAAAATTGAGAATATTTCTTTCTCTGAAGCATGTTATTAGTTCTTTAAGAATTTTATGTATTGTATTTTCATTATATCCACTTCTCAAAGAACAACCCCTATATTGATTCATGTCCAGTACTGCTATCCCTCTCTCTATTTCCCTCTCTCTCTGACAGTATGTCTAATGTATATTGACCATATACTTTTGGATGTTTACCATTCCCACTGGACCATGTACACCCTACCAGATGCCACTCCCTTTAAAAGGAACTGATAATATTGTTCCCAGAAATTCCCACTGCTCTGTAAGATTCTGTGGCCACGTATCTTTTCCATACATAAAGATCTGTACTTTGCTTGTTTTGAGTCTACAAACAAGTTGTGTGGTTTTTAGGAACCATACACGAACTGCTTCTTCCTCATTCCAGTGATTTATCAAAACAGAGCGGCTTCCTGTTACTGAAGACGCAAGAAAAAAATGGAAAATATGTTAGGCAAACAAGACCAAAACAGTAAGTTCAATAGCATCTAGTATAATAAGTGTAATTATTATAAGTGTCCCACTAAATTACATATCCATTGGGAAAAAATCATCTGTTTTCAATCTAGGGACTATTTTGCTGCTATTAATTTACTGCTATTACAAATTTAAAAGTATGGAGTCTTTCTAATTTGATGTTATATTTGACTAAAGACTTAATTATTGTTGATACAAAATATTTACATATGAAAACAAACCCACATATATATTGAACAATATTGCAAAACTAATGCGTGATTTACCATTATGAATTTATTCTGTCAGATTTATAAAATTCTTATACAACCTTTATAATGTTTGGCTAGGGAGACAATAGTTATGGTAAAGAACTCAATACTATTATTTTTCTATATGGTCATAATATCAAAATTTCAAACTGCCTTTTCAATTCTTACCTTTATACTAAGCACAGTATTTTTTATTTTGTTGACTTTTTTACTATTGATTTCTAGTCTGACTATGTATGTATATGTGTATGTGTGTATGTATGTATATATGTATGTATGTATTATTCTGGAATTCTTAGAATTGAACCCTTGTCTTCTAGAATGGCAGCCAGTATCATTTTATTTTTTATTAGATATTTTCTTTATTTACATTTCAAATGTCAATCCTTTTTCTAGTTTTCCCTCCAAAAATCCCCTATCCTCTCTCCCTTCCCCTGTTCCCCAACCCACCCACTCCTTCTTCCTGGACCTGGCATTCCCTTATGCTGAGGCATAGAACCTTCACAGAACCAAGGCCCTCTCCTCCTAAAGATGACTGACTAGGCCATCCTCTGCTATAAGTATCTTAATCTTTGAGTCATATATCTCTTCAGACCCAATCTCTTTTGATATCTACACTTGTCTATTGAATGCTCAAGACATGTAAATTGCCAAAATGTTCTGTCTCTCTATGTATCTATCTATCTATCTATCTATCTATCTATCTATCTATCTATCTATCTATCTATCTATCGATCTATATCTATCTACCTACCGACCTATCTCCTGATTCTCCTCATTGTATCAAGTACTGCAATGACTTGAAGATTATCCTGTCTTAAGCCAGATTCTACAGATAGACCTCATTGGAAGCATCTAGAATACAGCAGAATATCATTATGTTCTGTTTCATTGTGAGACCTGAGACTATGAATTGTTAGTGTCTGTTTCCAAATGTAGCTCAGCAATTGACCCTAGAGCTTTTGATTAACTGTAAATAGGTGTTTGTGGTATAGCTCAGCACTAGTAAACACCTTTAATCCAAGAGATAAATAAAGTCAATCATAGGTCAAGAGGCTGAACAAGCAACCAGCTCATTGAGCTGAATGCAAGTAAACAGAAAAGAGGGTCTTTGAGTCAAAGGTGTTCTGAAGACAACCTGGAGAAGGAGGAATTTGTTTTCTTCTTGTACATCTGTGGAGTAGGATGATCTGCTAGGTGATTTCTCTGATGCTCTGAGCTACCAAGATTTCACCACAGCGTGGAATCCTACGTTTTCAATTGTTAAAAACAAAGACTGGGATTTTAGTTTTGTTTTTGTTTTTGTTTTTTAAACAATATAAAGACTAGCCACCAAATCTTCTAATGTTTAAAGAACTAGTAGGATAACACTCTGGGTAAAGGTATTTGGCAACCAAGTCTAACTACCTATATTCTATGATCACAGAGCCCACAGGGTGGAAACAAGAAAGATTTTCTGAAAGTTTTCCGTTACCATTCACATGGTGGCTGTGGCATGTGTAAACCTGAATGAACACACACACACACACACACACACACACACACACACACACACACACATCCTACTCCACAGATGTACAAGAAGAAAACAAATTCCTCCTTCTCCAGGTTGTCTTCAGAACACCTTTGACTCAAAGACCCTCTTTTCTGTTTACTTGCATTCAGCTCAATGAGCTGGTTGCTTGTTCAGCCTCTTGACCTATGATTGACTTTATTTATCTCTTGGATTAAAGGTGTTTACTAGTGCTGAGCTATACCACAAATAAGACAAAATTCAAAAGTATTGCTTTAGACAAATATGTTAGAAAATGCCACTCACTCCAGACACTCCTAGAGGAGAGACACCACTATATATTTAAAATTTTCCCACCTTTCTGGGCTTCATGGAAAAAGTGATGCTATATCTGGACTGTTTTCTTATAGATTTATATGTTAAATACCTAAATTTAAGAGATATTCCTTACAGAAATTATCAAGTCAAAATGAGGACATAATGGGGTACTTTAGTTTGATTGGAGTTCTTACATAAGAAAGAAAATTGGGACATACACATGCAAAGATTGAGGTTTGGAATAGAGTAAAGACAGACCTGTAACAGATGTTTTGTGCACCAGCTTTAGAAAGAAGAAACCCTGCTGATGCATTGATTTTGAGGCTCAGAAATGTAGGACAATAAATTTCTGTTGTCTAGGCAACCCAGCTTATGGTATGTGTTGTGGAAATCACAGCAAATGAATGCAAGAAATAAAAATAAAATTTCTCCTATATACAGATGTTTCTTGCTTTCAATCCACCATCTCTCATTTGAAGTATGGTAACTATTAAAATAATAAATATTTCCCTCACCAGTGTAGAAATGAAATATCAATCATTTTTGACAGTGATAAAGATGACTTAGAAAACCACCCTGACTTCTTCCAATATAATTGTCTTTTAGCTAGGGTTAATATTGCTGTGAAAACACACTATGGTCAAAAGAAATGTGAGAAGGAAAAGGATTATTTGGTTTTCACTCCCATATTGCTCTTCAAAATGAAGGAAGTCAGAACAGGAACTCAAACAGTGCAGGAAACTAGAGGCCTGATGCAAAGGCCATAGATGAGTGCTGCTTACTGGCTTACTCTATATGACTTACTCATCCTGTTTCCTTAATGAACCCAGAAGTATCACAACTCACAGTGGGCTAAGGTTTCTCCCATCAATTACTAATTTTAAAATAAAAATGACCTTCAGGCTTGTCTGGAACCTGATCTTATCGAGGCACGTCTGAGGTTTCTTCAACTATATCTTGTGTCAACTTGATATAAAATGAACTACAATAGTAATGTATTTGTGGTTGGGATGTGGTACTCAGAATTGAAATCACAGAATTCTATTTTGTAAAATAATTTGAAGACAGCTTTCTTTTGGCAATCTTAATGAAAATTATCTGATTTGTCTCACTAATTGTCCAAATGTTCACTGATTGAGAAACTATGAAATAAATCAATTCATATCTCAAGACTGAAGTAAAAGATACTCTGGGAAAGCTGACAAGAACATTTTGTCTTCACCAACACTTATTTATGGGTAATGACCCTTCCGGAGTTACATATCATATATTCTATGTAACATGTATTTATATCGTGACTCAGAACAGTAGCAATATTGTAGTTATACAGTAGCAGTAAATAATATTAAGGTTGAGGGCCATCATAACATGAAGAACTGTGTGAAATAGTCAGAGCATTAGGAAGTTTAAGAATCATTGCTCTTGAACTCATCTCAAGAAAATCTCAAACAGCAAAGGAATACACAACTTGGTAAGTAAGATTTTTAAACACATGATTTCTGTGCTTTGCTTTAAATAACTCAGTTTCTCCAAACATTCTCTGTAGTCAAAGAGGACAGTTTTTGTATTGCCAAGAACATCCATAAAATGTGAGCACTTAGTAATTTCACTTATCTATATGTTCACTTATCTATATGATAATTTCACTTATCTATATGTTCACTGAGTTCTTAAATGCAAAGCAAATCTCAAAGCAAAACTGCTGCTGGCTTGAGTTATAAATCACCATATTAGAACATTTAATTTACAGCTAGGGACTTGCTGATGCCATAAATAAGAAGCTATCTGTTTAACAGAAAAGAAAGAAAGAAAGAGAGAGAGAGAGAGAGAGAGAGAGAGAGAGAGAGAGAGAGAGAGAGAGAGAGAGAGAGAGAGAAAGAGGAAGGAAGGAAGGAAGGAAGGAACAAAGGAAGGAAGGAAGGAAGGAAGGAAGGAAGGAAGGAAGGAAGGAAGGAAGGAAGGAAGGAAGGAAAAAAACTAAACCAACTTTGACAATTACACCTCAGAACAAGATGAACTGTCAGTCATTTTGATGACAAAGCAGCCATTTTGGATTGTAGAAATGAAACAGACAAACAGTAATTTAGATGATTTTAATGGATAAAAATAGCCAAAAATATTTGAAGAAAAATTGACAAGGCATGTGTGGATGTTGAGGCTTTTTAAATAGGGTAGTTTGCTGAACATATTCAGTAGAGGGGTATTAAAAGTCTGAGGGTACAGTTCTTGACAAATATTTTTAATTAAGAAGTAGCAGTTTAAATGAATATTACAAAATCCCAAATTATTATTTGAGCCATCAATGCTCACTTCCAAGGATGACACATCTAAACTATTAAATGTAATTTTTTAACATTTCTACATATATTATTATTAGATTTGTTGTTGAAGTTCATTTGCATTCTGGGTTATATGTGGGGGAGTATATGTAGACATTGTGCAAGTGAATACATATATCAGGGAAAAGTCTTCAGGATCATTACTCAGAACCTATTCACCTTGTATTATGACCTAACTAATCTCATTGCCCTAGAGCTTGCCAACTTGGTTAGGCTGAAGAGTCTGTGAGCCTCAGAGAACTTGCTTGTCTCTGCCTCTCCAGTCCTGAAATCACAAGCGTGTTAACATACAACTTTTATTTTCTTTTTTTTTAAATTTTTAATATTTTTATTACATATTTTCCTCAATTACATTTCCAATGCTATCACAAAAGTCCCCCATAGCGCCCCCCACTTCCCTACCCACCCATTCCCATTCTTTTGGCCCTGGCATTCCCCTATATTGGGGCATATAAAGTTTGCAAGTCCAATGGGCCTCTCTTTCCATTGATGGCCGACTAGACCATCTTTCGATACATATGCAGCTAGAGACAAGAGCTCCGGGGTTCTGGTTAGTACATCATGTTGTTCCAACAATAGGGTTGCAGATCCCTTTAGCTCCTTGAGTACTTTCTCGAGCTTCTCCATAGGGAGCCCTGTGATACATCCAATAGCTGACTGTGAACATCCACTCCTGTGTTTGCTAGGCCCCGGCATCGTCTCACAAGAGATAGCTATCTTTGGGTCCTTTCAGCAAAATCTTGCTAGTGTATGCAATGGTGTCAGCGTTTAAAAGCTGCTTATGGGATGGATCCCTGGATACAGCAGTCTCTAAATGGTCCATCCTTTCATCACAGCTACGAACTTTGTCTCTGTAACTCCTTCCCTGGGTGTTTTGTTCCCAATTCTAAGAAGGGGCACAGTGTCCACACTTTGGTCTTCATTCTTCTTGAGTTTCATGCGTTTAGCAAATTGTATCTCATATCTTGGGTATCCTAAGTTTTGGGCTAATATCCACTTATCAGTGAATACATATTGTGTGAGTTCTTTTGTGATTGTGTTACTTCACTCAAGATGATGCCCTCCAGGTCCATCCATTTTGCTAGGAATTTCATAAATTCATTCTTTTTAATAGCTGAGTAGTACTCCATTGTGTAAATGTACCATAATTTCTGTATCCATTCCTCTGTTGAGGGACATCTGGGTTCTTTCCAGCTTCTGGCTCTTATAAATAGGGCTGCTATGAACATAGTGGAGCATGTGTCCTTTTTACCGGTTGGGACATCTTCTGGATATATGCCCAGGAGAGGTATTGCTGGATCCTCCGGTAGTACTATGTCCAATTTTCTGAGGAACCGCCAGACTGATTTCCAGAGTGGTTGTACAAGCTTGCAATCCCACCAACAATGGAGGAGTGTTCCTCTTTCTCCACATCCTCGCCAGCATCTGCTGTCACCTGAATTTTTGATCTTAGCCATTCTGACTGGTGTGAGGTGGAATCTCAGGGTTGTTTTGATTTGCATTTCCCTGATGATTAAGGATGTTGAACATTTTTTCAGGTGCTTCTCTGCCATTCGGCATTCCTCAGGTGAGAATTCTTTGTTCAGTTCTGAGCCCCATTTTTTAATGGGGTTATTTGACTTTCTGGAGTCCACCTTCTTGAGTTCTTTATATATATTGGATATTAGTCCCTTATCTGATTTAGGATAGGTGAAGATCCTTTCCCAATCTGTTGGTGGTTTTTTTGTCTTATTGATGGTGTCTTTAGCCTTGCAGAAGCTTTGCAGTTTCATGAGGTCCCACTTGTCAATTCTCGATCTTACAGCACAAGCCATTACTGTTCTATTCAGGAATTTTTCCCCTGTGCCCATATCTTCAAGGCTTTTCCCCACTTTCTCCTCTATAAGTTTCAGTGTCTCTGGTTTTATGTGAAGTTCCTTGATCCACTTAGACTTGACCTTAGTACGAGGAGAAAGGAATGGATCAATTCACATTCTTCTACATGTTAACAACCAGTTGTGCCAGCACCATTTTTTGAAAATGCTGTCTTTCTTCCACTGGATGTTTTTAGCTCCCTTGTCGAAGATCAAGTGACCATAGGTGTGTGGGTTCATTTCTGGGTCTTCAATTCTATTCCATTGGTCTATTTGTCTGTCACTATACAAGTACCATGCAGTTTTTATCACAATTGCTCTGTAGTAAAGCTTTAGGTCCGGTATGGTGATTCCACCAGAGGTTCTTTTATCCTTGAGAAGAGTTTTTGCTATCCTAGGTTTTTTGTTATTCCAGATGAATTTGCAGATTGCACTTTCTAATTCGTTGAAGAATTGATTTGGAATTTTGATGGGGATTGCATTGAATCTGTAGATTGCTTTTGGCAAGATAGCCATTTTTACAATGTTGATCCTGCCAATCCATGAGCATGGGAGATCTTTCCATCTTCTGAGATCTTCTATAATTTCTTTCTTCAGAGACTTGAAGTTTTTATTATACAGATCTTTCACTTCCTTAGTTAGAGTCACGCCATGATATTTTATATTATTTGTGACTATTGAGAAGGGTGTTTTTTCCCTAATTTCTTTCTCAGCCTGTTTATTCTTTGTGTAGAGAAAGGCCATTGATTTGTTTGAGTTAATTTTATATCCAGCTACTTCACCGAAGCTGTTTATCAGGCTTAGGAGTTCTCTGGTAGAATTTTTAGGGTCACTTATATATACTATCATATCATCTGCAAAAAGTGATATTTTGACTTCATCTTTTCCAATTTGTATCTCTTTGATCTCCTTTTGTTGTCGAATTGCTCTGGCTAGGACTTCAAGTACAATGTTGAATAGGTATGGAGAAAGTGGACAGCCTTGTCTAGTCCCTGATTTTAGAGGGATTGATTCAAGCTTCTCACCATTTACTTTGATGTTGGCTACTGGTTTGCTGTAGGTTGCTTTTATCAGGTTTAGGTATGGGACTTGAATTCCTGATCTTTCCAAGACTTTTATCATGAATGGGTGTTGGATCTTGTCAAATGCTTTTTCTGCATCTAAGGAGATGACCATGTGGTTTTTGTCTTTGAGTTTGTTTATATACTGGATTACATTGATGGATTTCCATATATTGAACCATCCCTGCATCCCTGGGATGAAACCTACTTGGTCAGGATGGATGATTGTTTTGATGTGTTCTTGGATTCGGTTAGCAAGAACTTTATTGAGTATTTTTGCATCAATATTCATAAGGGTTATTGGTCTGAAGTTTTCTATCTTTGTTGGGTCTTTTTGTGGTTTAGGTATCAGAGTAATTGTGGCTTCATAGAATGAGTTGGGTAGAGTACCTTCTGTTTCTATTTTGTGGAATAGTTTGTGAAGAACTGGGATTAGATCTTCTTTGAAGGTCTGATAGAACTCTGCACTAAACCCATCTGGTCCTGGGCTTTTTTTAGTTGGGAGACTATTAATGACTGCTTCTATTTCTTTGGGGGATATAGGGCTGTTTAGATCATTAACCTGATCTTGATTCAACTTTGGTACCTGGTATCTGTCTAGGAACTTCTCCATTTCATCCAGGTTCTCCAGTTTTGTTGAGTATAGACTTTGGTAGAAGGATCTGATGGTGTTTTGGATGTCTTCAGGATCTGTTGTTATGTCTCCTTTTTCATTTCTGATTTTGTTAATTAGGATGCTTTTCCTGTGCCCTCTAGTGAGTCTGGCTAAGGGTTTATCTATCTTGTTGATTTTCTCAAAGAACCAGCTCCTTGATTGGTTGATTCTTTGAATAGTTCTTCTTGTTTCCACTTGGTTGATTTCGCCCCTGAGTTTGATTATTTCCTGCCGTCTACTCCTCTTGGGTGAATTTGCTTCCTTTTGTTCTAGTGCTTTTAGGTATGTTGTCAAGCTGCTAATGTGTGCTCTCTCTAGTTTCCTTTTGGAGGCACTCAGAGCTATGAGTTTTCCTCTTAGAAATGCTTTCATTGCGTCCCATAAGTTTGGGTATGTTGTGGCTTCATTTTCATTGAACTCTAAAAAGTCCTTAATTTCTTTCTTTATTCCTTCCTTGACCAAGGTATCATTGAGAAGAGTGTTGTTCAGTTTCCACGTGAAGGTTGGCTTTCTATTATTTATTTTGTTATTGAAGATCAGCCTTACTTATGGTGATCTAATAGGATGCTTGGCACAATTTCAATATTTTTGTATCTGTTGAGGCCTGTTTTGTGACCAAATATGTGGTCAATTTTGGAGAAAGTACCATGAGGTGCTGAGAAGAAGGTATATCCTTTTGTTTTAGGATAGAATGTTCTGTAGATATCTGCCAGATCCATTTGATTCATAACTTCTGTTAGTTTCACTGTGTCCCTGTTTAGTTTCTGTTTCCACGATCTGTCCATTGGTGAAAGTGGTGTGTTGAAGTCTCCCACTATTATTGTATGAGGTGCAATGTGTGCTTTGAGATTTACTAAAGTTTCTTTAATGAATGTGGCTGCCTTTGTATTTGGAGCATAGATATTCAGGATTGATTGTTCCTCTTGGAGGATTTTACCTTTGATGAGTATGAAGTGTCCCTCCCTGTCTTTTTTAATGACTTTGGGTCGGAAGTCAATCTTATCAGATATTAGAATGGCTACTCCAGCTTGTTTCTTCATACCATTTGCTTGGAAAATTGTTTTCCAGCCTTTCATTCTGAGGTAGTGTCTATCTTTTTCTCTGAGATGAGTTTCCTGTAAGCAGCAAAATGTTGGGTCTTGTTTGTGTAGCCAGTTTGTTAGTCTATGTCTTTTTATCGGGGAGTTGAGTCCATTGATATTAAGAGATATTAAGGAAAAGTAATTGTTGTTTCCTGTTATTTTTGTTGTTAAAGTTGGCATTCTGTTCTTGTGGCTGTCTTCTTTTAGGTTTGTTGAGGGATTACCTTCTTGTTGTTTCTAGGGCGTTGTTCCTGTCCTTGTATTGGTTTTTTTTCTGTTATTATCCTTTGAAGGGCTGGATTCGTGGAGACATAATGTGTGAATTTGGTTTTGTTGTGGAATACTTTGGTTTCTCCATCTATGTTAATTGAGAGTTTGGCTGGGTATAGTAGCCTGGGCTGGAATTTGTGTTCTTTTAGTGTCTGTATAACATCCGTCCAGGATCTTCTGGCTTTCATAGTCTCTGGTGAAAAATCTGGTGTAATTCTGATAGGCTTGCCTTTATATGTTACTTGGCCTTTTTCTCTTACTGCTTTTAGTATTCTATCTTTATTTAGAGCATTTGTTGTTCTGATTATTATGTGTCGGGAGGTATTTCTTTTCTGGTCCAGTCTATTTGGAGTTCTGTAGGCTTCTTGTATGTTCATGGGCATCTCTTTCTTTAGATTTGGGAAGTTTTCTTCTATAATTTTGTTGAAGATGTTTGCTGGTCCTTTGAGTTGAAAATCTTCATTCTCATCCACTCCTATTATCCATAGGTTTGGTCTTCTCATTGTGTCCTGTATTTCTTGGATGTTTTGAGTTAGGATCTTTTTGCATTTTCCATTTTCCTTGATTGTTGTGCCGATGTTCTCTATGGAATCTTCTGCACCTGAGATTCTCTCTTCCATCTCTTGTATTCTGTTGCTGATGCTGGTATCTATGGTTCCAGATTTCTTTCCTAGGGTTTCTATCTCCAGTGTTGCCTCATTTTGGGTTTTTTTTTATTGTGTCTACTTCCCTTTTTAGGTCTAGTATGGTTTTGTTCATTTCCATCATCTGTTTGGATGTGTTTTCCTGTTTTTCATTAAGGACTTCTACCTGTTTGATTAGGTTATCCTGTTTTTCTTTAAGGATTTGTAACTCTTTAGCAGTGTTCTCCTGCAATTCTTTAAGGGATTTTTGTGCTTCCTCTTTATTGTCTTCTACCTGTTTACCAGTGTTCTTTGTATTTCTTTAAGTGTGTTATTAAAGTCCTTCTTGAAGTCCTCTACCATCATCAGGAGATATGCTTTTAGATCCGTGTCTAGCTTTTCCGGTGTGTTGGGGTGCCCTGGACTGGACGAAGTGGGAGTGCTGGGTTCTGATGATGGTGAGTGGTCTTGGTTTCTGTTAGTAAGATTATTACGTTTACCTTTCGCCATCTGGTAATCTCTGGGGTTAGTTGTTGTCATTGTCACTGTTTAAAGATTGGAGCAGAAGCTGTGTTCCACTCACCAGCAGTATCAAAATCCTGTGGCAGGGGTCGTGGGTAGCTGGTGGGTGTCAGCCAACCCTGCGCTCTAGCTACACTGGTGCTGTTCCGGCCGGATGAGGCCTGTGGCCCTACTCAGGCTGGTTTCTGCTTCCCTAACTAATGCAGTCTCAGGTCCCGCGTGCAATTGGATTGGAGCAGAAGCTGTGTTCCACTCACCAGAAGTCTTAAGATCCTGTGGCAGGTGTTGTGGGTAGCTGGCGAGTGTCAGCCGACTCCACAACTTTTATTTTCATTCCTACAGCTGTTTAAATTGTAAATCATAGATAATGCCAGGATTTTTCTATCATGGGTAACATTGTTAAGTAGAATAGGACAGAAACTAGGATTTATAGGAAACACAAAGAGGGATAAAATAGGGTATGTGAAAATTTTTATTTATTATTTTCTTTATATAGATTTCAAATGCTATCCCAAAATTCCCTGTACACTCCCCCTGCCCTGCTCCCCTACACACCACTCCCTCTTCTTGGCTGTAGTATTCCTCTGTACTGAGGCATATAAACTTTGCAATACCAAGGGGCCTCTTTTCCCAGTGATGGCTGACTAGGCCATCTTCTGCTACAAATATAGATAGAGACACGAGCTCTGAGGGTACTGGTTAGTTCATATTGTTGTTCCACCTATAGGGTTACATACAGACCCCTTCAGCTTCTTGGTTGCTTTCTTTAGCTTCTCCATTGGGGGCACTGTGTTTCATCTTATAGATGACTGTGAGCATCCACTTCTGTATTTGCAAGGCACTGACATAACCTCATACAGGACAGCTATACCAGGGACCCTTCATTAAAAACTTGCTGGCATATGCAATAGTGTCTGGGTTTGGAGGATGATTATGGGATGGATCCCCAGGTGGGGTAGTCTCTGGATAGTTCATCCTTTCAGCTTAGCTCCAAACTTGTCTCTGTAACTCCTTTCGTGGGTATTTTGTTTCCTATTCTAAGGAGGAATGAAGTATCCACCCATTGGTCTTCCCTCTTCTTGATTTTCTAGTGTTTGGAAAATTGTATCTTGGGTGTTCTATGTTTCTGGGTTAATATCCACTCATCAGTGAGTGCATATCTAATGACTTCTTTCGTGATTGGGTTACCTCACTAAAGATGATATCCTCCAGATACATCCATTTGTCCAAGAATTTCATAAATTCATTGTTTTTAATAGCTGAGTAGTACTCCATTGTGTAAATGTACCACATTTTCTGTATCCATTCTTCTGTTGAGGGACATCTGGGTTCTTTCCAGCTTCTGGCAATTATGAATAAGGCTGGTAAGAACATAGTGGAGCATGTGTTCTTATTACCAGTTGGAACATCTTCTGGGTATATGCCCAGGAGAGGTATTGCTGGATCTTCTTGGCCATTCAGTATTCCTCAGTTGAGAATTCTTTGTTTAGCTCTCTATGCCATTTTTTGTTAATGTGGTTATTTGAATTTCTGAATTTCTGAAGTCCAGCTTCTTGAGTTCTTTGTATATATTGGATATTAGATACCTATCAGATTTAGGATTGGTAAAAATCATTTCCCAATCCTTTCCCAAGGTAGCCTTTTTGTCTTATTGACAGTGTCTTTTGCCCTAGAGAAGCTTTGCAATTTTATGAGATCCCATTTGTCAATTCTTGTTCTTACAGCACAAGCCATTGCTGTTTGGTTTAGGCATTTTTTCCTCTGTGCTCATATCTTTTATGGCTTTTCCCCACTTTCTCCTCTATTAATTTCAGTGTCTCTGGTCTTATGTGGAGGTCATTGATGCACTTAAGACTTGCACTCTGTACAAGGAGATAAGAATGGATCAATTCAAATTTTTCTACATAATAATGGCCAGTTGTGCCAGCACCATTTGTTGAAAATGCTCTTTTTTCCAATGGATGATTTTAGCTCCCTTATGAAAGATCAAGTGACCATAGTTGTGTGGATTCATTTATTGCTCTTCAAATCTATTACATTGATCAACCTGTCTGTCACTGTACCAATACCATGCAGTTTTTATCACAATTGCTCTGTAGTACAGCTTAATGTCAGGCATGGTGATTCCACAAGAGGTTCTTTTATTGTTGAGAATAGTTTTTGCTATCCTAGGATTTTTATTATTCCAGATGAATTTGCAAGTTTCTTTTTCTATCTCAGTGAAGAATTGAGTTGGAATTTTGATGGGGATTGCATTGAATCTGTAGGTTGCTTTCTGCAGGATAGCCAATTTTACTATATTAATCCTTCCAATCCATGAGCATGGGAGATCTTTCCATCTTCTCAGATGTTCTTCAATTTCTTTCTTCAGAGACTTGCAGTTCTTATCATACAGATCCTTCACTTCCTTAGTTAGAATCATACCAAGGCATTTTATATTATTTGTGACTATTGTGAAGGGTGTTATTTCCCTAATTTCTTTCTCAGTCTGTTTATTCTTTGTGTAGAGAAAGGACATTGATTTGTTTGAGTTAATTTTATATCCAGCTACTGCACTGAAGCTGTTTATCAGTTTAGGAGTTCTATGATGGAATTTTTATGGTCACTAATCATATCTGAAAATAGTGATATTTTGACTTCTTCCTTTCCAATTTGGATCCCCTTGATGTTCATTTGTTGTCAAATTGCTCCGGCTAGAACTTCAAGTAGTATATTGAATAGATAGGATAAAGAGACTGCCTTATCTAGTCCCTGATTTTAGTGGGATTGCTTCAAGTTTCTCTCCATTTAGTTTGATGTTGGCTACTGGTTTGCTGTATATTGCTTTTATTATATTTAGGTATGGGCCTTGAATTCCTGATCTTTCCATGACGTTTATCATGAAGGGGTGTTGGATTTTGTCAAATGCTTTCTCAGCATCTAACGAGATGATCATTTTTTTGGTCTTTGAGTTTGTTTATATAGTGGATTACATTGATAGAATTCCATATATTAAACTATCCCTGGATCCCTGGGATGAAGCCTACTTGGTCATGATGGATGATCGTTTTGATGTGTTCTTGGATTCGATTTGTGAGGATTTTATTGAGAATTTTTGCATTGATATTCATAAGGTAAATTGTTCTGAAGTTCTCTTTCTTTGTTGGATCTTTGTGTGGTTTAGGTATCAGAGTAATTGTGGCTTCATTGAATGAATTGGGTAGATTCATTTATAGAATGAATCTGTTTCTGTTTGGTGGAGTAGTTTGAGAAGAGTTGGAATTAGGTCTAATTAGGTCTTCTTTGAAGGTCTGATAGAACTTTGCACTAAACCCATCTGGTCCTGGGCTTTTTTTTTGGTTGGGAGACTATTGATGACTGCTCCTAATTCTTTGGAGGAAATGGGACTCTTTAGATTGTTAATCTGATCCTGATTTAACTTTGGTACCTGGTACCTGAGTAGGAAGTTGTCCATTTCATCCAAGTTTTCTAGTTTTGTGAAGTATAGCCTTTTGTAGTAGGATCTAGTAATGTTTTGGATTTCCTCAGGTTCTGTTGTTATGTCTTTTTCATTTTTGATTTTTAAAATTAGGATACTGTCCCTGTGAACTCTAGTTAGTCTGGCTAAGGGTTTATGTATCTTGTTGATTTTCTCAAAAACCAGCTCCTGGTTTGGTAGATTCTTTGAATAGTTCTTTTTGTTTCCACTTGGTTGATTTCAGCTGTGAGTTTGATTATTTCCTGCCCTCTACTCCACTTGGGTGAATTTGCTTCCTTTAGTTCTAAAGTTTCTAGGTGTGCTGTGAGGCTGCTGATGTATGCTATCTCTAGTTTCATTTTGGAAGCACTCAGGGCTATGAGTTTTCCTCTTAAGAATGTTCTCATTGTGTCCCATATCTTTGGGTATGTTGTGTCTTCTTTTTCATTAAACTCTAAAAAGTCGTTAATTTCTTTCTTTATTTCATCCTTGACCAAGGAATCATTGAGTGGAGTGTTGTTCAGTGAATGTTGGCTTTCTATTATTTATGTTGTTATTGAATATCATCCTTAGTTCGTGGTGATGTGATAGGATGCATGGGAAATTTTCAATTTTTTTGTATCTGTTGAGGCCTGTTTGTGACCAATTATATGGTCAATTTTGAAGGATGTACCATATGGCACTGAGAATAAGGTATATGCATTTGCTTTAGGATAAAATGTTCTGTAGATATCTATTAAATCCACTTGTTTCATAACTTCTGTTAGCGTCCATTTACCTCTGTTTGGTTTCTGTTTCCAGGATCTGTCCATTGATTAGAGTGGGATGTTGTAGTCTCCTACTATTATTGTGTGAGTTACAATGTGTGCTTTGAGCTTTACTAAAGTTTCTTTAATGAATGTAGCAGCCCTTGTATTTGAAGCATATATATTCAGAATTGGGAGTTCATATTCGTAGATTTTACTTTTGATGAATATGTAGTGCCATTCTTTGTCTTTTTTGATAACTTTGGGTTGGAAGTCAATTTTATTCGATATTAGAATGGCTACTCCAGCTTGTTTCTTCTGACCATTTGCTTGGAAAATTGTTTTCTACCTTTCACTCTAAGGTAGTGTCTGTCCTTTTCCCTGAGGTGGGTTTCCTGTAAGCAACAAATTTTTGGATCCTGTTTGTGTCACCAGTCTATTATTCTATGTCTTTTTATTGGAGAATTGAGTCCATGGATGTTAAGAGAAATTAAAGAAAAGCAATTGTTGCTTCCTGTTATTTTTGTTGTTAAAGTTGGGATTCTGTTCTTGCAGCTGTCTTCTTTTAGGTTTGTTGAAGGATTACTTTCTTGCTTTTTCTAGGGTGTAGTTTCCCTCCTTGTGTTGGTGTTTTTCCTTTATCATCCTTTGAAGGGCTGTGTTCATGGAAAGATATTGTGTGAATTTGGTTTTATCATGGAATACTTTGGTTTCTTCATCTATGTTTATTGAGAGTTTTGCTGAGTATAGAAGCCTGGGCTGGCATTTGTGTTCTCTTAGGGTCTGCATAACATCTGTCTAGGATCTTCTGGCTTTCATAGTCTCTGATGAGAAGTCTGGTGTAATTCTAATGGGCTTGCCTTTATATGTTACTTGACCTTTTCCCTTACTGCTTTTTTTGTTTTGTTCTTTTTTTTTGTTTTGTTTTGTTTTGTTTTATTTTTTTGTTTTTGTTTTTGTTTTTTTGTTTTTTGCTTTTTGAGACAGGGTTTCTCTGTATAGCCCTGGCTGTCCTGGAACTCATTTTGTAGACCAGGCTGGCCTCGAACTAAGAAATCGACCCACCTCTGCATCCCAAGTGCTGGGATTAAAGGCATGTGCCACCATGCCTGGCTCCCTTACTGCTTTTAATAGTCTATATGTATTTATTGCATTTGTTGTTCTGATTATTACGTGTCAGGAGAAATTCATTTTCTGGTCCAGTCTATTTGGAGTTCTGTACGCTTCTTGTATGTTCATGGTCACCTCTTTCTTTATGTTTGGGATGTTTTCTTCTATAATTTTGTTGAAGATAATTGCTGGTCATTTAAGTTGAAAATCTTCATTCTCATCTAATCCTATTATCTGTAGGTTTGGTCTTCTCATTGTGTCCTGGATTTCCTGGATGTTTTGAGTTAGGATCTTTCTGCATTTTACATTTTCTTTGACTGTTGTGTCCATGTAATCCATGGAATCTTCTGCACCTGAGATTCTCTCTTCCATCTCTTGTATTCTGTTGCTGATGCTCACATCTATTGTTCTAGATTTCTTTCCTAGAGTTTCTACCTCCACGTTGTCTCACTTTGAGTTTTCTTTATTGTTTCTACTTCCCTTTTTAGGTCTTGGATGGTTTTGTTCAATTCTACCAAGTGTTTGGTTGTGTTTTCCTATATTTCTTTAAGGATCGCTACACCTTTAGCCATGTTCTCCTGTATTTCTTTAAGTGAGTTATTAAAGCCCTTCTTGATGTCCTTTACCAGCATCATGAGATATGATTTTAAAACCGAGTTTTGGTTTTCGGGTGTGTTGGAGTATCCAGGACTTGCTGAGGTGGGAATGCTGGGTTCTGATGATGGTGAGTGGTCTTGGTTTCTGTTAGTAAGATTCTTACGTTTGCCTTTCACCATCTGGTAATCTCTAGAGTTAGTTGTTATAGTTGTCTCTGGTTGGAGCTTGTTCCTCCTGTGATTCTGTTAGCCTCTTTCAGCAGACCTGAGGGGAGTCTAGCTCTCTCCTGAGTCAGTGGTCAGAGTACTCTCTGCAAGCAAGCTCTCCTCTTGCAGGGAAGGTGCACAGATATCTGGCATTCAGATCTGCCTCCTGGCTGAAGATGAAGGCCCTAAACAGGCCTCGTCCAAGAAGATGTGTTGCCTCTGCAGTCTGCACGCTCACCTGCACAGACTGGTCTCTGAGGAACCTGGTACACAAGATGGCTCTCTCACCTACTCTGGTGGTCAGAGCCCTCCTGTCTAGACATCTCTCCTCTGGCAGAAAAACTGCCCGGATATATGGAGCCCAAAATGCCTGTCCCAGAAGCTGTTTTGCTTCTGTAGTCCACACTCTCCCCTGCCTAGACTAGTCTCTAAGGGACCTGGGGCCCAAGATGGCTCCCTCACCTGCTCTGAAAGAGCCCTCCAGAGAAGACACCTATCCTCTGGAGAGGAAAGTGCCTGGATGTCTGGAACTTGAAACGGGGTCTATCCCAGAACCTGTGTAGCTTCTGCCTATCCCAGCAGCTGTGTTGCTTCTGCAGTCCACTTGCTCACCCTTTTTAGTCTGTGAGCTGACCTGTGTAGACTGGTCTCTGAGGGACCCGGGACCCAAGATGGCTCCCTCACCTGCCATATGTGAAGTTTTATTGGAGTATTACTCAAGAAAAATTGTTTACATTTTAATCTTCCCAGCTTTTTAATGATTTTTTAATTTTTAATTTTTTTTTTTAAATTTTTATTTTGGGTTTTTTGGACAGGGATTCTCTGTGTAGCCCTGGCTGTCCTGGAGCTCACTCTGTAGACCAGGCTGGCCTTGAACCTAGAAATCTGCCTGTCTCTGCCTCCCAAGTGCTGGGATTAAAGGCATTCACCACCACTGCCCGGCTTCTTTCCAGCTTTTAAGAGACATACATTTTCTCCAAATTTGTTCATTATCAGTACTTGAAAGTTTTTAACATTTGGCCTTTATCTTCAGTAAGTCCCATTAGGACTATCATTGGTAGATGTTAAGAATTCAATAATTTGCTTAGGTTAGGTCATTAATTAGAAGGGGCAGTCGTTTGTAGGTGTGCTTTATTCCTGCTGTCTATTTCCACACTCTCAGGCTTAGGGATAAAACAGAAGCAAGTAAAAAAAATGTTGTGTGTCACTGGACAGTTCTCAGCTGATGTCCTGTGCCCCAATGTTAACAAAACTACTGTCAACAATAGAAATAGTTTTCTAGGTAAATGTATTGTCATCACATAATTAGAATTTTTTGCAGGTAAATATATTTAGAATCATAATTACTATGAATGTGATTTTGGCATAGTGACTTCAGCTGTAAGACCCTGTAATTATTGATTTATTTTGAAGAATATTTTTCAGTAACTAAACACAATCACAAGAAATACTATGGCAACTCTGGCACATAACTTCTGTCATCAGGAAACTGACAGTACTGACAGAAAAAGAGCCTGTACAGAAGCAAATTAAAGATATATTATCAATTTTTATGAAGTACCACAATTTAATTATTAAATTTAAAAATACTTAAAAAGATGATAAGTGGGTGAGAAGGTAAATTTACATTTAAAATTAGGGTAGAAAATTTACATAGTGGGGCTAGTAAAAATATTGCATAATTGTGTAGTGTCTGGTTACGATTAGTCATCTGTGTGATGATCTTACCAAAGTGGGTTATATTTAAGATTTAAGAAAACTGTGATGTCTTAAAGTGGGAATGACCTTATCAAGTATGATAAAGCTTACAAAAGGTAATGACTTCACAATAAATTACAAGTGAGATTAAATGATTAAATGATTATATGATATTTGAGCCATCCAATACTGGGCTTTATGGAATATATCACTAAGAATTATGAAATTTCCTGTAAGTTCTAGAGGTAAGAATGGCAATTGTTTAAGTAAGTGATAATGCCACTAATATGGTTGATTATCACTCTTTTGGCTATTGTGTGAAGAATGGGCTAATCTCAGGAAAGGATGAAAGCAAGGAGAGAAAAACTGTAAACTATTCTTACCGCAACTTATGATTATTATGAAATTATTTATACTATAATATCTTTAATCATCCTGTGATGAATTACACTACAAAACACATATTTATGTATGTTATACAGTTCTTATATTTGTGGATATATATAATAATATATATGTGTGTGTGTATCATATGTATGTATATCATATATATGTACATGTATGGTTTTATCCAGGACTCTAAAAGTAAAATTGTGCCAACTTAATAGCACATGCTTATAATCACAGTACTCAGAAGCTTATACCGTAATATTGTGTTGAGTTTAGGTTAGCTTAGTCCATCTAGATATTTACAAACCAACATGAGCCCAATCTAAAAAATAAAAAAATAATAAAAATAAAAAGGTATAATATTTAAGACAAGGAAGAAGATACAGTTAGTTCCTAATTATTCAAGTATCTGTGAGAGACACTGATTTTTTTGATTCTATGAAGTTCAGAGTGAAACTCGTGGTTAATCAGAATTAATTTTGATTTTTAGGTTGAATTTAGATACAAAAACTATGATAGTATTTGGATTATTTGGGTCACCAGTCAAAATAATAAATATAAAAAGGGCAAAGTTTCTGTGAGGCAGGAGGTTATTAATAAACATTTTTATATTTGCAAATTTGATCATCAAAAACCCATTATACATTCAACTGAATATTAAAATGTATGATTTGGGGCCAGGAGAAAAGATACAGAAATAAGACACATAAGTAGGAAACATTATCATAATTTGCTACTTGAAACTGAGCAACATGCCCATGGACCCATTCTGTAATCAGCCACCAAATGCAGACACTATTGCATATGCCAGCAAATTTTGCTGACTGGACCCTGATATAGCTGTCTCCTGTGAGTCTATGCCAGTGTCTGGCAAATACAGAAGTGGATGTTCACAGTCATCTATTGGATGGAACACAGAGCTCCCAATGTAGGAGCTAGAGAAAGTACCCAAGGAACTAAAGGGCTCTGCAGCCCTATAGGAGGAACAACAACATGAAATAACCAGTACCCCCAGAGCTCGTGTCTCTAGCTGCATATGTAGCAGAAGATGGCCTAGTCAGCCATCAATTAGAGGAGAAGCCCTTGGTCTTGCAAAGATTATATGCCCCAGTAGAGGGGAATGCCAGGGCCAGGAAGCAGGAGTGGGTGGGTTGGGGAGCAGGGCGGGGGGAGGGTATAGGGGACTTTCGGGATAACATTTGAAATGTAAATGAAAAAATACATAATAAAAAAAAACTTTAAATTGAAAAAAATGAAAACAGACAAAAGAAGATATTTGGAAATCAGAAATCAGACAAAAAAGGAAAACCCTCAAGATTAAGCAATATACAAGAGCATTCAAATATTATGACTAGAAGATATTTGGTGAGTCTAGACAGGCAAGATAGAAATGATTGTGAATATTATTGAGAGATTAGACAAAATAGAAGCTTTGTCATAAATATTTGTCTGCAGAGATTTTTAGTTATCACAATAAATTGAGGTTAATCAAATTATAAGAACTGAAGTATAGGAAGTGGCTGCTTTGTTTAGTTATTGCTGTGTTATACATTACCAATAAAAATAAAAGCATAAAATTTTTGTTAATCTTATGGAGTCTGGGTGTCATAAATTCAGGCAAGGTTCAGGTGTGCAATTCATGTTCAGGCCCCTTCTGTGGCTGTCATAGAGTGTACTTGACCCATAGTCTTCTGAAGGTGGACAGAACTGAAAGATTCTCTGCAAGAAAACATGTCTCAGTAATGGTCTTCACAGGGCGACATTGGCTTTTGGACCACAGACATAACTGCTGTTCCTGTAAGGCTCATTGAAAGATTATTTGTGCAACCCCTTGCCATGTCTGTCCATGGATCTGGTGATACAAGACATCTTCTGAGTAGTTATACAACATGTCTTTCTTCTGCCATCCCCTTTGACTAAAAAATCAGCCATTATTCATAATGCCTAATATGTTGTTAGTATTTTTATTAGATAGTAAAAACACATGGCATGAGGTCAGAGGAGGACATTATTGCTGACAGACTACAATGAAAATATCCTATCATTATTAAATGCATTCTTTGGATGATGGAGTGGCTCTCAAGTAAATGACATTGATTCTATTTGACCAAATATAAAATTAGAAACATACAGAGACAAAGTTTGTAGCTGATACGAAAGGATGGACCATCTAGAAACTGCCATATCCAGGGATCCATCCCATAATCAGCTTCCAAATGCTGACACCATTGCATACACTAGCAAGATTTTGCTGAAAGGACCCAGATATAGCTGTCTCTTGTGAGACTATGCCAGAGCCTAGCAAACACAGAAGTGGATGTGCATAGTCCGCTACTGGATGGATCACAAGGCCCCCAATGGAGGAGCTAGAGAAAGTAACCAAGGAGCTAAAGAGATCTGCAACCCTATAGTTGGAACAACAATGTGAACTAACCAGTCCCCCTGGAGCTCGTGTCTCTAGCTGCATATGTATCGAAAGATGGCCTAGTCAGCCATCAGTGGAAAGAGAGGCCCATTGGTCGTGCAAACTTTATATGCCTCAGTACAGGGGAACCCCAGGGCCAAGAAGTGGGAGTGGGTGGGTGGAGGAGTTGGTCGGGGAGTGTGTGGGGAACTTTTGGGATAACATTGGAAATCTAAATGAAATAAATACCTAATTATAAATAAATAAATAAATAAATAAATAAATAAATAAATAAATAAAAGAGAAAAAAGAAACATAATTTATAGGGAGCCACATGTAGATAAGATATCAGATAAATCTACAATTAATTAATCCCCAAATTTATTCTAATGTTTGACTAGATAACTGTAATTGTGGACTTTCACATAACCACCCTTCTCATTGGGAGCCCTCTATGATAATTTGACCATTTGACAAGTTTCTATGCTAATGATTACAGTTTACACTTCAAATAGATGCCAATAAGTATTGATAGTAAAAAGAAATTCTTAAGGTAGAATACAGGATATAATAACTCACTGAAAGGAATTCAGGAAAACAGATAGAAGTCCTTAAAGAAAAAAAAAATAATTCCCTTAAAGAAATACAGGAAAACACAATCAAACCGGTGAAGGAATTGAACAAAGCAGTCCAAGACCTAAAAGTAGAAGTAGAAACAATAAAGAAAACACAAATGGAGGCAACCCTTGAAATGGAAATGGAAAACCTAAGAAAGAGATCAGGAATTACAGATCTAAGTTTTATTTTCTTCAGTGTTTTACTATTCTTAGTTCAACAACTGTGACTATTTTAAAAACTCACTTTACTATGTCTATGATTACAGCTTTTCCATATGAACTTATAAGTCCTATTTAGCAAATGTTACAATTCTGCATATTATCAAAAGTAATCTACTAATTTATGACAAAAAAAAACCCTATGTGTTTTGCTAGTATTCATCATTGCATCATGTTTCTCTTTAACATATAAAATATACATTTCATTTTAAGAGTAAAATGAACTTATGCATAAAATTTTATGCATAAAATTAAAATAATACTAAGGCATATGTTTTCACATTTTATGGGAATTAAAAGCTACTACTTTACCCAAATTTAAAACCTTTACATTCTTTTGTTTGAATTTCTGATTACAAAATGAGAACATAATCATAAAGCCAAAATTAAAATTTGTATGCAATAATTTTTAAATAGTCTTTAACACTGTGAAATATACAAAGGGGGCATAAAGCTGTAAAAGATGGCTTCTTACTGGCAGCTACATGTGAGGAGAGGTTTTTTGTTCATACTTTATATCTATGCAGCAGGTATAATTCTTAAGCAGACAACAGATTTACCTGCAGAGTTTATTATTCCTCCATCTAAAACATTTATACTCTAAATATTTATTTTGATTCTTTGTGATTTCTTTTTGTTTTATATTCATGATTATTGAATTTTGGTTTTACTCCCCTCCTCCTCTCTTTTATCAAGAAATAATTCATATTTTTCAGACAGCCTGGTGTACTAAATTCATAATTTCCACACTTCAAGCACTTTATTCTGATTTTCTTTACCTCATGCTGATTTGTCTAACTGCAGCAGCATGGTGACAAAGAATACGAACCTGAGATGGGAAGATCTAGTTGGGCTCGGAGAAGCCACTCCAGACAATGCAGCCTGATGATTTCCTCTGCTATCTTTTGAGTGAGACTTTTAGCTTTTTGTAGGTCAGTTCTTGCTATTAACTTGGGGCAAAAAGTCAAGTTCTCACAGAAGTATATTTATGAATAACAAATTATATTTAAATGTGAGTAAATAATTGCAATCATTTTGAAGTAGGCATGAACATTTTGAAAACTCTAAAGGAGGTACAAAGCAGAAAAGATGGCTTATTAATTGTGACTACATGGGAGGGGAGTAGAACATCTACTTTTACTTTTATTAAACAATTTTTCTGTTTTTAGTAGTGAATTTTTTTTCCAGAGCTGAGGACCAAACCCAGGGCCTTGCGCTTGCTAGGCAAGCACTCTACCACTGAGCTAAATCCCCAACCCCAGTAGTGAATTTTTAATATTCTTTCTTTTTTTCAATTATTTGGAAGATAATCCAGAAAAAGTATTCAATAAGCATGCTATTTTGAGCTGATTTATCTGGCTTAACTTTCAAGTGGATGAAGGTCCAATGCAAGGGCTTCTACACAGAACCATTCCATCCCTCACTCCTACCACTAACCCACATTCAAACCTCAAACAATAGACCGAAGTGAAATTATCTGTCATATAAAGACTATTCATATTACTTCTAGATGCAAGCTTAATAATTGACACTATGATGATATACTGCTAAAATGATCATTACCGCATTGTCTTGATTCTTATGTATTAGAACTATCCTTTATTTCAGAAATCCCAGTTGGTTTCTTATACAAGACTCACCAAAGGCGTCTGTTCTGAAGAGGTGCTTTCTGGAGGACTGAAAACTGACTGTAGTTATGTAGATTTACTTTGTAGGAGAAGGAGTGAAGGATGTGAGACATAAAGATGTTTGTGTGAGGAGAAATGTTCAAGCTTAAGTGTTTTGTGTGGTTACAATAAACTTAATTATTACTAAATTATAAATTGAGAAAGAATAAGCATTTAAAGCAAAGGACAAAAGATGTTTCACTTAACTGATTTTTAAAAATGAACACAACTGAACAAAATGAAGACATAAAACTTTCTATAATTGTAGAGAAAAGCATTGCTGAGGAGTCCTTATTTTAAGATATAATAAATAAAACAGTTTCATTGGTTTTATGTTTGTAAATGATTTCCAACACTAATTTCATACTTCTCATGGCATTGAATATACATGAAGATCTTGATGCTAAGTATCAAACTTTGAAAGTAGTCAAGATTTCATGAGACATGAAAATGAAAATTTCAGTGACAATTTTAATTTGAACTATGTAGACATTTATTAAGAGTGAAAGCAAAGTGCTATGTTACATGACTTTTCATATTATATATAACACAAGATTTCAAGTTATATCAACTCTGTTTTGTAATATATTGTGAAGTATATGACATCTAGCATTTTCTCTTAGTCGTCTATTTTCTTAGCACTAATTGTAAAGTTTTAAGAATTCTATTACAGAATAAAAATAAAACACGTATTTTCTCTATCTCACTCAGTTTCTTTTCTTTATCTCCTCTCTCTCTCTCTCTCTCTCTCTCTCTCTCTCTCTCTCTCTTTCTCTCATACACACACACACATGCATACACATGCATATACACACACAAACAAAAATAACACTCATATCTGACAAATAACTTATTACTTAAAGGCTTATGTTTTCTTTTTTCTTTTTTTAAGAGAATATAATGTTGTTTTTATTGTCCTTTAATATTTTAATACCATTCAAAAAATCTTTACAGAGATAGTACATTTATAGTTATAAAGCATTAACTATGAACACCAATCCATACTTATCAGTGATTCAACAAAAGGTAGTCTGTCTCAGTCATACAGACCACAGTCTGACATAAGGGATCAGCTACTTATGGCTACATAAGGGATGGATACTTCTGAATGGTCACTCTTCTCATTGACCTGTCTGCAGCCATCATGGAAAACAGCAGATAGCATCAAGTGTTATGCAATGAGTTTGATGGCTAAATTTAGAGTTGTTTCCATCCACATTCTATAGTAAAGAACATAGTCACATAACTAACGTCCAACTTCAAGGTTTGTTGAGAAACGCATGCATAAAAGTAGCTTCAAGGAGTATCTAGCCAGGCTCTGCTGAATTTTCAGTGTCAAACCAAATGACTTCCCTAATGAAGTTATTAGGCAGGTTCATCAAGCAAGTTGGTACTGTTAGTGACGTGTCAAACATATATTTTAGAATTACAAAAGTATATATACAGGACAAAAGAGTATATAAAAAACATGAAAATGCCACAAGGAAAAAGGCTTATGTTTTCTAAATATCAATGGTTATTGCATTTTCTTTTTCATTTTAAAATATATTTTAATAGATATTTTCTTCATTTAATTTCAAATTCTATCTCCTTTCCTAGTTTCCTCTCTGAAAATCCCCTATCCCCTCCCCACTCCCCCTGCTCCCTATCCCACCCACTCCTGCTTCCTGGCCCTGACATTCCCCTATACTGGGGCCTCTCCTCCCACTGAGAGCTGACTAGGCCATCCTCTGTTACATATATAGCTAGAGACACGAGTTCCACCATGTGTTTTCTTTGATTGATGGTTTAGTCCCAGGGAGCTCTGGGGGTACTGGTTAGTTCATATTGTTGCTCCTACTATAGGGCTGCAGACCGCTTCAACTCCTTGAGTACATTCTCTAGCTCCTTCATTGGGGACCCTGTGTTCCATCCAATAGATGACTGTTAGCATGTTCTAGTTAGGTGAACTCTTGAAACTCTTAAGTCATTTATTCAGAGATATTTGTTGACTTACGGTTTTATTACTGTGAAGAGACACCATGGCTACAGAAACTCTCATAAAGGAATACATTTAATTGTGGTTTGTTGCTGGATATATGATGACCCAGTGAAGCCTGTGATTGTGTTATTTATTGAAAAACTTGGTTGTGGTGTGGCTCAGACTTCAGCACACATCTTTAATCCCTCTGTATGGAATACAAACATGCCCTTAGTACATACCGTTAATTTTAGACAATGAAGGTAAATATAGTTGGTTGAAGAAAGCACACATGTTTAAAAGTGATGTGTAATTGAGTGCCAAAGAAATAAATAAGATAATGATTTGGAAGAATAGGATATGTTCACTTCTCATGAGAAAAGAGAGGAAAGGAAGCTACTTAAGAGAGAGCATTGCAAAGTGATGAGGCAGTTTTACTTGGGCAGTTGTATAGAGACAGGATGAAGAGAAAGAACAAGTTAGAAACAGGTGAAGACAGAACCAGTCAAAGAATGAGAAGTAGGCAGAAGATTTGAACATATTTTCAAATTTAGTATGAGGACAACCAGAGCAATTGAAGATAAACTGAGAGAAACTAGATTTGAAGCTGTTAGAGTGGAGAGTTTTGAGCCTGAACATGTAAGTTGAACAGCCATCCAGATCTCAGAAAGAGCTAGAAAGAGTGGGGCTTATTCAGCAGTATGTCTCAAGGCTAACCATGTATCAGCCTGAGAAAAGATAGTACAAAGACTAGAAGCTTCCAGTCTAGACCTGTGTTAGCAGACAGACAATGTAAGGCTCAGAGACAATTACTTCAAGCAAATAATAATAATAACAGCTTTCATTTACAGAGTCTAGATTACAGTTTCATAGCTCTAGTCATTTTACCATTATGGTGGGAAACACGGAGGCATGTTGGCAGACCTGGTACAGGAAAAAGTTCTAAGAAATCTACATATGGAGTGGCAGACAGCAAGAAGAGAAAATGAACCACTGGCTCTTTCTTGAGCTTCTGAAAACACAATCACACCCCACAGTGACACACTTTCTTCAACATGGGCACATCTACACCACAGGGCCTCATTTTCTAATAGTGTCACTCCCTATGGCCCTATATAGGTAATTTTTATTCAACTACCACACTTATGAATGTCATTGTTGCATATATTAATATTAAAATTGATAATGATATGCATTATTTTTCCATGACAAAATTTAAAATTCTAGAAAAGAATTACACAACTTTGCCATCCTTATTTTCACACAATAACTCATTCTCCATTCCCTTCTATCCTTTACATCTGATCCTATAAAACTTCAGTTTTCTCCTATATCATTCCTGAGATTGTTATTTTGTAACATGCATAAGTATTTCCTGAAAACAAATACAACTACAATAGCAAAGACCTTATTAAAAGTATAATTTGAAGTTTTATCTTGAAATAACTTACATACAGTAAATCAGTGAAATACATACAGTGAAATCAGTGAAATGTTCTATCAGAACATTTGAGACAAATTTCATATTATAAAATGGTCCCATTCCATGGAGTATTATGTCATGATTCAGAGGAGTCTCTTGTAATACCTAGAGCAATGAAGGTACAGAAAAAGAGACCCTAAAATCATGGCTACACAGTTAATAAAAATCCATCTATGAGCTCTTAAACATCACATTGATCACATATTAATCATTTTATTAGGCTTCTTCTTTACTATATCTCTTAAAAATTACTTTAATGATGTTTTAGATATATCTTAATTGATCCTAGCTAATATGTGCACATCACTACGGGTAATAAGAACATTGCAAATCTATGCAGCACTGGCAAATTCAAAATGTTCATAATAATACTTGTATAGTATTTTCATTTTATAGATGTACAAAAATTCTTTTTCGTATTAGTTCAACTATATGTAATTGAATATTGAAAATATATGACTCATTAAAGGCTTTAGCATAGAGGGACTCTTTTGTATAATGTATGGAAGTTTCACCTGTCAATAAAAATCCCTATGGCCAGTGAACTTAGGCACGATTAGGCATGATTAGTTAGAACATGCCATAAAGAGAGATTTTTTTTTTTTCTGGGATAGAGACAGGTGGCAGGGGTCAGCAGGGGCTCAGAGAATGTGGATTTGCCCTGTAATGCTCATGAAAAGAGCTGCAAAAATGGTAACCAGTGCTTGGTAACCAGTCATGTGACAAAGCTTAAAATGTAATTTCTGGATGATTAAGTTCTAGGTTACTTGGGGAACACTCCAAAGCTTTGGAATAGGCATTTATTCATATATAAGATGTCTCTAGGGGAACATGCCATCAATTACAAGCCAACAATTACAGATGGTGCCCAATGTTGGAGCTTTTCAGTTCTATTACCTCTGAGAAGATTCCTTCTTTGTGTCTACATGTGCCTATGGTGGCTAACTCTTCCTTCTTGCCTGGGTCCAGCAGGCTACTCCACTGGTACTACCTTCTCCTGGCCGTGGCCTCTCCTCTCTGACCCACTGCAGAAGCACAGCTTTAGGTCTTTGTTTTCAGAATCCTACCTGCCTCAGCTCTGGGTCATACTTTCATATGCTGTGTTTTGTTCACTCAGCTCTGTGGAGCTGTTGTACTCCTATTCTGCCACATGTCTAGGGTCCTTATGCCCTGCTATTAGAGTTAAGCCTCACATACATGGGCTCATGCCATGACTATTGTGTCTGTAGCTTTGCAGAAGCTCTCAGGCTGACATACGCTCCCACTGCTCTGGGTGATGCTTGAGCCACTGTGCACCTCAGCTCTGCAGTAGCAAGAAGGTTCTGGCTCACAGAGGATGTTTGATGCTTTGTTTCACCACTCACTACTCACAAGCATCATGAACGGCTATTGCACTGTTGCCTGGTTGCCTCACTTCTGGTCCAGCACCCGTGTCTCAACCATGCCTAGCTGCTGAATCTTTTCATTCTAAGGTTGTATTTTATGCCCAGTGATAGATGCCATCAGTGACTGTTGGCTTTGATATGTTACTTATATAGTTTACAATCCTACAGGTCAAACATTTGTGAGGGATCTAATTATATGTTAAAGGAAATACTCATAGAAGAGAGGGGCATATAAAATCTCCCAAAGATAGAGTCAATAATTCTTTATTGACTTAAATTTTACATGTAAATGAGACAGATAACTCAACTTCTAAAATATGCTGTATTTTAGAAAGGACTGCTGAATTAGATCAGCATAAATGTAGTCTCGGGAGAGAAGATAGGAAAGGAGTTGTGTTAGGCAAGACAATATGCTCTTGTTCCAACAGGTAAAGAAATACTATAGATTTCCTTACAAACTAATAAAAATAAGATATGACCAGAGAAACCCCTCAAGATCTTGGCTGCAAAAAGGGAGACAGAAATTGGAAAAAAAAACAACCAATCAGGCAACGTTTTGCTGGTTTTTCTACCTGGGAACAGCTCTGAGACAGGCTGAGACATGAAAATGGCTCCAACTAGAACTTCAAGCATACATAGCCCAAAATGTTGTCAGCTGCAGAATTCTTTAAATTATGGTTTGCTTATACAGTCCAAACCAACTTGTATAAGAAAGAGAAAGATTACTTGCCTGCTCAAATAGAAAGAAAGAAAATTCTTTAGCTAAAATGTGTACATTGTACATTCTGTGCATGTTTTAATGAAAAAATATGTAATACCTATAAACATTTATGTGTTCACAGAGAAAAACAACCATTAAAGCATCCCTGACAAGATTCACCCTCAGGGAAGCTGAGACACGGACCATGTTTATTGTAGCATCTTGCCTGATCCTACTTCAGACTGCGTTAATAGCCATTTCATCAAAATTTGCTTCCAGGACAGCTTCAAAGAATGGGACTGACCCCATTTGACCAGCATCATATACTGTTCCAGTTAGAACTTCAGTTAAATGCTGCATATTTGGATAATATTTATTCCTTCTCAGGTCTCTAGTAGGAATGAAGACTAGTCATTATAGTCTCATATTAAACTTAAGTTGTTTAGGACTTAAGAAAATGGTTTTAGTTCTAAGAACACGTTTTTAGGTTGGTAATGCAAGTTAGGATCAAAAAATGATTTAGGTAAAGAACTCTAAAGTCACCAAGATTGTATAGATAATAGAGTACTTTCTCTAAGGATGACATATGCATATGGACAAGACTTCGTAAGTATAAATATTACCTAGTTTTCATGATGTTATTATTGTATATAGTGTTTTATTAAAATAGAAAGAGCCTTAATTGGACTAAAATGAGGAAATGAAGAGGGAGTCTGCCGTGCTATATAAGGAAGTTTCACCTGTAAAAAAATGAGCCTTTGGCCAATAAGCTGAGGCAAGATTAGAAGGTGGGACATCTGGTAGAGATTTTCTCTAGGCTAGAGACAGGCCTAGGGTGTGTGGGGGGCATGAATGTCACCCCTGAATGTAGCAAAAATCCTGAGGACCAGGTAATCAGGTACGTGGCAGTACATGGACTAGAATAACAGGATAGGTAATTTATGAATTAGTCAGGAGATGATCAAGGCTTTTGGCTTAGGCATTTATTCCTATGAAAGAAGAGTCAGACTCATTGTTTCAGGAAACTTGTTATATTCTAAAGCCCCCTACACTCATCTATCTAGTGTCATGGGAACTTGTACATGTAAACTCACTTTGCCTTTCTGCTTCTATTTCTAAAAGCTCCATTCTCAAGTTCCTATGTCCAAACCCACTCTGCTACTCTTAGTTCAAGTGGATGAGTCATTACTTTATAGAATATTTATGCTGTTTAACATTTATGTCTTTGTTATTCTCATTTATATGTTGGATGCTTTCCATACTTCAGCTCTGACTACTGTCTCAGATACTCCCCTTCTAATCTAAGTGGCTTGGTTTTGTTCTCATCATACCTCAGACATCCTCTTGACACTGAATATTAGCTAAAAAAGTGGTTGCTCAGTGATTTACCTAGACCCATACATTTACCAAATCGGTGGAGGGTCCTGACATCACTGTATATACAAGCTGTTCGAGTGAAGATGTTGATACTGAAGCATAGGATCCACACACTCTGCTCTTGCCAAATATGTTCTCTCTTATCATCCAGTGTGACTTTGTTAAAGGCCTTGTGATATATTTTTTTTGTTTTCTCCAGTTCTCTCTTTCTCTTTCTCTCTCTCTCTCTCTCTCTCTCTCTCTCTCTCTCTCTCTGAGTGTGTGTGTGTGTGTCTTTCTCTCTCTCCTCTCTGTCTCTGTCTCTTTCTCTCTCTCTCTCTGTCTGTCTCTCTCTCTGTCTCTCTGTCTCTCTCTCTGTCTCTGTCTTTCACTCTGTGTATGCACATGCTTAATTTAGATCTCCATTTGAAATAACATTTGATGTAATGCAATGCATTTGTATTTATAGTTTTCTAGTTGTCAAAATAAATAGTTTTTATTGAGAAGTAATTAACATGAAAGCAACTCAGACTGAGGCAAGGATTACAAAGTAGTAAGACTGAGTTGCTACTTCCTATGAGTAACTGGCACTCCCTCTTTCTGTGTGTCCTGAAAATAAATGTGGGAACCTGAGAATTGCTCTTCTGAGGCTCACCACATGACATATTTTATAGACTTGTCTTAATTTTCCCATTTGCACACATCCTTTTATGTGTATTCCTCAGTATTTTCCTGTCTGCTCTTGCCCCTAAATTAAAAACTATAAGACCTAGGAAAGGGAATATGTCTCATGGTAGTAACACAGTAAAGTGAAATGCTATCATTTAACATCAGTGGGCAGATGATGCCCACATAAACAACTACAGCAAATAAATGGTCTAAGAACATATGACAGATGATAACAGAAGTATCTAATGTACTTTCAGACAATAATATCTGCTCATCTAGGAAGTCTCCAAAGTTAGGAAGGTCCCAAAACATCTGAAGATTAAAGCTAATTGATTAGTTGGCCTATGAATTATTACATATATACATAACTAGGATAAAATTTGCTCAGCCTTTGATAAATTTCTATTATTTCTATAATTTCTAAGTGGATTTTTTCAGTAAAATGCACAAATAAATGAATAAATAGTAGATACCTTTTTAAAAAGATGCTTACATTCAAAGACATTTTGATGGTGCATTAAGAAGAGCTAACTTATCAATCCTACTACTCAGATATTGTGAATAAATTTGCGGAACCATGAGCGATATGGATTATACAAATAAAGTTTCCGGAGAAAGCAGCATAAGACCATATGCTGAGAGTAATTTAGTTTGTTGCAATCAAGATCAGTAATTCTCAAATGTATCAAAGAAAATAGTATTCTGGAAAATATGATAAAAGGCAGATTCCATACTCAGGCCAACATTAAATCTATAAGGCATTGGTAAAACCTACAAATTCGCATTTAGAACAAATTCCAGGCAATGCTGGTGCTCATGAACAGGGAAAGAATTTAAAACTTACTGACCTGCAGATTCAACTACAATTTTATTCCACTGATTCCCTCTGAGATTAATTTCTTCAAATCATTGTTGGCTTACAACACCAAAGGCTTCAAAGGTCCCCTTTCATGGTTACTTTCCATTCAGCATATGTAAGAGTATGTTTTATTTTCATGCTAATTAAACTCCTTAAACCCAAACAAACATTAAAATCCTGTTCTTTGGTTGACTTTTACTTTGTTTGAATCATTTTGTGACAATCAAAGTCTCAATTATCTATATGAACTATTTTCTCAACTAAGTTCTAGCATTATATGGCTATATCATCCTTCCATCTGTAAACAATGTGTTTTAAATTAACTTTTAGGCGAATGGCTCACAGCATTGATCTCCTTTTTTACTTCTTTCATCAAAATAACATCTCTACAGCTATACTATTAATGTCACTGAAGAAAAATGCTATGCAAAATGTAGGTGTTGGAGCAAGGCAATTGTAGTGGTAATTTCAAATAGACATTGAAGTTTGTGATATTCTGGTTGGTGTTTGCTTAGATGTACACCCAGGCTGTAGATTAAAGGGGAGACTCTATTTTTATTATTATATATTTTACTTACTTACATTTCAAATGTTAGTCCCTTTTCCAGTTTCCTCTCTATAAACCCCCTATCCCATCATCATGTATGCAGCTTATATGAGGCTGCTCCCCTTCCCACCCACCCATTTCTACCTCACTTCCCTGGCATTCCCCTACACTGGGTAATCAAGCTTTCACAGGACCAAAGGCCTCTCTTCACATTGATACCAGATAAGGACATCCTCTGCTACATATGCAGCTGGAGCCATGTTTCCTCCCAAGTGTATTCTATGCTTGGTGGTTTAGTCCCTGGGAGCTCTGGGGGGTCTGGTTAGTTGATACTGTTGTTCTTCCTATGGGGTTGAGAACTCCTTCTGTTCCTTCAGTCCTTTCTCCTGCTCCTTCATTGGGGTCCCAGATCTCAGTCCAGTGGTTGGCTGCAAGCATCTGCATCTGTATTTGTCAGGCTCTGGCAAAGCCTCTCAGCAGATGGCTATATCAGGATCCTATCAGCAAGCACTTCTTGGCATCATCAATAGGTCTAGGTTGGGTGTTTATATATGGGATCTTTCCCAAGGTGAGACAGTCTTTGGATGGCCTTTCCTTCAGCCTCTGCTCCACACTTTGGGCCTGTATTTCCTTTAGGAAAAGTTAGGAAGGAACAATTCTGGGTTAAAAATTTGGAGGTGAGTGGGGTGGCCCCATCCCACAGTTAGGCCTTGCCTAATCTCTTAATATGGTCTCTACAGGTTCTCACTCCCCTTTGTTGAACATTTCAGCTGATATCATCCCCATTGGGTCCTCAGAGACTCTTGCTTTCCTGGAATCTTGGACTTTATGGTGGCTATCATCAATTCCCATTCCCCATTGCAACATGCCTCTGATCGATTTCCTGACCCTCTTTGTATCATCCCCCACTCCTCCCATACCTGATCCTGCATCTTTTTCTCTCCCACTCCTTTCTTCCTCCCAAAGCCCTCATATCCTCTACATCCTGTGAGTATTTTGTTCTACCATCTAAGAAGGACTGAAGCATCTACACTTCATCTTCCTTCTTCTGGAGCTTTATATGGCTTCATATGGTCTGTGAGTTTTAGCATGGCTATACTAGTCTTCTATTCACTTCTCAGTGAGTATATACCATGTGGGTTCTTTGTAACTGGGTTACCTCACTCAGGATGATATTTTCTAATTCCATCCATTTGCCTCAGAATTTCATAGTCAATGTTTTTAATAGCTGGCTAGTAATCCATTGTATAAATATACATTTTCTGTATCCATTCCTCTTTTGAGGGACATATGGGTTCTTTCCAGATTCTGGCTATTATAAAAAAGGCGGCTATGAACATAGTAGAGCATGTGTCCTTATTACATGTTAGAACATCTTCTGGGTATATGTCCAGTGAGTGGTATACCTTGGTCCTCAGGTATATCCAATTGGTACATCCAATTTTCTAGGGAACCGCCAAACTGATTTCCAGAGTTGTTGTACTAGCTTGCAATCCAACCAACAATGAAGGAGCGCTCCTCTTTCTCCACATCCTTGCCAGCATCTGTTGTTACCTGAGTTTTTTTATCTTAGCTATTTTGACTGGTGTGAGTTGGAATCACAGGGTGTTTTGATTTGCATTTCCCTGATGACTAAGGATGTTGAACATTTCCATCGGTGCTTCTCTGCCATTCGATATTCCTCAGTTGACAATTATTTGTTTAGCTCTGCTCCCAAGTTTTTAGTAGGGTTACTTGATTTCCTGGAGTCTAACTTCTTGAGTATTTGTATATATTAGATATTAACCCTCTATTGGATGTAGGATTGGTAAAGATCTTTTTCTAATCTGTTGGTTGCTACTTTGTCCTATTAACAGTGTCTTTTGACTTACAGAATCTTTGCAATTTTTATAAGGTCCCATTTATAAATTCTTGATCTTAAAGCAGAAGCCATTGGTGTTCTCTTCAGGAAGTTTTTAACTGTGCCCTAGTATTCATGGCTCCTCCCCACTTTCTCTTCTATTGGATTCAGCATATCTGGTTTTATGTGGAGGTCCTTGATGCACTTGGATTTGACCTTTGTACAAGGAGATTAGAATCAATTTTCATTCCTCTATGTGAAGACCACCAGTTGAATGAGCACCATTTTTAAAAAATGCTTTGTTTAGCCACTGAATGATTTTATTTACTTTGTCAAAGATCAAGTGATCATATGTATGTGGGTTCATTTCTGGATCTTCAATTCTAATCCATTGATCTACCTTCCTGTCCCTGTGCCAATACAGTTTTAACACTATTGCTCTCTAATACAGCTTGAGGTCAGGGATGGTGATTCCTCCAGAAGTTATTTTATTATTGAGAATAATTTTCACTATCCTGGGTGGTCAGTTATTCCAAATTAATTTACAAATTGCTCTTTCTAACTCTATGAAGAATTGAGTTGGAATTTTGATGGAGATTGCATTGCATCTGTAGATTACTTTCAGCAAAATGGCTAGTTTTACTATATTAATCCTGCTAATTCATGAGCAGGACTCTTGATGAGTATTGCAAGTACTTGAAATTTCACAGGCTAAAATATTTAGGACAATCAAGGTATATACACATGGTAATTTTACATGTTTTGATCTATAGAAAAGCAAGTCAATAAGTTACAAATTTAGATTACAAGTAGCTCAATATGTTATTTCTAAATTTTTTCTTAATATCAATAATCTTCCGTCCTCCAACCCTCAATTTCATATCTTAAAATCAAAATCACTCTTCTACTGAACAGATAAAATGCTTTGATGTAAAATTATTTATGTAAGTTATTAGAACAATCTTTTTGTTACATTTCACAGAACATTCTCAATTACCAATTCACTGGATCATTTATATATTCTGGCATTCATTTCTCTATAAAGGTGGCTAAACTTTTAAGAGCATATACTACCTTTGGAAAGGACCTTAGTTCAATGTCCATCACCCATATTGGATATTCACAATCACAAATATGTCCAGCTCCAGAAAATCTGACCCCTTCTTCTAGAAGCCTGAGTCGCCTTCACAAGCTCCTTATACATATATGTATATACACATAATTCTAAACACAATAGGTATTTTAAAGATGAATTTGGGTTTTTCTTAGCTTGCAAAAATTTTGTTTAATTTTAAGAGTTTGCTTTATTAAAACTTTTATGGGTTTGGTGCAAATGATTGGTATAAATGACTATTGACTTCACTCTGCAAACAGTTTCAAACATAAACATCCAGAAATCTGAAAAGGAATAATATATCCTTTTGCTCATATGTAGAATGTATATTTAAGTAATGGTATAAGGAGGCATATGAGAAATTCCAAAATCTAAATAGAGGAAGAATAATAATGAATGTGCAGAGTATAATATATTAGTTACAAAATCCAAGTTACCAGTAATTCATCAGTGTGGGAACTTGAGAATCATCCCATGGGAGAGAGCCAACACATGACACTTCTAATGAAACTCTGCTATGCTTGCAGACAGAAGTCTAGCATAACTGTCTCTTGAGAGGCTTCATCCAGAAGCTGATGTAAACAGATACAGAGACACACAGCCAAACATCAGGTGGAGCTTGAGGAGTCTTGTGAAAGAGTGGAGAATAGGATTTAGGAACCCAGTGAGGTCAAGAGCACCACAAGAAGACCTATAGAGTCAACTAACCTGACCCCATGGGGACTCACAGAAACCATACCACCAACAAAAGAGCATGGAGTGTCTGTACATAGGTCCCTACACACTTCTAGTAGATGTATAGCTTGATCTTCTTTGTGGGTCCAACAAAATTGGAGACTTGGCAGTCTCTGTCTCTTTTACCTGCCTTTAGATACCCTTACCCTAGCTAGACTTCCTTGTAGAGCCTCAGTGTAAGAAGACATGCTTAGGTTTGCTGCTTCTTGATGTGTAAGACCAGTTGGTAGCCGATGAGGACTTCACTTCTCTGAAGAGAAGGGGAAGAGTTCATGGAAAAGGAGTTTGTGAGGATGGTACTGGGAGAAGAGGGTGGGGGGGTGAAGTTGGGATATAAAGTGAATAAATACATTAATGAATAAAAAGAAAAAAATAAGAGGCTGAGTAAGACATGAAGATGAAACTAGGTGGCATTTTTCATGACCTCTGCTTCAGTTCCTGCTTCCAGGATCCCTCCATGTCCTTACTTCCTTTGATGATAAACAGCAATGCAGAAGAGAAGTATAAGCTGAATAAACCCTTTCTTCCTGAACTTGCTTTTTTGTCATGGTATTTTGTCCCAACAATACAAGCAATAACATAGACAAGTACATATTAGGCTAGTGATCTTAAAACCAAACTGATCCTAAGATGTGTTGTTAAATTTGCCTTGAGGACCAGCAAAAGTTCTAGTCTCTTAAACTGTAGAGGATGTAATCAGAACATTGCATTGCTACAGGTTTGGAATGAAGACAAAGCATCATATTCTGTCTTTTTTGCTCCAAATCTATGTTTTATATTTAAAATCAGAATATATACACAAAAATGTGTGTGTGTGTGTGAATGTGTGAATATGTGAATATGTGATTAAAAGCAGAGAGGTGATTATGTAGATACAAGAAGAGAACTAGTAGGTGAGAAGTGGGGACATGGGGGAGGGCACAGAGGGAGGAGTCACAGGGAAAGGCCTCAATAAGAGCAAAGTACAGTGATAGTTAAAATGAATCATGAAACTCATTAGTTTGTGTTTTAACTAAAATGTAACTAATAAACATAAGTAATCTTCAAAAACAAAAAGAACATGACTACCAGGAACACCAAGAGAAGCTGGCTTATTTTTCTCACACACATGAATGAGCACACTGAAGAGCATTTCATTCCTCAGAGGAGAAGGGAATGTGTGCCAGTGCTTTACTATAATCTGAAAAGACTTACATGCTGTGTGTTTTAATATTGCAATAAAACAGGAGTGGAGATTCATGTGCAGGAATAAAATTGGATTTTCATGATTTGTTTGTTTTTAATTTTTGTGATACATGAGAGGTAGAGGTCATCTACTGCAGTCCTCCCTGCTAAGAACCACATGCTGAATGATTGGCTTTCCACTATCTGCTTTAAGTTTCATTAGCATATATATATATATATATATATATATATATATATATGCTCTTCCTCTTCTTCTTCCTCTTCTTCTTCCTCTCCCTCTTCCTCCTCCTCTTCCTCTTCCCCTTCTTCTTCTTCTTCCTCTTCCCCTTCTTCTTCTTCTTCCTCTTCCTCTTCCTCCTCCTCTTCCCCCTCCTCCTCCTCCTCCTCCTCCTCCTCCTCCTCCTCCTCCTCCTCCTCCTCCTCCTCCTCCTCCTCCTCCTCCTCCTCCTCCTCCTCCTCTTCTTCTTCTTCTTCTTCTTCTTCTTCTTCTTCTTCTTCTTCTTCTTCTTCTTCTTCTTCTTCTTCTTCTTCTTCTTCTTCTTCTTCTTCTTCCAGCCTGTGAAGCAGCTTTTCTTATCAATTGACTTTCTCATAACTACATAAAGGAAGGTAAAGGTTTCTTGTCTTTCCATGAATGCCAAAAAACCTTCTTTTATTGATGTTTGTGTCTTTTCCCTGCTACTTATTTAATTTCTACAGCTTTATCAGCAGGAAGTGTCTCAGGATGATCACATAAATCTGATCAGATTATTAATCATATTGAAAATAACTTGCTTATTACTCTGTTATTGTACCTGGCAACATGGTACATGGTATATCACTCCAATACTCACTGTTAGCAGTGCTTCCTATGTCTTGTAACAGTAGTTCTTTCACACAAAACTATAAAAAATCTCTTTCTCACAGTAATTTTATAAATTTTCTTTCACAAATCCAAGAAAATTATATGCACAGATAGTAAGTCATCATATTTATTCTATTGAAATTTTCAATAATTCAATATAGATAAGATTACAATCAACCTAGTGTTTGTAGGAGTAATGTCACAATCTATGATTGTGGTCAGTGTTTCATCTGATGAATGTTCTTGGGATTAAAATGGCATAGATCATGTTGCTTAATGTGACTGCTATAAAATATTGATCAAAACAAAGACATGGTGCAAGAGATTGAGGCAATAAAGTGGAGACATGAATTGAATTAGAGATCATGGAATAATTCTTTGTAGTTGATTATTTTTAGGCTCATGTAAAGCCATTCTACTTTAAAGGACACCTTCATCAATGGTGTGATGGCTTGTATATTCTTGGGCCAGGGATTGGCACCATTTGAAGGAGGGGGCTTGTTGGAATAGGTGTGACCTGGTCGGAGTACATGTGTCACTGTGGTTGTGGGCTTAATACTCTCGCCCTAGGTGGCTGGAAGTCAGTCTTCCACTAGTAGCCTTTGGATAAAGATGTAGAACTCTCAGCTCTGCATGTGTCACACCTGCCTGGATGCTGCCATGCTCCAACCTTGATGATTACGGGCTGAATCTCTTAACTGTAAGCTAGCCCCAATTAAATATTGTTTTTTATAAGACTTACCTTGGTCATAGTTTCTGTTCACAGCAATGGAAACCTTAACCAATACAATGGTATGAATAAAAACTGCAAAAAATCCAAGCACTATATGCTATCTTATCTGTAAGAATTCTTATTATCCATTTTCTACTCTATTTTATATACACCTCCTCTTACCATCTGATGTCACACCTAGCCAACAAAATCATAGTACATAACAAAAAAACATTCTTGCAGAAAGTAGTATCTATGAGAAAGCTAAATATAAGAAACTTGGGATTTGTACATATATTGTCAAATTATCCACCTGTCAAAGTGGGTTATATTTAAAATGTTTATGATCAATAACTAAGGTGACATTCCATGTACCTTTAATTGGTTAATTAAGTCATCTGTAATCTGTTATTAAATTACAGATTAAAAGCAAAACCTAGAATTTGTGAAATTAAGTAATCATTAAGATGATAACCACTATAATTATATGACCATCATTTGGGTTACTTTTGTTACAGAGAATTCTACTTTGTTCTTTGTTGTAATAAACGTGTCCAAAAGCAACTTGAGGAGGGAAGAGTTTTTGTGGCTTACAGGTTAGAGTCCATCCATCATCAAGGGAAACCAGAGCAGAAGCTGAAACAGGCTCCACAGAGCAATGGCTTACTGGTTGATTTTTATTTTATGCTAGATTTGCTCTCATATTATATTCCAGAGTCAGCTAGTCAGAAGTGACATTACCCTAGAAAAAGGACATTCCCACATGATTCATTAATGAAGAAGAATACTGAAAGACATGGCCACAAACCCATTTGATAAATACAAATGAAATTCCCTGTTGCCAGGTTACTCTGGTTTATGTGAAGTTGACAAAAGTATCCAGAATCTGAAAGAAAAGTCACTAATAAATGTTTCATGATATATAAAAGTTGAAAATGACTTAATTTTGAAATAACAATAAAACTTCAGACATTTGTTATGATTTAAAACTTTATGTATAAGAGAATTTTATATTTCTTTCTGATTTGTATTTACCATTTTAATGAGAAACTATTACTTGGGAATTTAGAGCAATCTACTTTATTATTTTAATAAAAAGATTCTATGTGGGAGACTTTTTTTTTTATATTTTCCATTGTGAGCCTAAACAGTAAAAACAAAAACAAAGCAAAAGACAAAAAAAAAAAAAAAAAAAAAAAAAAAAAAAAACAACAATAAAGAAACAGGTTTTCTCCCCCTCCTCATCTATCCTCTCAGATGAGATTTTTTTCCTCCATATACTTTTCTACAGTTTAGCGGCTCATATGTGAAACCATCTGAAGAATCCTGTTTAATGCCATGTTCTGCTTCTGTGGATGTAATGAAGCATGCTGCCATAGCCATAGACATTTTCCCTGTAACGGGCAGTCCTGCCCTCCTGACTTCTGTACTCCTTTGATTTCTCAGGCAAATGCTTTCATTTATCCTTTGCTGTGTATTCCATAAATCTGACTTAGCCCCTTTCTGGTTTCCCCTGCTGCTCTCCATAAGGGTGATGCAGAATACCCTTTACAGTTATTCTAGAGAATGTCAGAGCACCAGAGTGGCACAGGAAAAATCAACACACTTCCAAAAATCATCCATTCATTCTAGAAAAGTCCATAGTCAAAACTTCACTAAGGTTGTATGATGCAAAGTTATATTAGCTAATAAAAACAGACAAGTCTGAAATACTATGAGTTCCTTGGTGATTTAAAAAAATAGAGAGTTTAAGCAAGTCAATAGGACATGATGATGGAAACAATTATTAATGAGTATATTTAAACTGTTTATATGAATCAGAGATGAAATTGTTTATTATACATATACATATATATGTAGAGAAGAGAGAGAGAGAGAGAGAGAGAGAGAGAGAGAGAGAGAGAGAGAGAGAGAGAGAGAGCACTCTTTTGAAATGAATAGGGTCATTTATTAATCCCACAGCGAAAGTTGACTGAATGATTGGAAATATGTTAAAGAATTTCTATATATTTCTCAATGCATAGAACAATCAGCACTATGTTTAAATATTTCATGTTGATGTGATGACCACAGATTTTTTAAGTGAGTTCTGTGGGCATTGTGTGGATCATTCTGAGCCTTATATGTGTAGGCTGTAATTTGGTAAGAAAATAAACAAGTATTCTATGTCCTGTGACACAATAGTGGGTCGTGTGTGACTTTTACTTGGCTGGAGCCAGCAGACAGCAGTAGTCACTGTACTTAATGATAGTTGTGGACCAGAACTGTGGATTTAATCTCTGTTTTGTTTTGTTTTTAACCTGAAGATAGAAATACTGAGTAAGTAGTGGCACGATATTTCATGCCATTCAGCATTCTAACTTCCAGTATCTGAACAATGACATTCTTTACTAAATTAGTATATTACGGTATAGGGAAAAGCACAGTCATATGTGCTTTTCGGGCATAATTTAAATGTACTTAAATTTTTCTTATTTATTTAGGTTTATGCATTAAAATAAGTTTATGAAATAGAATTTATGCATTTTACTGACGATAATTGGCTGTCAGAGGAAAACATACAAGAGTTAGTGTGTTCCTTCCATTTTATGGATCCCAGTGATCTAACTCGAGTCTGGGTTTGCCAGTGTGAGACATTACCCACTCAGCCATCTTTCTAAGATCTTAAAACATGGTTTATATTTGGCATTTAACGATTCAGACATTATTTTTACATGTTACAGTAACATGTCGTTTATAAATTACCTTCTCCAGTCATCTCTTCCACCTTGAGGCCCTATATGCACTGATAATACGCTACACTCTCATTTCTTTATCATGTCACTTATAGCATTTTGCCCTCCCCTCTCTCTTTTGTAGTACTTCATTTTGCTCTATTCCTTTTCTTTCTACCTTTATATGTTTCATCCACGTTTTTAAAAGCCTTTCTATACAATCATACATACATTCATATATGCATGCACACATACATTACAAGTTATGAGAGCCAGGTATTTTTATCCAGAGGTATTGGTACATCAATTAAAACTGCTACTCTATTCAAGATGACAGAGAAATGGAAATAGTTTAATGTCCATCAACAGAAAAATGGATAATGATATATACACACAATGGGATTATGGTAATTATAAACAAAACTGACTGTGAAATTTACAGGAAGAAGTAGATATATCTGGAAAGCACATATAAACAAATTGACTCATCATCATAAAAACAACACTGAATGCTTTCTGTAACTTATACTTTCTTCGGTGTGATAAAATGACAAATTTACTTAATTGATAAAATTTAACTAGCACACATACAGAAGTGTTTACATTAATAATATCTGACTTCTAGTTTATTTACTTTGATGATTCCTTTCTTCTCACATCTAATCAACTATGCATGTGCACACATGTCATTACAATTTGACTCAGTTTTAATTAATATTTTTCATTTATGTCTTGTATGTGTATGTGCACGTGTGTGGATATAGGATTATGTTCACATAATAGAAAAGAGTGGTTTCTCTCACTCCACCACGTGGATTCCTGTGACTAAGCTCGTGTTCTTTTTTTCTTTTTTCTTTTCAAGACAGTGTTTCTCTGTATAGTCCTGGCTGTCCTGGAACTCACTTTTTAGACCAGGCTGGCCTTGAACTCAGAAATCTGCCTGCCTCTGCCTCCCTAGTGCTGGAATCAAAGGCGTGCACCACCATGCCCGGCTAAGCTCATGTTCTTAATCTTAAAAGGAAATGTCTTTTGCTATTCTTCCATCTCACCAGCCCTTAATTAAGAATTTTTAAATTACCATTCAAATTCCTTCACATCTGTATGTGGTACATATGTACTAACATTTGTGTATGTGTTCATGACTTAATTAGTTATTCTAGAATGAATTAGCTTTACTTACAACAGTATTTTCCTTTTATTGCAATATTAGTATGGAATATATTTGGAGAAAAAAGGCCCCACAGAGGTAAGCTTACTGTCTTCTGGATCCGGTGATAAGCTTACAATCTTAAATTCTCCTAACATGATTTATAGGCAGCTCCATTAGCAAACAGGATGGAGTTCAACCATGAGTAACTTTAGTTTTCAAATATCCAATTATATTCTATAAAATTATTCTTGAGTTTTCACCAATTTCTCTTTCTACCTTTCCATCAGGGCATTGATGTGTGTATGCAGAAATACATAGGCATCACCCTATATATTTTCATGTCATTCCATTGTATCATCTTCACAGATGTCTTTCTACATTGAAGATGCGTTATTCTTTTCCAAGTAAAAATAGCAAAAAGGAGAATCAGTGTACAATTTCAAAAAATAGCACTAATGTAGGAACACTTGGGAAATTTAAGTCATAGCACACTCTTAAAAATTAAATAAATAGAATGAATATGGAAAAATTCATGGAAATATAAATGTAATTTTATTAGCTTTGATTTTGGTGCTCACATTTTTACCTTGTTGAGATATCAAGAGATGTCCCAGTCGTCATTTTCCATCAACCCGTGGGACTACCCTTCAAGTGCTGAGACTTATGCTACTGTAATTGGCCTTTACACAGGTTGTAGGAACCCAAACAAAAGCTGGAAACTGCATGACAGATCCTTCTGTCTATTGAGCTATATCCTCAGCCGTGAAAAAAAAAATGCATTTTATGCAACACTTATCCCAGGTTGTTGTAACTGAGATGAGATTATTTTGTTAATAGAAAACAGGAGAAAGTATGTTGACTGTAGGAATTTCTATGAGGCAGATATATTTGTATGATAACTAGCCAACCAGAGAGAAAATAAAATGCAAATAGAGCAGAGGAGTGAACTTACGTGTGTTTCTGATGTTCTACAGAGCATGACATATCAGAGAAAGCACATTTGGATTTTATTTCTGTACTTTTCTGCACAATTTCCTCCAATCCCAGGAAAGTAATCTGCAGGGTGGAGAAACAGATGGAAAGAGAAGAGCGTGCTGTGGAGCATGCTAGAGAGGTTGGACCACACAGAGGAGTCTACTTTCCCTTGAGTTTTTGCTTCTAAACTTTGTTTTCACTTGAAAGACAGAAAATCTTAACTTACAGTCTTCTGGGAAATTATCACCCAAAGAGAGACAATTGCCATCATTTTTTTTTTCAGCTGCTTCCTAGAATTCTGCATGACTACCCATTTAAGGGATCTTGAAGTCAATTTTTCTTCCATGAAATCAGGTGTAATAATTTGAATTAGTATCCAAACTCTTTAGATCAGACCACATGAGATTGTACAATGTGTTTTCATATCTAGCTGACTAACTCAGGTGCAAGACTACCTTTTGTTATTAGCTTGAAAGCAACTATTTTATTTATTGGGGGGGGGAAGAGGATTGATTTTAAATTGACATTCTAAATAGAATAAAGTTATAAAATTAAAAAAATACCACGGTGGTATGTATACATTTTTAGAATTCATAGAACAGAAATCCTTATATGGACATTTGTGTGTGTGTGTGTGTGTGTGTGTGTGTGTGTCTGTGTCTGTGTGTGTGTGTCTGTGTGTGTGTGTGTGTGTCTGTGTGTGTGTCTGTGTGTGTGTCTGTGTGTCCTTATGGGTCCAGATAAAGGGGTCAAATTTTCTGGAGTTAAAGTTACAGGACATTTAATAGTGGTAGACACAGACACTGAGAACAGAACTCAGATTCTTTGGAAGAGTGGAAACACTCCTAAGTCCTGAATTATTTATCTAACCCCTATCTCTTATGTTCTATGTAAATGTAAGTCTGTAACCTTAGAGAACAAAGTTGTGCAACAGATCTTAGTCTTTGGAGCAGAATTTTCAGTGAAACATCTGATCAATTTCCTGTTTGCCAGTATGTACCCTGAATCAGTAACTCTGTATGCTTTTGCAATATCTTCATTCACAAAAAGATATTAAGCAAAAACTATTATTTAGTCATGCAGTTTTCACCAAAACTGTGCTTGCAAACTAATAGAATCCTTCCAAAAGTAACAGACAAATATCCATGTAATTACAGACAAATATCCATGTAAGCTACAGTTTGTACTTCTGTTACTCTTATCTACTTCTACCTCTTCAGTGTGTCAAGCTACAGCTCTTGCACCATTTCACTCAGTGTTAGCTTTCATGTAGACATGATTCTATTCAGTTACAGCATCTGTAGTTAGTCTACTAGTGTTTTACAGAATCACTTCTGATGTAATTCGTCTACATGTGATGGCAAGTTTTTTATATCTGCTGAGCGATAAAGGAACAGATAATGGCTAACTGTCACCATATCTCCAAAAACTATCAAGTAAAATAAATAAAGATATTTAGATGAAGCTAGAGACAGAAGAACAAAGACGTAAAGTGTTCTATCTAAATAGATATATTAAGAAACTAAAAAAAAAAAAAAAATGAATGCCATAAAGCATTGTCTGTAAAGTGTCTTATCCATCATCAGCCACATTCATTGTACCTAAGGCAGCACCAAACAGAAGCATATGATATTGTTTGCATATCAGTTACTTGATATTACCGATGCTTTTGAATTATTGGCTTCAGCATTAGGATTAGGTCACAGTGTTTAGGTAATAATTAATGCCTTGAGAATTAACCAGGCAATTCTACATCGATGGGGTCTACAAGCTCTGTTTCCTTTCCAGTTTGAGCACTGGAACCTGTGAGCATATGAAGTTGTTCCCACTCCTATGTTCAGATAACTTGTGTAGGTGTTGGTCTCTGACGAAAACCTGAATAACTCTATGATTTCCTTTACATCAAATTAAATGTGATCAACATGTCTCAGTGTATAAAAAAATCATTCTCATTCCAGCCTGATACCTGACTTCAGTTCCTAGAACCCACATTTAAAATGTCAGAGTCAGTGGTAAACATCTGCAATCCAGACACTTACAAGTGAAAATGGGACGTGAGAAGAGAATCATCACTGACAGCACGATCAGTCTTCAGAATGATTGAGGAAAAAGAGAGAGGAGGCCTCAGAATTATGGAGACAAATAATGCCTGAAAGACATCCTCAGACCTCTACAGTCAGAAAGTCACATACATGAGCATCTGAACTCTCACATATATGCACGTATGTGCACACAAACGCAGACATGCACCTATACAAGTGTACCACATGCACACACACATACACTCATTACAATTTGAAAATGTAAATGTTGATTTTTAAGAAAAATAATGTTTGAATCATTCTGGTATTTTCTATGAAACATAGTGAATTGTAGTTGAAATTTGTACAACTTTTATGGTGTGGATCTTCTGAAAATACAAGAAAGATGTAAGATGTCAAAGTAGATAAGGACACCTGTCACCAGGCCTGACGACCTGAGTTTGATCCATAGATTCCCGTAATGGGTAATGGAAAGAGAAACATTCTGCAAATTGTCCTCTGACTTTCACACACACGCACACACATGCACACACACACACACACATGAAAACACCCCTCCCACAAATATCTCACATACACATACTAAGAAAATAAGTATAAAGAAAATAAGAATAAAAATCAAAATAAAACTTAAACAGAAAATGAATATTAGTAATTTTATGTCAGTGTAAGTCTTGGCATATCTGCCAAAAAGATGTGCTTACTAATTATTCTCTTTTTCATTCATATAGAATTTCTCTGAATAGCCTTTGATGTGTTAATTGCTGAAAAAAATCCATATGTAGTAAAAACATTAAATGAGGTTTCCTTTTATATTGACCTGTGTTTGTTCTGGAAAGTCATAGACATTCTTGAAGGCATGTTGTTATAAATTAAAATGGCAAAAAGTAAAGTTCAATTGTTGTTAGATGTCTCCAGAATGTGGACTGCTGTAGAGACACACATTTTTTTAAATACTCATACCATCAAGGCCAAAACAGTTACAAATTAAATTTCATTAAATTTAAATACTTTCATAAATGTTTTAGATAACTGTAAAATTTCATTACAGACATGTTACAATTAACTTGTTCGTATGTATTACTGGGTTCATGATATCTGTCTCAACTTCCCATTTTAAACTGAGAGACAGACAGAGACAGAGAGACAGAGACAGTGAGAGATGAAATCTGAAAGCAACAATAAAATATAATCATTCTTCACATATTTGAAAACAACCTAGAAAACATAACTAATTATTTTAACCTATCTGGATCTTTAATAATAGTTAAAGCCTACTTCTCCAAATAATGTGAAGTGATGTTCCAAGATGCTGGTAACAAAATAATATGCTTTCTATCTGTAATGAGAAATTCACCAAACTATAGTAAGTTGCTTTTCCCTCAGGAACATATGGCTTTTCCAGAGCACTGTTTCCTGCTATTTTCTTCTGTCTCCTGGCAGTACTCCAGAGAGTACAACCAAAGGGATTCATACCTCAAATCCACAGAGATTCATGCCTCAAAATTCTACATATAGAATAGTAATCTCACATATTAGATTGCAATGCCTTTGAAAAATAAAAGAGGAAGGTATTATAGATTTTTCTAGGCTATTACATTAATTTACAATGGAGTGAATAATAAAACCTTAGAGAACTACAGTAGATTTATAAGTCATTTCTTTTTCACAAAATTAAGGGTATGTTACTGAGTATCATAGTACTTCAGGCAAGTAACTTCCCATTAGATAACTTTTTGTTAGACAACATAAATTAGAATATGAGAATGAATTAAAAATATAGCTTCCATCTTCAACTTGGGCATGACTTTTTGTGTAGTGGAGAGAATATTGGAAATTGATTTTTGTTTTTTTGTTTGATTTTTCTAATTATTTTTCTAACTACTTATGTGTTGCTTATATGTATAGCTGTGCACTATGTATGTGCCTGGAGTCTCCAGAGGCAAGAAGGTGTCATATCCCCTGGAACTGTAGTTAGAAAAGGTTTTGAGCCTCCACGTAAGTGCATAAAATTGAACTCAGGTTCTCCAAAACTGTACATAATATACTCAACTTTCTAACATTCACTTCAAAGCAGTAAATAAAATTAAAGCAAAGATGACACAGATATTGTTTATGGAAAATGTACATTTAATGAATTATATAATCATAAGTAAAGAACTTTAAAATATGTTTTAAAAAACAAGTTAATAAACTATGATAGAATGTTCATGGTATACTTAGGAAAGTAATATCAAAATACAGAAATACTAATTTATAGAAAACAGAAAGAAAACATGCAAAATACTAGTTTTAAATTGTTATTATCATTAAAAATATATGTTCTATGGATGCTTATGTAAGGTACTGTGAGAGATATAGTTAAAAAAAAAGAAAGCCTCTGTTTTCTGGATTTGAGAGCAGAAAAAATAAGAGAAAGAAATATTTTCCTAAGTGTGAAACATGACAATTTCTTACAGTTTTTTGAAGGGCTCTGGAAATCAATCCTAGGAAGCAACAAACTGAGAATCATGTATCCATGAAAATCTGGCAGGGATTTGAAAATGAGCCATGGGAGCCTGCTGTCCACTGCCTAGACCTGCTTACTTCCATAGCCATGTGCAAGGGCAAGTGAAAGTTTGACTGGAGGAGACTCCTTGCCACCAAATAGACAGACGGTTTCATGAGACAAAATGGAAGAAACATTTGAACGTGTGTTCTGGTGTGTCAGCTCATCCCTGTAACCTCCATAATAAATAACAAGGCAGGAGAATTTTTCTGAGCTCAAGGCCAGTCTAAGCTATGCAGTAAGCTCTATGCCTTGTTTATATATATAAATATAAAAGAGAAGAAAATATTGATCAAAATGTAAAGGATCAAGAAACTCAAGAATTACTTTAAAAGTGTAGAATTATTCATAGAAATATATGTCAGATGGTCAGGTGCTAGTGAGATGGCTCAGAGGTTGAGCATATGGACATTTCTTGAAGAGGACCCAGGTTGGGTTTGCACCCTCCAAATTAAGCAGCTTATACTCACCTCTATTTACAGACCCATAGGATTCACCAGCCTCTTTTGGCTTATACAAGTATAATCATGGGCACATATTCACATACAGAAGTAAAAGTAAAAAAAAAAATATTAAAGAAACAAAAACTAAAATTAAATTCTCTACAATAATTATGTAATAAACAATGGAAATATATAATCAGTTGAGGAGGAAATGAAAATTTCTGAACAAAACCTATGAAGAATTGAGTTGGAATTTTGATTGGGATTACACTGAATCTGTAAATTGCTTTTTGGCAAGATGGACATTTTACTATATTAATCCTGCTAATCCATAAGCATCTTCTGAGGTCTTCTTCTATTTCTTTCATCAGAGACTTGAAGTTCTTGTCATATAGATCTTTCACTTGTTTGGTTAGAGTCACACCAAGATATTTTATAATTTTTGTGACTATTTTGAAGGATGTCATTTTCATAATTTCTTTCTCAGCCCATTTATCCTTTGATTAGAGGAAGGCTACTGATTTGTTTGAGTTAATTTTATATCCAGCCACTTTGCTGAAGTTGTTATCAGCTGCAGGAGTTCTCCACTGGAGTTTTCAGGTTATACTATATCATATCATCTGAAAATAGTGATATTTTGACATCTTTGTTTCCAATTTGTATCCCTTTGATCCCCTTTTGTTGTCTGATTGCTCTGGCTAGGACTTCAAGTACTATATTGAATAGGTATGGAGAAAATGGACAGCCTTGGCTAGTCCCTGATTTTAGTGTGATTGCTTCAAGTTTCTCTCCATTTAGTTTGATGTTCACTACTGGTTTACTGTACATTGTTTGTATTATGTTTAGGTATGGGCCTTGAATTTCTGATCTTTCCAAGACTTTTATCATGTATGGGTTTTGGATTTTGTCAAATGCTTTCTCAACATCTAATGAGATGATCATGGGTTCTTTTTCTTTGAGTTTGTTCATGTAGTGGATTACATTAATGGATATCCAGATAATGAACTATCCCTGTGTTAAAACTGTGTCCTGCAGGAAACCCAGGAGAGCTCAAGAAGTTCAGAGTCCTCTGCAAGTGGGCATGAAAGTCTTTTTATTGAAAAAGAGTCAGACTCAGATTGAAAACCTTCCCACGGTGCAGGATGGAGTGCAACCCTGAATCCGGAAAGCATCCTGTTTACATACAGCACAGTTAGGAATTCTTTCAATACTAGGTGGATAAGGGAAGCCTTAATTTTAACACAATGCGACTTGCTCAAGCAGAATTGCTCAGCTGTGAGAGGGATTCTCCTGGCTTAAGTGTTATCTTTATGTCACTATCAGAGGACAGTTTTATGACTGTCTGTGACCCCTGATCACCTCCTTTCTAAGATTCAAATGTGGGACCTTAATCTTTGAGTTTGTTATCTCTTTGTCAAGGCTTCAAGGATAGGTGGCAGCCACACCTGCAGAGTTGAGCTGTTTATCAGAGAGAAAGTGCTAGTTTTTGGCAATGTAGAGGTGAGGGAGGCTATCTCAAACTAGCATTTTGTTTTTCCTCCTCAGGGTGTTTTTTGTTAGGGAGGCTTTATGGGCAGTTGGGCAGTGCCATTCTAACACCAGTCTGGGTTCCCTCTGAGAAGCCAGGGAGGGGGAGGGAGCCCTGTGCTTGCCACAGAGGGAGAATAGGAGCTTCTGCAGGAAAGGCATAGAGGCAAAACATGTGCACACAACACTGGAGTCTGTTTGCTGAGGCTCCAAGTAACAGAAAAAAATAACTGCAGAGAGTTACCACCAGTAATTCCAAGGTTTCCACCTGCATCCCTGGGATGAAGCCAACTTGAATGATTGTTTTGATGTGTTCTTGGATTCAGTTTGCAAGAATTTTATTGAGTATTTTCACACTGATATTCATAAGGGAAATTGGTCTGAAGTTCTCTTTCTTGGTTGTGTCTTTGAATAGTTTTGGTAACAGCATAACTGTGGCTTCACAGAACAAATTGGGTCGTAGTCCTTCTGTTTCTATTTTGTGGAATAGTCTGAAGGGTATTGGTAGTAGACCGATCTGGTCTTGGGCTTTTTTTTTTTTTTTTTGTTAGACTTTTTAGGGGTTATGGGTACTGTTTAGATGGTTTATCTGTTACTGAATTAATTTTAGTACCTGGTATCTGTCTTGTCCACTTCATCCAGATTTTCTACTTTTGTTGAGTGTATGATTTTTTAGCAGGATCTGATGTTTTTTGGGGTTGTTGTTGTTTTTAATTTCCTCAGTTTCTGTTGCTATAACTCCATTTGTTTCTGATTTTGTTAATTTGGATTCTGTCTCTGTGCCCTCTGGTTAGTTTGGCTAAGGGTTTACCTATCAAAAAAGATAAGGAAGGACACTTCATATTCACCAAAGGAAACATCTACCAAGAAGAGCTCTCAAATCTGAACATCTATGCTCCAAATGCAAGGGCACTCACATGTATGATTATTGTGTGATGGGAGGAATTTCTTTTCTGGTCCAATCTATTGGGAGTTCTATAGGCTTCTTGTATCTTTATGGGCATCTCTTTCTTTAGGTTAGCAAAGTTTTCATCTAAAAATTTTAAAAGATATTTATTGGCCCTTTAGTTTGGGAATCTTAACTCTCTTCTATACCTATTATCCTTAGGTTTGGTCTTCTCATTGTGTCCTGAATTTCCTGACTGTTTTGGGTTAGGATAATTTTGCATTTTACATTTTTTTGACGGTTTAGTCTTTATTTCTATGGTATCTTCTGCACCTGAGATTCTCTCCTTTATCTCTTGTATTCTGTTGGTGATGCTTGGGTCTAAGGCTCCTGACCTTTATCCTAGGTTTTCATTCTTCCAGGTTGTCTCCCATTGTGATTTCTTTATTATTTCTATTTCTGCTTTTAGATCCTGGATGATTTTGGTCAATTTTGTTGTGCTATCATGTAATCTTGTAAGGTATTTTTGTGTTTCCTCTTTATGAGCTTCTACCTGTTTGCCTGTGTTCTCTTGTATTTCTTTAAAGGAGTTATTTATGTCCTCCTTAAAGTCCTCTATCATCATCATGAGATGTGATTTTAAATCAGAGTCTTGCTTTTCTGGTGTGTTGGGGTATCCTGTGTTCACTGTGGTGGAAGAACTGGGTCCTGATGATGCCAAGTAGCCTTGGTTTCTCTTGCTTATGTTCTTGTCCTTTCCTCTCTCCATCCAGTCATCTTTGGTGTTAGATGTTCTTGATGTCTCTGACTGAGGCTTGCTCCTCCTGCAAACCTGTGTGTCAGTACTCCTTGGAGACCAGTTTTCTCCTGGAGAAATTTGGGTATGGGGAGCTGTGGCACAGTGCCAGCTACAGGTGCAGACAGAAACTGGACATATCCTGTCACTGGCTGTTCTGTGTCCTGAGGGCTCCAGGCATCCCTCAGAGCAGATATTGTGTTCTTACCTGTGCTCACAGGTGTGTTTGCATTCCTGGCAGAACAGTTCTCTCCCAGCTGTATTTGTGTACAGCTGTGGCATTGTGTCCCAGTATTATATTTTTAAGAGCAGAATAATATCCGATTGTGTTTATCCATTCATCAACTCTTGGATATTTAGGTTGCTTCCATATATGGTCAGTAAAACCAAAGCAGTAATTATATTGATAAACAAATCACTGTCTAGTAGGATGAATTTAGTAATCCAGTCATTTAGATATATGTCCAAAAGTAGTGTTAATGAATCTTGAGGTAGATTTACTCTCAACATTTTGAGGAATCTCTATACTGATTAATACAATGGCTACACCAGTTTTTACTTCCACCATAAATGAATAAATGTTCCCTTTCTTATATCCCCTCCCAATTTTATTTATTGATCTTAGTCAATCTGAATAAGCACGATGAAATCTCAATTAGTTTTAATGCATTTCTCTGATGGCAAATGATTTGTATATTATATGTATTTATTATTTATGTATTATCTTTTAAATTTTTCTTGTTTATATTGTCCTTATTTTAATTGAGTTATTTGTTTCCTTTAAGTTTAGTTCTTTGGAAATTCCAGATACTAGTTCTCTATCAGATGAATAATTTGTAATAATTTTACCATTCTGTAGATTATTGGTTTGCTAGAGTTATGGTACCTTTGTTGTATAAAAGCTTTTTATATTCATGGTGTACAATTTACTAATTTTTAGACTTAATTCCTATGCAATGCTGTCTTCTATTTCCTTTATTCTATTGGTTATCCTTGCTTTCTTTAAAAAGTGCTATCATGTACCAATGAATTTGTCCCTGTTCCCCATTTTTCTCTTCTATCAGATTCAGTGTTCTGGTCTTATGCTGTGGTTCTTGATCCATTTATACATGAAATTTTTTTGAGGATGATAATTATGCCTCTATTTTCACATATATCCAGTTTGAGGAGCACCATTTTTTTAAGATGTTATTTATCCCCACTGTGTATTTTTGTCTTTTTTTGGTGGGTGGGGGCAAAAAGTGTATTTCGAATTATGTTGGGGTCTTCAATTCTATTTAATTTATCACATTGTCTATTTTTATGCCAATACTGTGATTTTATTACTATAGTTTTATAATATAACTTGAAATATTATCTGATAGCTACGACACTTCATTTATTATGCATTAAGTAATAACTAGTTCAGGGAAAATTGAGTATGACATTACAGAGTTTAGTCTGAGACAATGTGTGTTACAAATGACAATAGGGACATGAACTATGGAAAATCCTTTATAATGGAAAAAAGTTCCCCTTTATTACATACTTAACACATTGCTAACATGATGCACCTTAAAGGTTAGTCAATATGTATATATTCTAGTTACTAGATAAATCTAGAAAAGCAATTTTGAGAAAATAGTCTAAAACCATAAAGAAAAAAAGATAAAAGTATGGCATATTGAAATTTAATACAGGCATAGTTGTATTAGGTAAAATTGGTTTGGACACTTCAACCAAAATGTAGAGAGTAGATATACCATGCAGAATATTAGTAGACACACTTTATATTGAAAAAAATAGATGGGTGGAAAGTAACAGCATGGCCAATCCTGTGCAGACCATATCTTTAATACATCCAAGAGATCAATGTTAAATCAAATGTATTGCTAAGCCCTTTAATTAATGTATAGCTTAATTACTTGTATATTCCAATGTCAGTTTACATTCTGATATTTATAAATATCTATTTGAGATGTGTGCAAATGGTTCAGAGGTTAGGAGTAGTTGCTTCATTTTCATGAGGACCAGAGACCTAGCACCCACAGAACAAGTCAGAGTCTTCTCCATGTGCATTCCAATTTTGTTGACAGCTGAGACAAGTTGACAGCTGGACCTTGCTGGCTTCCAGTCACATTAAGCAAAAAAAAGGTTTGGGTTCAGAGTGAGAATCAGCTTCTGAGGAATAGGCAGTCAGGGAAACAAACATTCAGCAAAATTTTCCTGCACAAATCATTTAGACCTTGCTAAAAGGTCTTATTCTGGCCTTCTATACATAGACATATACACATGTACATACAGAGACACATGAAATTAAATGTATAAATAAATTAAGTTTCAAGTGAATAATTATTTTTATACTGGTAGATGATAAATCATATCACTTTCTTTAATTATTTAAACATAATCTATTTTAGATTTTGAACATATTTTTGACAGATACTTTGAAAATTATCTTATATAAGTCGTACCTAGAAACATGTTCTATTTATGGAACTACTAAACCTCAATTTCATTTTATTCTTAAAATGGGAATGGAATTGGGCCTCTCCTTACCATGTTGGCCTAAGAACTGATTGAGTTAACAAATACAAAGTGTGTGGCATTTAATATTCTAAAGCAATATTAAACAGTAGCTGTTCTGTGTCTCTGATACCACATGCTGCTATAAGAGATGAATGGCAATAACATTTATGTCATTCCTTAACACTCAAGAAGCCAAGCTGTCGACTGTAATCTTAAGATGGATGGAGTAAGCAAGGCTATGCTTCCCCTGACAGAACTTTCAGCATGTGTTTGCATCAGTGTGCTTACTGAAAAAGACATACTGAAAAAATTACTGCTCAAAGCCTTTCATATTAAGTATTCAGAAAAAGAAATTACTGAGTGGGAAGCCTGCTATTATCTCTACTAATAAAGCCACTTGAAATTTTCTTGCTTGAATTTTATTTCCCAATGTCAGCTTTAAATAAGGAGATAAAGAATTCTCAAATAATGGCAATATAATCCAATTAAGATATAACACTAACAATTAAGAAAAATGATCATAATTTGAAAACTTTCCTGCACCAATCAAGAACTTCCTAAAATGTGTCATTTTCACCATATAATGGATTAAAATGTGATTTTTTTAACTTTCTCTATTCTACATGAAATAATAATGATTTAACTAATGGGAAACATCTAGAAGATAGCAATAACTCCAAAAACAATTTTTGACAGAACAATAGCAAGTATTTTCAATCCATTCACTCTGGAGTCTATGGTCAACAAATTGTACAGTAAAGGATAGTGCAGAAGACCTCAAGTTCTTCCCCAACAATCATCTGATACTTGCCTGGGAAGCATATAAGAAAAATCTTTCTCTTGAACTTTAGTGCAATTTAATACCAGCTGATGCAATCTGAAAGAATAATTGATACTATGATAAACTGAGGTATTGTTTTGGCCTTAGCCTGCTGAGAAAAAACATTGCAGCTATGCATCACTGTGGCTTACCTTATTATACACCTTCCTCTTTTCTTCCAGTGTCACAGTATCAGACATATGTTATCTTTTTATTGAGTTAAAGTATTGGTAATATAGATGTGATGCTTGTGGAATAATATTTAGAGACAAAAATGGAACCCTAATAGGAAAAAGAAAATAACAAGATAGTTTGAACATTTTTTTGGCAATTAATTTATCTTGTATAGCACTTGTGTCTCTGATTTGCCACATATTTGCTGAAACCCTGCTTTCTCTTCCTCTAAGCAATGCAAAATCATGGAAAGAAATGGCACTTTTTGGAAGATGTCAATGAAACTACATTCCAAGTCAAGCCTTGATAGAAAATCAAGAATAAGCCAACTATAGAACAACATAGTACTGAGAAGACAGTAACAATACAAAGAAAATATATTGAAGAGAAAAATGCTTGACATAGAGATATCAAAAATCCAGATTGCAGGTATCAATACAAGTATAGATTATTTATAGCATATATTTTGTTTATTCTTTTAGTTTGTACCATTATAATTATGACAATTTGCTTTTATTTCAAAATGACTTGCTTCATTCCAATGGGTTTGGATTTGTTTAAGGTGGTATGTCTGGAATCTAGTTTGCTAAACATCTCTAAAACTAATGAAAATCTTTATCAACCCCTCTATAACTTTGATTAAATGTTGTTGGTACTCTGGAAAGCATTGAAGAATCACTTCAGAACAGACACATTTATTCGATTTGTTTTGTTTGTTTTGTTTTGTTTTATATGATGTTCATGTATAGCAAATGAGATTAAAAATATACAATGGAATTTTTTTCAAACACCAAAGAGGCTATACTATAACGTAAATATTCAATAAAATGAAGAAAAACCCTGCATGTAAGAGAATATTTGTAAACTATGCATTCAAAGCAGAGAAATCTCCAATGGCTGAGAAGCACCTCAAGAATCAAACTCCTTAATGATCAGAGAAGTGCCAATCAAAATGACCCTGAGATTCCACCTTTCCCTATCAGAATGGCTAAGAACAAACCCTCCAGCGACCACACATGTTGGAGAAGATGTGGAGAAAGAAGAACACTCCTCCATTACTGGTGGGATTTCAAAGTGGTACAACCACTCTGGAAATCAATCTGGAGATTGCTCAGAAATTTGGAAATGTATCTACCTAAAGACCCAGCAATACCACTCGTGGGAACATACCTAAAATATGCCCCACCATGCAACAGGGGAACATGTTCCACTATGTTCACAGTGGCCTTATTTGTGATAGCCAGAAGCTGGAAACAACCCAGATGTCCTATGACAGAAGAATGGATACAGAAAATGTGGTTCATTTACACAATGGAATACTACTCACCTATTAAGAACAAGGACAGCCTGAGTTTTGCAGGCAAATGGATGAAACTAGAAAATATCATCCTGAGTGAGGTAGCTCATACCCAAAAGGACATGAATCATATATACTCACTAATAAGTGGATATTAGCAAAAAAATATATATATATACAGAATACCCAAGATACAGTCCACAGAAATCAAAAAGGTCGACAGGATGAAGGACCCAAGTGAGGATGCCTCAGTTCCACTTGGGAGGGAGAAGAAAGGAATAACAAGGGGAGGGAGGGAAGGGACTGGGATGAAAAGTGAATAGGGGTTGGGGTGGGGAAAAGGAGAACCTGATCTGGTATTGGGAGTGGAAAAAAGGACTGAAGTCCTGAGGGCCAGCAGAAAGAATGGAAACATGTAACCTCAAGAGGTAAGAGATTGGGGGACCCTCCAAAATGTACCAGAGACAGTGAGAAACCCTCAGGACTCAAAAGGAGGGACCTTAGATGAAAGACTGGACATTAGGGAGAGGGACCTTATAGAGCAGGAAGACAGGGCATCAAATGAGAAAGGGTGTTGTCATCCCATAGTGAAAACTATGACCCATAATTCTTCCTGTCTGAAAGAACTGCAGAAATGGAAATTGAGAATAGCCTGAGGAAAAGAAGGTCCAGCATCAGGCCCAAAGTGGGATCCAGCTCAAGGGGGGTCCCAAGGCCTGACATTATTACTGGGGCTATAGAAAGCTCACAAAAATGGACCTAGCATGAACATATTCTAGAACACCCAACAAGAAGTGGAAAGAGTCAGATGCAGATAGTTGCACCTAACCAATGGACAGAAGCTGCTGAACCCTGTGGTTGAATTAGGGGAAAGACTGAAAGAAGCTGAGGAGGAAGGCAACCCTGTAGCGGGACCAGCAGTCTCAATTAACCTGGACCTCTGAGATCTCTCAAATAGTGGACCACCAACCAGGCAGCATGTACCAGCTGATATGAGGCCCCAAACACATATATAGCAGAGGACTGCTTGATCTTGGTTCAATCTAGGATGATGTACCTCACTCTCCAGAGACTGGAGGCCCCAGTGAGTTTAGAGGTCAGGTGAGATGGGTTGGAGGTAGAGACATCCTCATAGAGACGAGAGTTGGGGAGGAGGACATATGGGATATGGAACAGTCAGAGTGTGGACAGGGTGGGGGAATAAAATCTGGAGTGTAAAGTAGTAAAGAAGAAAAAAATTGTTACACACACACACACACACACGAAACTCAACAAAAAAAGAAACTTTTTCTTGATATATTTTTCCCTTTACATCCTGATTGCAGTCTCTCTCACTCCTATCCTTCTAGTCCCTTGTTCATAAACCTTTTACTCCCTCCATTTTCAGTGTGGCCCCCTTGGGTACCACACCTCACAGCATGACCAAGCACATCCTCTCCCACCAAGGCCCAACCAGCCTGTCCAACTAGGGGAAGGGGATCCAATGGCAGACAATAAACTCAGAGATAGCCCCATCTCAATTGTTAGGGAGCCACATGAATATCAAACTGCAAATCTGCTACAAGTAGGTGTGGGCCCTAGGTCCAGCCCCTATGTGCTCTTTGATTGGTGTTTTAGTCTTTATGAGGCTGTATGGGCCTAAGAGAGTTGACTCTGTAAGTTTTCATGTTGTGTCCTTGACCCCTCCAGCTCCCTTAATCCTATCTCCCAGTCTTTCACAAGACCCTCAGCTCCTCCTGATGTTTAGCTGTGATTCTCTGCCTCTGTTTCCATCAGCCTCTGGATGAAGAATTTCAGGAGACAGTTGTGCTAAGCTCCTTTCTGAAAGAATAGCAGAGTGTCAGGGGTAGGCTCTCTTACATGGGATGAATCTCAAGTTGGGCCAGTCATTGGTTAGCTGTTGATCATAGGTTCCGAGCAATTGATGTTCTGTTTAGGAATATGTCTCCTGCACCAATGCCTTCAAGGCAGTTCTCCATCTTCTCTTATACTAATTTTAGTATATCCAGTTTTATGTTGAGGTCTATGATCTTAGATTAAAATCACGTGCAATGTGATAATTGTGTGTCTACTTGCGTTCTCCTATATCGAGACAACAAGTTAGACCAGAATCATTTGTTGAAGATGCTTTCTTTCTTCCACTGTATGGCTTTGGCGTATTTGTCAAAAAATCAAGTGTCCATAGTTGTGTGGACTTATTACTGAGTCTTTGATTTGATTCTGTTGATCAACATGTCTGTATTAGGCCAGTACCATGCAGTTATTATTACTACTGCTCTGTAGTACAGCTTGTAATCAGGGATGGTGATACTTCCATTTTTTTTTTTATTGTAAATGATTGTTTTAGCCTTCCCGAGTTTTGTATGTTTCCATATAAAGTTGAGAATTATTCTTTCAACATCTCTAAATACTTCTGTTGGAATTTTGATGGAAAATGCATTGATTCTGTAGATTGTTTGTAAGGTGGTTACTTTACTATGTTAATCCTTCTAATCCATGAAATAGGAGGTCTTCCCATCTTCTGATATCTTCTTCCATTTCTATCTTCAGAGACTTTAAATTCTTATCATAAAAGTCTTTTACTTGCTTGGTTAGAGTACTAAAATATTTTATATTACTTGTGGTTATTGTGAAGGATGTTGTTTCCCCGATTTCTTTCTCAGCCCATTATCTTTGGGTAAAGGAGTTTTCCTGTTTTTTTTTTTATGTTAATTTTGTACACAGCCACTTTGCTGAAGGGTTTTATTGAGTTTTTACCTGCAGTAGAAGTTCTCTGTAGAATTTTGGAGTCACTTATGAAGCTATCTGATAAGATATGCTATGATGATAATTTGATTATCCTTTCCAATTTCTATCCTCTTGAGTTCTGTTATTTCTCTTGTTGTTCTAGGTACAACTTCAATTACCACATCAAAAATAAATGTCCAGAGTGGGCAGCCTTGTCTTGTTCCTGATTTTACTGGAACAGGTTTAAATTTCTCATCGTTTAATTTGATGTTGGTTACTGAGTTGCTTATATTATAATATAATATATTGCTTATATTATGTTTGGGTGTACACTTTGTATCCCTTATCCCTCTAAGATGTTTAACATGAAGGGGTGCTGCATTGTATTAAAGGATTGTTTAGCATCTAATGAGAAAATTATTTGGTTTTATTATTTCAGTTTGTTTACATGCTCAATTATGTTGATATATTTTTGTATATTGAACAATCCCTGCATCCTTGGGAAGCCTATTTGATGATGGTGTGTGATACTTTTGATGTATTATTAGATTTGTTTGCCAGGATTGTATTAAGTATTTGTAGTTTTTCATCAAGGTCTAAAATTCTCTTTCTTTGATGAGTCTTTGTGAGGCTTAGGTATCATGATGAATGTTGCCTCACAAAATGAGTTTGGCAATGTACCTTCTGTTTCTATTTTGTGGATTCTTTGAAGAGTATTGGTATTAGCTCTTCTTTGAAAGTCTAGTTGAATTCAGTGTTAAAACAGTCTAGCTCTTGGGTTTCGCTGTTGTTGTTTGTTTGTTTGTTTGTTTGTTTTTTGTTTTTGTTTTTGTTTTTTTTTTTTGCTTTTTGACTTTTTTTTTTGATTGATTGATTGATTCTGGGAGACATGGGGAGGATGGGAGACTTTCAGTAGCTGTTTCTATTTCCTTGGGTGTTGTAGGACAACTTAAATTGTTTGCCTGATCTTGATTTAACCTTACTAAATTTTTTCTATCAGGAAAAGCATTTATTTCATTTAGAATCTTAAATTTTATGGAGTACAGAATTTTTAGCAATGGGGAGATTTCTTGTTCCTTTTGTTTTTTTTTTAGATTTATTTATTTTTACACATGTGAGCACAGTATTGCTGTCTTCAGAATCACCAAAAGAGAGCATCAGAACACATTACAGATGGTTGTGAGCCATCTTGTGGTTTCTGGGAATTAAAATCAGGAAGTCTGAAAGAGCAGCCATTGCTCTTAACCATCTCTCTAGCCCTGAGTATATAATTTTGAAGTAAGACCTCATGATTCTTTTTATTTCTCCAGTGTATGTTTTTCTGTCTCCCTTTCATTTTTGATTTTGATACTGTATCACTACCTTCTCACTAGTTTTGCAAGGTTTTGTCTATCTGGTTGATTTTCTCAGAGAACCAGCTCTTGAGTTCCTTGATTCTTTGTAGTGTTCTCTGTATCTAATTTATTGATTTCAGGCCTGAGTTTGATTATTTCCTGTGACTATCTCTCAAGACTGCCTTTGATTCTTTTTGTTTTAGAGATTTCTGGTTTGCTTTAAGTTGCTAGTATAAGACCACTCATTTTTTTTTTTTAAATGAAGGCACTTAATACTATGAAATTTCCCTAAAATCTCCTCTCATTTTGTCACATAAATGCCTCCATTTTCATTGAATGCTCAAAAATCTTTGATTTCTTTCTTTCTTGCTTCCTTGACCCAGTGGTGATTCGGGAGAGAGGAGTTCAGTTTTCATGTGTTTGTAGGTTTTCTTTTGTTTCTGTTTTTGTTGGATTCCAGATTTAATCCATGGTGGTCTTATAGGATATAAGTGGTTATTTCAGTTTTCTTGTATCTGTTATGTCTTGCTCTGTGGATAACTACGGTATAAATTTTGCAAATGGTTCCATGAGGTGTTGAGAATGTATAATCTTTTGTGTTTGCATAAAATGTTCTATAGATATCTGTTAGGTTCATTTGATTCATAATATCTGTTAGTTCCATTATTTTGCTCTGTGGTTTCAGTTTAGATGACATATCTATTGGTGAGAATAAGGTGTTAAAGTTTCCCACTTTAAATGTGTAATATATATGGTTTTATGTAGAGGTCCCTGATCCATTTGGACGTGAGCTTTTTAAAAAGAATATCATAAAGAATAAAAATAAATAAAACAAAGAACATTAATTAACTTACAAATACTTCCAACAAAAAAATCATTTTGTGGAAAAGCACAAGTTATCTAGGAAAAATATTTTTCGGCCCTTATCACGAATCTAATTCTTTCTTTTGAAAATATAGAAGAATCTTTTACTCTTTTTTATTTCCAGGAGCACTATTTTGATCCTTACTGTTGGAACGGGGAAAATAGCATCTTCCATTCCTTGAGGGAGAAATAGGATGCACGGAATTGGAACAAATATGACAAGGTCATGGAGACTCATTTATAATTTCACACAATAACAGCAACTGATCAGGTACATTCTGATATAAATATGAAATTTATAATCACACTAAACATTTGTTGTGCGGTCTTTCTTTACCCCCAATAGCATGGAAGCTGATGTAGAATTTTAAATTTATTTTTAAACTTCTGAATTTTTCAGGGGTAAAGAACTTTCAAAGTAGAAAGTTCTTTAAGAGTTAAGTTATATAATGTGCCATCCTGATGGTACACACTGAATATTTTTCTGCATCAACAAAGAAAACAGGATTGGCAGAGATGTTCCTGTAGCTCAGAGATATGCGTTTCTAGAGTTCTGTTTTCTGAGTGTTATCAATGTTGATTCCATTTCCTTCCTTGATTTTAGGAAGAACAGATCATACCACTGTGTGCCCATGTGTGGTGTTCATAACCAGTGCAGAGTTGGTTATTTTTCATCATGCTAAATTTCAGTGTCATTCTCATAAGATAAATTGATTTCTTCCACTTTTCTCTCTTCTCTAGTTGTTTTTTCAGCTCCTATGTGAAAGTGTGGTGGTGGAAACATAATGTTATCAGTGGAAACACAGACCTGAACCTCTTTCCAGGTTCTGTTCACATTATGATAACCTTATCTTCAGAAAATTTCCCACATGATTTTTTATTTATTTATTTATTTATTTATTTATTTATTTATTTATTTGGTTTTTCGAAACAAGGTTTCTCTGTATAGCCTTGGCTGTCCTGGAACTTACTTTGTAGACTAGGCTGGCCTCGAACTCAGAAATCTGCCTGCCTCTGCCTCCTGAGTGCTGGGATTAAAGGCATGCACCACTATGCCCAGCCATGTTTTGTTTTTTAACTCAAGTCAAATAGCTAACTATATTTCTAGAAAGCCACAAAACATAGTAGAGTGAACTTGGGCATATACTACAATTAGAGTGATTCTAACATCAATATATATTGTCCTCCCTAAAATCCCTGTAACAAAGACAATCTAGAAACTTTTCTGTGTATTCAGTTTCTACCATTGATAGCTTCTTACTGCCATTAAAACAAATGTTCTTACAATCATTTAAGAATAATTGTACTGTATGTTCAACAATTGTTTTATCCATGATAAATGCCCAGGGAAATATTGGAAAATATGAATGCTGATCAGTCATTGCATGCTGGATAAATATTACAGTTCGTCATTATCTTGTTTAAAGAACAAGATAAAGGGTCTACATATAAAGAATTTTTAGAATTGGATATGATCAGATCATCAATTAAGTAGAAGTGATTGATTTTAAGTATGATTTAAAGTAATGGTAAATTAAATTCCATATATTCCTTGTGAACCTTTCTTTACTAGTACTAGTTGGTCATTCGTCCTCCACATTACTCCTTGAATTAGTTAAAAAGAATATATTGTGAAGCTAAAGTTTGTATGTAATATCCTAAAAATTAAACCTGTGAAGAAGAGAATCTTATATACAAAACATGGGGGTTTTTTGCTCAGTAATTTTCATATAAAAATAAAATAAAATTCTGATATATTTCCAGTAAACTAATGTGCAGCATTATTATGTTCGATAAAAATTTCTCTTATATCTTGAAAATGATTATGAAATATTTATTATCATAAAAATGACTTATTTCCATTTTCTTTTTGAGTTTTTCCCAGTTCTTAGTAGAAGGTTGTACATATGCTAAGTATGTGCTCTGTCGGTCGAGAATATCCCTAGCCCTACTTGGGAAGAGGAATAGATGCTATATATAAATTGTGCCAACTAAAAAGGAAACATCTGTATTTGAGGACAGAATGAGTAAGCAATAATAATAAAACTAAAACAAGTACTTCATTTATCTATAAAATCAAAAGCTTAGAAATTCTTGAGACAACAAGTAGGCACAATAAAGACATGGTCTTGGTCTTATGGTTATGTTCCTAAAGCAGTGTGAAAATTTGAATTGTTATAGATGATATTTTTATGGTAATACACAACAGCAAAGTGTTTTGTTTCTGATGACATCCAATGGCAGCATTTCAGTTAATGACATAATTCACGTTTTTTGCTACTTCATCTTTTACTGATATTTGACAATTCATATGATAAGCATTATGATATCATGATACTCACACTCCAACCATAAGCGCTCACAGAGAACATATGCACTATATGAAAACCTGTACTATCCAGAACAAAGTAAAATGGGTCAGGGAATAAAACATGTGATCAACAGCTAGAACCAGAAAAGGGAAAATAATTATATTATAAATGAGTCTCCTGGTAAGGCAGAGGTTATTTGCTGTCATCTTGATAAAAGTAGGTTATTTGCATGCACAATTAAAAATAAAGCTTATTCAAATATTCTTTCTTTCTTTCTTTTTTCCTTCCTTTCTTTCTCTTCTTTCTTTCTTTCTTTCTTTCTTTCTTTCTTTCTTTCTTTCTTTCTTTCTTTCTTTCTCATAATAGCTAAGAAATGTAAAACTGTTTATCTGCAGTTTTGTATATTTCATGTGCATAGAATTTAATATCAATGTAGTGATCTAACATATAACCATAGACTTCTCATCATTGTAAATGAAAGTCATTACTTGGACATTTGTATGATATAGTTTTTAAAACCAAGTAAATAATAAATTATGGAGCAAATTATAACTGAAGATAAAATGGGAGAAATGTTATCTAACCCAAAGACTGAATTTACAATGTGATTACTAAATTCTAAGGAAAACAAAAGAAAAATGAATTAATTCATTTTAGTGTGATTTAGAATCATGAAGATTAGTGAAAAGAAAAGCTTTCTACTTTTTAGCAAATAAGAGAATCCCTACACAGAAGTAAATAAACTTAGTTTTTGTGTGAATTTCTAATATTTCATATTTGATATGCAAAGAATTATGTCAAGGACAATACCGACGTTTACAATTAGTTTTGGCAGACATTAACAACAGAATTGTTTTCTTATTCTGATTATTTAGAGGGTGTATTAAATAGCTACATTTTCATCATGATATGTCTTCTAAACGAAAATCAGGTCTTAAATATATAATTTGTTTTCACCTTGCACTCCTTAAACATAGTCTGAAGCTCACTCTGAACACGAACTTCATTACAATTGTGTATTCTCCATGTCCTGAAGAGTCTTGCACTTGTGTTGCCAGGTTAATGCTAACAGTACTTCAAATTTAGGAACAATTTAAATTCTAAGTTTGAAGTTTCAAGTGATCAGTTATGCTATAATACAATATTTTATTTGGCTAGATTGATGAAATACTTATTCATACATAATTCTTGTTGCACTATTCATAAAAACAGAGATGTCCAACAGAACTTGATGTTTATTAACAAATAAACATAAGAAGATAATGTGCTACAAAGCCACATGGAATCTTACTTAGCTATAAAGCTAAATGAAATTACGTGGCCAAGACAGAAGTGGATGGAATTAAATCCCATCATGTTAAGTGAAAGAAGAAAAAAACCATAAAGATCATTACTATCAATTTATTCTCACGTAGAGTCTTGATTTAAATATGAATATATATTTTATATGCACATCTAAAAATTGTAAAATCTGGATACCATGAAAATAGAGGAAATTGTCTACATGGAGAAAGAAGCAGAAGACCAGAAATTAACAAGAGCAGCAGATAAATTAAATATCACATGTCTTCTCTGTTTTGAATAATATGCACATATACACATATGTGTGAGTATACTATACATATACACGTATATGCTATATACACAATATATACCTACTATATATGTATATATACATACACACATGTGCATATATGTATATATATGCACATATATATATACATTATATATATATATATATATATATATATATATACGCACACAATAGATATGTATATATTCTGTGTGCATTTGTGATCCAAGAAAGCAAAAGTGAATACTCTATTATTGCTAAGGAAGTTGTGCAGCTAGAAATGGGAAGAGTTATCAGGATAGTATTCAGTTACTGTAACAACTATGAAGGATAATGTCATAAAGAACACCTTTCTTTTTCATGTTCTTTTTATATAAAAAGTTAAAGAAAAGTTTTCAAACACAGAATATTAATGTATTGATGGAATTAGCAAATAAACCTTCTCAACCTAGAGTTTACATGTTTCAGATACTATATTTTGATAATTCGTGTTATATTTAAATTTTTGAATTTAAATAATTTTCTAAAACCAACTTACATAGATTATTCATTATTTCATAAAACAAAAACATCATTGATTTTTATTTAAAATAGTTACTTACATGCCAAATCAGAAATAGGTTATTTATTTCTATAATGCTGTTTATTGTTCATTTCTAAGTCAGACACACATTGTTTTTTTTTATTAGATATTTTCTTTATTTACATTTTAAATGTTATCCCCTTTCCTAGTTTCCTCTCTGAAAATCCCCTATCCCCTCCCCCCTTCCCCTGTTTCCCAACTCACCCACTCCCCCTTCCTGGTCCTGGCATTCCCCTATACTGGGGAATAGAACCTTCACAGGACCAAGGGCTTCTCCTCACACTGATGACCAACTAAGCCATCCTCTGCTACATATGCCGCTAGAGACATGAGTCCCACCATGTTTTCTTTGATAGGTGGTTTAGTCCCATGGAGCTCTGAGGGAACTGGTTAGTTCATATTGCTGCTCCTTCTATAGGGCTGCAAACCCCTTCAACTCCTTGGGTGTTTTCTCTAGCTCCTTCATTGGGGACCTTGTGCTCCATCTAATGAATGACTGTAAATATCCACTTCTGTATCTGCCAGGCACTGGCAGAGCCTCTCAGAAGACACCTAAATCAGGCTCCTGCCAGCAAAATCTTGTTGGCATCTACAATAGTAGACACACATTGTTATTACAGGGCTTTTGTTCATGTAGAATAGAACCAGTTGTTATCTTGCAGTTTGTTATCTGGAGCAATGATAGTGCAATCAGTAAAATGTTTCTCATATGTAAATGGAGTGGTGTCTGATTCTAATCAATAATATAGAAAGCCAAGCTTGACTCCACTGGTAATCAGAGCCCCAAAATTTACAGGTGTGCTGGTCACTCTTAGTCTAAGAGTGGTATCTGTATTCCACTGAGACCTGTATCCCATTGTTAATACATTAGGAATAGCATCAGAGAATGTTCTCTTGATGACACATGAATCCACACACATGCACACATGCCTTTATACATATATCCAACAATATGCAAACACACACACATACGCACGCGCACACACACACACACACACACACAAATAAACTAGCTAGAAATCTATGATAAGCTAGCATAGCTCAAACAACTTTAAAGGGAAGAATTAACACACCTATTTCTTTAAAACACTAATTCTCACAGATCTCAATATCTATCCTTAAAACATAATGACAAAACAATCACTAGTCAGTCATCAATGGATGGGTAGGCTCTTGGTCCTATGTATGAAGGTCCTATACCCCAGTATAGGGGAATGCCAGGACCAGGAAGCAGAAGTGGGTAGGTTGGTGCGCAGGGGGAGGAGGAAGAGGATAGGTGATTTTTGGAGGGAAAACTAGGAGAGGGGATAACATTTAAAATATAAATAAAGAAAATATCTAATAAAATGTTTTGATACTTTCTATTTGACTGATCATATTTTGAATCTCTATATAACCTTCATAGAAGTAATAAAATGGTACAGGTGAAATATTTCCAGAAAATTCACAGTGATGAATTAATGACTTACCTGTTGACAAGGTCAGAGACAATTTTCAGGGTGCTCTAAGCAGCGAGTAGAGTAATTACTATATGAATTCATATTATGATAGTTAAAGTCATTGAGAATTGAAAGGCATAGAACCTCTTTTTGTCCTTTTCTCTGCGTGGCTTTTCTCTAACTACAGGTCTTTTTCTCTTTGAATTTCATCCCATTTTCTCCACATAGATTTCTTACTTTCTCAACTTCATCTGCATAATTCCATATATCTTTATTGCTAATTGACTTCTTTTCATGATGTTTAAGCTTCAGTATCTATTATTGTGCCAAGCTGCCCAATTTATGGGCATTAGGGTGTAACTATGATGAGACGAAATTTTCTATCTAGAAAGATCTCATTCAAGTGGTTTCTCTAAGTGGAGGCTTTTATTCTCTGCCCTCAGTGACCAATTAAAGTAAAACCAATTCTAGATAACAGGATGAGTGGCTTAAACCTGTTCCTATAGACAGCTTGTCACTTCAGAAGAGCAATAACTCAGAGAATGGAATGAAGAGGTATTCCCTGAACCCACCAATAGATACAATTTCTTAGTAAAAGAAACCACTATGTTAGTTCATGTTGATATGCTAAAAAAAAGGATATGATGGAGGAAATTGTGAAGTACTTACACAGTTATACCAGATACCTTAAAGGTAACAACATGCTTTTTGTCTACGTACATCTAAAACTATAATATTTGAAGAAAACCAAAACTAGGGGATACTTAACAGGTGGGAAGATAGATAAACTGTGTTATCAGATAATACAATTTTGGAATACTTTCTATGAAAAATATAGACCTTTATGTAGATATTGTTAATCATACTTCTGACCATCTATCCTGAAGAGTACTCATGAAGTACTTTGGTTGAAGTATACTATAAATTTTTATAGCTTTGTAGGTGAATTTGTTCATTATAGAAAAATGTCAAATTCACTATTATCTATATTATAAAGAATGGATTTATAGAATTAAGAAATTTAGGGAATTGTGAGAGAGATTGAATTTGACCATGCTCTGTAGTACTCTACCTCTGTGTCTTTCCACACAATGAATGAGTTTTCCATCAGCAACCAACCAAATGATTTGCTATACATAAATAATTTTATTTATCATAAACAGCTATAATTTTGGGGAGTGTGAATGACTTTTCTGTTTATATAAAACTAGCATATTATTTCATCTTAGAATGGCATTAGTCACAAAGTCAAGAAGATAGATATTGCACTATTTTGAAAAAACTTTATCACTAGACAATAATCATAGATATATGCATTAGTAGATGATACAAGCTTTTATGTATGTAAAATAAATTACATATTAAAACTTAACTTAAACTATGTCCTATTTATATTAATAAAATATTCATTAGTAACATTCTTAATTAGTCATATCATTGGCCATTTTCTTTTTTTTTATTTTTTTGTGTTTATTTTATTTTATTTTATTTTTTATACAGCTCAGGCTGATTTTTAACTTTTTTCTCTTTTTTTATTTTTATTGGATATTTTCTTTATTCATATTTCATTTTTTCCCCATTCTAGGTCTCCCTTTCAGAAACTACCCATCCCATTCCCCCTCCCCCTGCCTCTATGAGGGTACTCCCTGACCCACCCACCAACTCCCATCTTCCTGCCCTGTCATTCACCTACACTAGGGCACTGAACACCCTCAAACCCAAGGGCTGCTCCTGCCATTGACATCCAACAAGGACATCCTTTGCTACATACGTGGATGGAGCCATGGTCCCTCCATATGTACACTTTGGTTGGTGGTCCAGTCCCTGGGAGCTCCAAGGGTTCAGGTCAGTTGACACTGTTGCTTCCACATGGGGCTGCAAAGCATCTCAGCTCCTTCAGTCCCTTCTCTAATTCTTCCAAAGGGGAACATGTGCTCAGTGCAATGGTTGACTGTAAACCCCTCTGGTCAAATTCTGCCTTCAAGTTATGCTGTGGCATTGATGGTACAGAACTTGAGGAAGTGACCAACCAGTGTTTAATTTAATTTGATGCTCACATCATGGAAGCAAGCCTTTGCCCTATCCTGCTTGAATGGCCAGAAACCAGAGACCAAATGACCAACATACCTAGGTTAGAACTGAACTGTAAACAAAAACAACAACAATAACAACAAATTATTGAAATAATTACTAATGATATTTTATTATACTCATGGATTATGTCTTGTCTAGTTATCATCAGAGAGGTTTTCTTCAGCAGCAAATAAGATTATATATAGAGAAACACAGTGGAGAGAGAGTAACCAATTGGAGGTCTCCATTAGGCCACTTGCTTAGGAGTTCTGGGAACAGCACAGAGGAGGAAGAAGACAAATTTTAGAAGTAAAAGTGTTTGGATGAATCTAGGAGAATATATCCTACTGAATCAATTAAGTAGGACTCATACAGGCTCATAGAGGCAGAAGATATCCAAAGAGTCTGAAGTGATCTTCATTAGGTCCTCTGCATACATAATATGGATGTTAATTTGGTGTATTTGTGAGATATCTAACAGTGGGAAATGGTTTGTCTCAGATTTTTTCCCTGCACCTAAGACTCATTTCTTCCAGTTGGGTTTCTATGGCCAGTATCAATGTGAGGACTTTTGCCTACACTTAATTATATTTTGTTTTGTTGTGTTTGGTTGTCATCTCTTGAAAGGAGATAGAGCAGGAGAGGATAGAGGGACAATAGAAGATAGAGAGAAGGTAAGAGGAGTAGAGGGAGTGAAAACTGTAGTAAGATGAGAAAAGAAAAATGATAAAATTATAAATTCAAAGATTATACTTTTATTTGTTAAATATTGAGTCTCATGTAAAGAATAAAGATGGTGCACAGTATATAAGGTCATATCTGGAGAAAGAACAGAAAAACATTGAAAAAGAAAATTCAGCAACAATTTGTAATTGAACTGCTTAATTTTAATCCTTCTACTTTATTTGATATAACTTGAAAAAATAATCAGTTGTTCTTTCCTACAGGGAACAAATATACATTATGGGAAATTATGAAATTTGAATATATCTTAACTGGTTTTACATGTAGTTAGGTTTAAAATAAATGATATGGTATAGATAAAGGGTCAAAAACTATGGTAACTTAGTAAGATTCAAGGTACAGCATAATATTCTTAGATTTCACAGAAGAATGTAAAAGCATTAATAAAACCTACAAGTGACTGAAAGGCCTTTGCACATATTTTTTCCTCTACATTAATATTTCCCCAATTCTAACTATATAAGTACCTATCATTGTGTTTTTCTTATTTGCTTTCCTATTGACATAGAATCTTCATATGTGGCTGTGGTTGAATTGGACATGTTGACAATCTTTCTACCACTGCCTCCCATGTTCTGAGATTGTAGGTAGAGGAATCATGCCCATGCTAATCTAAGTTTTCTACCTTTTCAATGTTCATTTCAAAGTGCTGTTCTCTCTGATAAGCCAATCCCAGCTTTAACATTCAAGTATATTTCTCACTGGCCTTGAAGTGGCCATGTATTTTATGAATATACTTATTGAACCATTTAATTATGCTCTACAAATATTTAATTATTTATATGTAAGCAAGTAATAGATGTAGTAGTTTGGTCCTTACTTATAGCATAAAGACAAAACTATATGTGCTGTATGTTTGAAAGGTAAATGTACCAGTAAGTAAACTGAGTTAATGTCTTAATCATCTTAAATTATAACTCATTTCATTTCTTATCACAAATGAATAACTCAGTACAGTGGGAGGACATTCTCATGTTCTTTGTACTCTTGTCCCATGGATAAACTTTAAGCAATAATTCTCATATCAAAGAATTATGAGAAGTAAATTAAAAATATATGTTACACAGGGTAACTTACAAAGTGTTTGCAAATATTCATGGTTATAGTGGAATCAAACACATTTAAGTTTCTAAAGGTTGCAAATGTATCCTTAATTCACCTGATGTAGTTGTTGTACTAAAGGCTTACTGCTGAATAAACTCACCCTTTCTAGATATTTCTGAATTCTGGCTGTCTGGTTCAACTAAGTTTTTCTAGCTCAAACTCCTCTCCAAGATGACTGATTCAAACTGGCTTCTTTCAGCTTCTGACTGAATTGCTTTGCTTGGTTTCAAACTCACTCTAGAAATCTGTTCCAATCTCTGGCTCCTTCCCATTATCTGGTTCATTTTTTTTCTAGAACTGTGTCTAACTTGTTCTTGTTCTTATTCTTGTAACCTGTTTATAAAACCTTACTGTAAAAATTAACTCCACACCCCATGAACTGAACTCCCATAAACACCACTTCACTGAACTGCCTCTCAACTCACTGACTCAATCAAACTGAATGACTAGGACTCAGGGATCTGAATACTTATGTCTCCTGAGTGCTGAGATTAAAGGCATGTACCACCGAGCCTGAACCTAAGCCTTTCTCTGAAACATGCTTTAAACCAGAGTAGTCTTGAAATTTAAGATCTGTTTATCTCTGTCTCCTGGGATTAAAGACATGTCTATATTAGAGAGAGATCACACAGACCTAGAATATCTTTGGATGTGATCCCTTGCCAAAGCAGCCATGTTGCTGTATTAAAATTTTTCAAAAAAATGTATTGCTAACAAGCTCATACATTCTAAACATTCCTATAATATACCTTTTCTGATATCTGAACATGTTTGAAACAAACAAACAAACAAATAGTGCTCAGGATTTCTAGCCATGCTCAACTTAGACAAGATAAAGAGTAAGACCAATACTATGGGGCCCAAGTTGGCAGACCATGCTGTGAAAACACATAGTATGGCACCATTTGGTACCTGGAAAACATAGTACTCCTTAGAGAATCCCAGAAAGTTAGAGGCTCTGGGCACCACAAAGATGAGCAAGTATGTAGTAAAGAAAGAGAAGCAGAAGGATGTATGCACAATGAAGAGGCAAAACTAGAGACTAGAGAGTAATGAAAAGTAGCCTAATGTGGTTAGTGAGTGATGATACCTATGGCCATGGCCATGTCCTGACATGTGTTCCCTCTGAGGGACATGTCTGGGTCCATGGACCTGCAGCAGTGAGGGTTGTTACCACCAAAGGCCAGACAGATATACCTCTCTGGTCTGCTGTGGAGAACTGGCCCCACCCATCACCAGGGGATCCTGAGACAGCTGGCCCGGCCCTAAAGACAAGAGCTCAGTGTTGTTCTATGCTCTTTTCCATCTACAGTATTCTGGAAAACATGCCTGTACCTTTCTCAAGAAGCACAGTGGGGCAGGCCCTAGTTGCCAGTGTTAAGAGTGTAAGTTTGGGAGAGTAGAACCTATACTTCACCTGGGAAGTAGAGTAGAGGAAGCCCTACTTCTGCCAGGTTGCAATAGAGTGCTGGCCCTAAGGGTCTAAGTGCAGAACTGGCCCTGCCACTTCTCTGCTATGAGATGGCATAGGCAAGAACAGATGCCACCCCCCCCACCCTTTAAGCCTCTCCACATATGGCAGGGAGAGAGCTGGTCACACAGTCACAAGAGAAGAGAACTGGCCCTATGACTCACCAGCTCCAACACTTGAAAGAGCTGGTGCTACACACGTTCCAGTGAAGTTTGCTTGGCAGGCTAAAAGGCCTGGGAATGCTCACAAGGCAGAGTTTCAGAGAAACTCACCTCCTGGAACTTTGGTGTTCTCATAACCCATATACTCACACCCTATCCCCGAGTTAGTCTGGTGTATGGATCCACCTGCTCTCTTTTAGTACTATTTTAATATAAGTGCCTTTTAAGATTATATTCTGACATAGCTAAGTCTTCACCAGTGTTCCAATGTCCCAGAAAATCCTTGAAGCTGACAAACTTGGAGTGCAGTAAAGATTCAGTAAGGTTATCTATTCAGTAACATTCAAATTTACTTCTAGTAGAGAAGGTGAAACTAATTAGGTATTACAAAGAACAGAGCCAGAATAGCTCATGGCTGGTCTGCACAGTGTTTACTTGGGACAATAGCCAGTCTTACCCAGACAAGGGAACACACAATGGCCTAGCAAACAGGTGGGTTCACCATGAAAGTGTTAGGGAATCCCCCTGAGACAGGTTTCTTCACTACGCCCAAAGAAAGCATAATCAGGCATTTTACTAAGTACCCCTGGTGGTGGATTTAACAGTAGACTAGCATTACACCTGGCTCCCTTCTTAGAGGTAAACAGCAGCACCTGGTCCCTGCCATCTTTTGATGTATACATTCCTTATGTTTTGTGTCACTGTAACTCAACAGATGTATCTCACCTGGTTTCTTGTTATTCTTCTGTATAAAAAGTTTGATGCTTGTCTTGAAAAAAATACATTCATATTCTACACAATCTCCTCTGTTGCGTCTGTCTGTCAATTGCCAACTCCTTGTCCATCTGCAACCATAGACCAGTTCTACGCAGACAGGGACCAAAGAGGGTCTGCGGCAAGCTGGCCTGCACTTTGCCTGGACAACATAGTAGAAAGGGCTTTAGTAGCAGGTAATCCTGCCCTGAGAGGGTACGAGTGAGAGATCTGGCCCAGACACTTTCCAGAGGAGCACTCAGGAAACTGGGCCCTGTGTCTTACCTTGGCAACAAAATAAAGCTGGCTCTGCTGTTGTGAGCACTGGTGGGCGGTCCTTGAGGGAATGAGAGTGGGAGATCTGACTCTTACTCTTGCCAGCTGCAGCACTGGGTGAGCTTGTCTGAACAGTGTTAGACAGCTTGGCCTGGTTGTATGAGTGTGAAATAGCTGGTGGATTGAGAAGCTCAACTGCCACATGTGTCCAGATCCAGGGCTTTAACTTGACCCACCTCAACATCTATCCCAGCAGTGAACTACTGTACTATGTGAAAGATCAGTCTTACAGATCCAGAGCTGCAGGATCTCAATGACACATGTCAACAACATAAATTCCAAGCAGCCCTGTTGAGTATGCATTATTGATAATGTAGCAGAATCAGACGCTGTATATCAGAAGCCATTTCAGTGAACATTTGCGAATAAAGAAGTCTGGGGGAAAGGTTATACTGTGGGATACAGTGGGACACATTACAGATTTCACAATGAGATTCTTTTTCTTTTTCTTTCTTTTCTAATGGGGGAAGTTGCAACGGCAGAGGTTATATACTAAGAGATAAGGAGATGATTGGGATTAGGTGCAATTGATGGGAAATTCACAAAGAATAAATAAAATGTTAAATAAAATTACTCATTACTGAGGTTGAAGAAAATGTATCAGAATTTTGATAGTGGAAACTTAGCAAATTTATAAACACATTTCCATTCTTTCTAATCAGAATTTAATGTTCCAGACATTCAGTAGAGTGTGGCATCCAGAAAGACCATGGTGGTGAACAACACTGTGGTGAAGCAACTACAAGAAATGTTTCTTTGGGTTTATGCCTTAGGTAATTTTAGCCAACCATTGCAGAGAAGGCAGGACAGAAGGATTCAATTTGTGCTTCATCATTCATGGTGGAAGTATGACCATTGATGTGTTTATATGGCAATAAACCAGCAACCAGAGGGATCTAACATGGAAATTGATATTGGTAGTACTTTCAAAAACCCATTCCTAGATTTTTTTTTCTATTTTGAGATAATAATATAGTTATATCAATAATAATTAATGAATAAAGAGGCTTTGCTATTTCTTTGATAAAATTCAACCTGAATTGATGAATTACTTTATCATTTGTACTCTCACCAAAATGAATAAAGGTCTTTGCCCCCACACATCCTCCACAAGACTTATTGTCATTAATATGGCATCTCAAAGTAGATTTAATTTATATTTCCCCAAGGATGCTGAATGCTTTTAAAGTCACCTAATGGCAATTTGTATTTCTGTTTTGAAAACTATCTGAAGTCCTTAGATCAACTATTCCACTGGTGGATAAATTCAGAAAATTTCATATCCTTCCAAAGAAATATTTCTATATGTTAATCTAGCAAGGAAATGGAACAAACTCTTATAACCATCAGCAGATGAATAGATAATGAATATCTGACAGGATATGCATCTATTAATTATTTTAAAAAATGAAGTAATTAACTTGGTAAGTACTGGATGGACTTATAATGTTGAAATTTTAAGGAAGGTCACCAAATCTTAAAAAGAGAAAAAAAAAAAACATTACTTCCTCATATGCAATTTCTATGTGCCTATAGTGTATATAGATAAAAATATAAGGCCCAAGTATCCGCAGGAGCCATCTTCCTTCCGGGATCCCACCAAGACTAGTCTGCACAGGTGAGAGTGTGGACTACAGAAGCTAACAGCTTCTGGGACAGGCCCTGTTTTGGGCCTTCATCTTCTACCAGGAGGCAAATCCGATCAAAAAATATCTGTGCACCTTCTCTGCAAGAGGAGAGCTTGCCTGCAGAGAGTGCTCTAACCACTGAAACTCAGGAGAGAGCTAGTCTCACAAGTCTGCTGGTAGAGGCTAACAGAATCATGAAAAGAACAAGCTGCAACCAGAGACAACTATAACAACTGACTCCAGAGATTACCAGATGGCGAAAGGCAGATGTAAGAATCTTACTAACAGAAACCAAGACCACTCACCTTCATCAGAACCCAGCACCCCAACCTCAGCCAGTCCTGGGTACCCCAACACACCTGAAAAGCTAGAACCAGATTTAAAGGCATATCTCATGATGATGGTAGAGGACATTAGAAGACAAGAAGAACTTTAATAAATCACTTAAAGAAATACAACAGAACACTGCTAAAGACTTACAAGTCCTTAAAGAAAAAGAGGAAAAAAAATCCAAACAGGTGATGCAAATGAACAAAACCATACTAGACTTAAACGAGAATTAAACACAATAAAGAAAACCCAAAGTGAGGCAACTCTGGAGCTAGAAGCCCTAGGAAAGAGATCTGGAAACATAGATGTGAGCATCAGCAACAGAATACAAGAGATGGAAGAGAGAATCTCAGGTGCAGAAGATTCCATGGAGAACATCCACATCACAATCAAAGAAAATGGAAAATGCAAAAAGATCCTAAGTAAAAACATCCAGGAAATCCAGGATACAATGAAAAGACCAAACCTACGGATAATAGGAGTAGATGAGAATGGAGACTTTCAACTTAAAGGGCCAGCAAATATCTTCAACAAAATTATAGAAGAAAACTTCCCAAACCTAAAGAAAGAGATGCCCATGAACATACAAGAAGCCTACAGAACTCCAAATAGACTGGACCAGAAAAGAAATTCCTCCCGACACATAATAATCAAAACAACAAATGCACTAAATAAAGATAGAATATTAAAAGCAGTAAGGGAGGAAGGTCAAGTAACATATAAAGGCAAGCCTATCAGAATTACACCAGATTTTTCACCAGAGACTATGAAAGCCAGAAGATCCTGGACAGATGTTATACAGACACTAAAAGAACACAAATTCCAGCCCAGGCTACTATACCCAGCCAAACTCTCAATTAACATAGATGGAGAAACCAAAGTATTCCACGACAAAACCAAATTCACACATTATCTCTCCATGAATCGAGCCTTTCAAAGGATAATAACAGAAAAAAACCAATACAAGGACGGGAACCATGCCACCTCACACCAGTCAGAATGGCTAAGATCAAAAATTCAGGTGACAGCAGATGCTGGTGAGGATGTGGAAAAAGAGGAACACTCCTCCATTGTTGGTGGGATTTCAAGCTTTTACAAGAACTCTGTAAATCAGTCTGGCAGTTCCTCAAAAATTGGACATAGTACTACAAAGGATCCAGCAACACCTCTCCTGGGCATATATCCAGAAGATGTTCCAACCTGTAAGAAGGACACATGCTCCACTATGCTCATAGAACCCTTATTTATAATAGCTAGCAGCTGGAAAGAACCCAAATGCCCCACAACTGAGGAACTGATACAGAAAATGTGGTATATTTACACAATTGGGTACTACTCACCTATTAAAAACAATGAATTTATGAAATTCCTAGGCAAATGGATGGACCTGGAGGGCATCATCCTGAGTGAGGTAACACAATCACAAAGAACTCACATGATATGTACTCACTGATAAGTAGATATTAGCCCAGAAACTTAGAATACTCAAGATATAAGATACAATTTGTGAAACACATGAAGCTTGGGAAGAACGAAGACCAAGGTGTGGATACTTTGCCCCTTCTTGGAATTGGGAGTAAGGCACCCATGGAAGGACCTACAGAGACAGAGTTTGGAGCTGAGATGAAAGGATGGACGTTCTAGAGGCTGCCATACCCGGGGATCCTTCCCATAATCAGTCTCCAAACGCTGACACCATTGTATACACTAGCAGGATTTTGCTGAAAGGACCCTGATATACCTATCTCTTGTGCGACTATGCGGGAGCCTAGCAAACACAGAAGTGGATGCCCACAGTCAGCTATTGGATGGATCACAGGACCCCAATGGAGGAGCTGGAGGAAGTGCTCAGGGAGTTGGGGAGGGGGGCAGATCTGCAACCCTATAGGTGGAACATCAGTATGAACTAACCAGTACCACCACCAGCCCACCACACCATGCCCCCCAGAGCTCTAACTGCATATGTATCAGAAGATGGCCTGGTAGTGGAAAGAGAGGCCCATTGGTCGTGCAGACTTTATATGCCTCAGTACAGGGGAATGCCAGGGCCCAGATGTGGGAGTGGGTGGGTGGGGGAGTGGGTTTTGGAGGGTGTGGGGGACTTTTGGGATAGCATTGGAAATGTAAATGAAATAAATACCCTATAATAAAAAATGTAAGCAACTGTATGTGCATGGACTATAAAGTTTATAAAGGAGATTTTTAAAATGTAGTAAAGAGGATATGGGACGGTAGACTTTGTATCAAAATGTACATGACTTCTGCAATAAAACATAGAGCTGATTTTTTTTTTTTAGTTCTATATCTACAGCTCATCATAGTTACATAAAATGTAGTTGATGGTGAAACGTAAAGCAGGAATTGACATTCCCTTCCTATTGGTCATTAAAGCTATGTAGAAACTTTTTGAGCTGGATAGTTTGGGAATGGACATGTGTTTCTTTAAGTAGCTAACTTAATCTAGATGTATGATGATTTTATTTGTGAATTTATTATAATAAAGTGATTTTAATACTTTGAAAATGTTCACTCAAGGGATTTTGTCCATTTCTTAAAGAACATAAAGACCCAGAGCCTTCAAAAGAGTATCCTAAGCTGAAGTCCAAATCGAAAGCATGAAAATAGAAGGCCTTTCATATTGAAGCAATAACAAACGTCATTGTCACAACTCATACTTTCTTTTCTGCCTTTAAGTAGCATTAAAGCCATAAATGATGTGCCTTAATTATAGTTTCGATTGATATCCAGGAGTGGTCCAAGAAATTCTTGAGAGAGAGAGAGAGAGAGAAAGAGAGAGATCATATTGGATGAGATATTTTTCAAACCAAGTAAAGAAATTAAAAAAGACAAAGTATGTCCCTCACTAGATATAAATAAAATTAACAAACTGCAAATGTTTTCCTCATAATGTACAACACATGCTTGTTCATCTTTCTGTACACATCTCCCTAAGTGCACCACTTTTAGTGATGCAAATTAACATCTATTCCCAGTGCAAAAATTATTGAATGGAGTGTTACTTATTATTAGAGGGAGGAACTTTTAATTTAAAAATAGGTTGGTTTTGAAGTCATGAGTCCAAATATATCTATTTATTTTTTATTTTTCATTTTGCTTGTGCTGGTTGTCTTTAAAAAATTTTTGAAATAAATTCTAAATTATATGTGATATCTTATATTTAGTCATAATTGTTAGACAAATGTGACCATAATTTTATTTTCTTTTATTTAAATGTATCTACTATTTTGAGAAGGATATCAAAGGATAGAAAAGTATGGCTTTATAAAAAGTTTTCTTCTCTCTTCTGATTATATTCAAACACAAATTCCTTGAGTTTGAATATAGACTATCAGTTAAAAATGTCCAGTTACACTTGACATGTGTGTGTTTTTGCATATGTGTGTGTGTGTTTCTCTGATAATCAAGAGAAAGCTCTTATTTTGTTTCCAAAATTAAAAATACACAATGGGTAGTATATTTTCAAAGGACATTTAATATTTAGCAGCAGCTTGTTTAGAAGATTTGTATAGGAAAATGTAGAAAATTCAATTCTTCCATATATACATCACCCATTTCTCAAAAAAACATTTCTCACATTTCCCATATTCCCTAATATGACATGTACTCTCTACCTTAAAAAATTAGAGGAAACATCAATTCACTGGATATGACAAATTATACAAGAGATATCCTATCTCTAATTAATAATTCAACATTTAGAGCTCAATAGTGCTCCTTGTCTTTATGAAAATTACCACATAAATTATGAAAGCAAATGTGTTGTTTCTATCCTTTGTAGTCCACGGTGTGTCTCCATATAACACATCAAACAGAGAACACTAGACATCTCCAGGGATGGAAAATACTATAATAATGTCTGCATAGAATGGAAACAAAAGTGTTAGCTTAAAGAGATAACCAATGAATATCTATGGTAATACTAGCTGAAGAAGGGAATACTTTGTACAGTATATTCATAAATGGGAATCCATGCTGTTAAATATTAATGCATAAATGAGTGACTTACAAAAATGATTAATGCATTTTAAATGAGTAGTTGATATCTCAAATGCCATATTAAAGTAACATTTAACATTAAAAAATATATTCTCTAAATCAATACACTCATTTTGGCTACTGAAGAGAGTAGGGATGAAAGGAGCAAAGATAGCCTGGAAGAGTAGAAGAAGGAAAGAAGAGGAAGGAGATCTGAAGATGAGATTCATCAGCCTGGATTACGTATGCCTAAAGTGCTCAAAGTAAGCATGACATTTCTGTTTTCCTAAGGAAAATCTACCAGTTTTGTAAAACTCTTTCTCAACAAAAGTACTTGAAAGGCTTTATTTTTCAAGTATTTAATGAAGAATGAAGGAAATGTTCCAAGAAAAGACTTTAAGAGAATCTCTAATGTTCCCAACTATTCTGGTAGAGAATGAGAAGAACTGAGCACAGTTTTGCCTATCAAACCAATCAACCTCCTTGTTCCTTTTTTTTTTTTTTTTTTTTTTTTCAGTTATCCATTTTTTAATGCATTGTTTGGGTGAAGCATAGGAAATCATGTAAAAATATGACTGGACCTATAATCTGACAGTAGACTGAGGAAATGGTCTGTGCTCACACTGTTCATTTAGATGCTTCTGGGGATGTCCATGCAGCCTTCCTTCCTTCTTTTTTTTTTTTTATTTTTATTACATATTTTCCTCAATTACATTTCCAATACTATCCCAAAAGTCCCCCATAGCGCCCCCCACTTCCCTACCCACCCATTCCCATTCTTTTGGCCCTGGCATTCCCCTATATTGGGGCATATAAAGTTTGCAAGTCCAATGGGCCTCTCTTTCCATTGATGGCCGACTAGGCCATCTTTCGATACATATGCAGCTAGAGACAAGAGCTCCAGGGTTCTGGTTAGTACATCATGTTGTTCCAACAATAGGGTTGCAGATCCCTTTAGCTCCTTGGGTATTTTCTCTAGCTTCTCCATTGGGAGCCCTGTGATACATCCAATAGCTGACTGTGAACATCCACTCCTGTGTTTGCTAGGCCCCGGCATCGTCTCACAAGAGACAGCTATATTTGGGTCCTTTCAGCAAAATCTTGCTAGTGTATGCAATGGTGTCAGCGTTTAGAAGCTGATTATGGGACGGATCCCTGGATACAGCAGTCTCTAAATGGTCCATCCTCACCTCCTTGTTCCTTAAGTCACTAACTTTAATGGTCATTCATATTTTGTAACACCACTAACATGAAGATCACAGTTCATTGCCATTTTGCCTGGGCTTCTCTTTCTCTGTATTGCTTGACCACTGTGGTTTGACATTATATACACAAAGTATAGGTTTCTTGAATCTACACAATTATCTTTCCGTTTACAAAACAATCCTCATTTCTCAAATAATTGTGATTTGTTGGCATTTATATTACCTATGTAATGATACCATTAAATTAGAAAGCAAAAGATGACTACAGTTCATCTAATTTTACCTTATTTTATCAACTAAAAATAGATAGTTAACTGGCTAGTGTCATCTTGCTCATTAATGTAAATCCATCATTCTTATTTTTAATTCAAAGTTAACAAGACATTCTCCACTTGTTTTTGGATGTTAGCCCTTTTTTGCTTACTTTCTCTGTGTGAAGTCTTCACTTATTTTAATATGCTTATCAAACGGTAGAGTTTAGTGATCATCTAGCATAACTTTGTTGCGATTAAATATGTTGTCAGAATATAAGTTAATCAAAATGTTTCATTTTAATTGGCTCTAATTTTGACTACAACCTGAAATTGCAAAACAGTCAAGCAGCTCTTTGCCATACACATGTGAGATCCAAATGGCTCTGCAGATGTGAAATTGTCTGTTGCCATGGAAGAACAGCTGGAATCAGTTAATGAGTCAAGTCAGCATGAGCTGAAGTATAAGAGACTAAGGAGCTTCATCTTCACTATAGAAAGCTGGAAAAAAAGGTCCTGTAAAAGCCAAATCATGGCAAGAATGACCCTATGAGTAACACAGCTGTGAGCATCATTAGGCTTGTTTCCTACTGGCAAATGGAAATATTGTTCATCCTTTTTACACATGGATTTTAGTTACTAGCAGACAAGCATCTAGTCTGTGAATAAACTTACTCATGCAAGATAGCCTCTAGAGACTAGGGAAAATGCCCTTACTTAGAGACTGCAAGAATAAAGTACAATAAGGTATTTACCCACACTTACACAGGGAAAAAATTATCACTCTATTGGGATTTTATGATGATAATCAGTCAATTCATTTAGTTTTTTTCCTATTATAGATGTATTCTGACCAGACACTCACATTTTTATTATTAAAAATGCAAATGAGTTTCTTAAGTAGGTAATTTACATATGCAAATTGTAAATGAATAAGAAATGTTAAATATGATAAGTTTGTCATATCTTATTCATTCCTCTAAAAGGATTACATATTTTTGTAATAAAATGCCTCACAAAGCTCACTTTCAAAATCATTGTCTTAGTGCTTTCTTTGTTATAAAAGACACCATAACTAAGTCAACTCTTATCAAGACAAACATTTAATTGGTGCAACTGTAAAGTTGCAGAGGTTTAGTCCATTATCCTCATTCCAGGAATCATAACAGCATGCAGGATGACATAGTCCTCAAGAAGGTATTGAGAGTTCTGAATATTGATCTGAAGGCAAATAGGAGAGACTGTCTTAAAAGCAGCTATGAGGAGGACCTCAAAGCCCACCTCCAGAGTGATAAACTTCCTCCAATAAGGCCACAGCTACTCAAACAAAGCCACACCTCCTAATAGTGACATTTCCTGGGCCAAGCATACTCTAAAGCTATAATAACCAATGCTATTGCTGTCATTATTATTAAGATTTATGTGCCAGCTATTATGTCACAAAATTAGCATGTTTAAGATTAAAATTTTTATTTGTTGATCTGTTCCCAGTAACTATACATACTGTGGTTATAGTCACAAACAATATAAAATACCTTGGTGTGTGACTCTAAATAAGCAAATGAAAGATCTGTATGATAAGAACTTCAAGATCCTGAAGAAAGAAATTGAAAAAGATATCATAAGATGAAAAAAATCCCCTATGCTAATAAATTGTCAGGATTAATATACTGAAAATGACCATCATGCTAGAAGCAATTTACAGACTAAATGCAATCCTCATCAAAATCCCCACACAATTCTTCATAGAGTAAGAAAGAGCAATTTGCAAATTCATTTGGAATAACAATAAAAGTAACAAAACAAAACAAAACAAAACAATACAGGAGAGTGAAAAGTATTCTCAACAATAAATGAACTTTTAGTGGACTCACCATCCCTGACCTCAGGATGTATTACAAAGCAATAGTGATTAAAAAAAAAAAAAAAAAAAACCTGCATGGTATCGGTACAGTGACAGGCAGGAAGATCAATGGAATAGAATTGAAGACCCAGAAATAAACCCACACACACCTATGGTCACTTGATCTATGACAAGGAGCTAAACCATCCAGTGGAAAAAAGACAGCATTTTCAATAAATGCTGCTGATTCAACTAGCAGTTAGCATGTAGAAGAATGCGAATAGATTGATTCTTATCTCTTTCTATAGAGCTCAAATCCAAGTGGATCAAGGAATTCCACATAAAACTGAATAGACTGGAATTAACAGAAGAGAAAGTGGGGAAGATCCTTGAGCTCATGGGCACAAGGAAAATTTTTCCTGAGCAGAACACCAATAGCTTATGCTCTAAGACCAAGAATCAACAAACAGGACCTCATAAAATTGCAAAGCTTCTGTAAGGCAAAAGACACTGTCAATAGGACGAAATGGCAACCAACAAATTGGGAAAAGATCTTTGCCAATTTTACATCCAATAGAGAGCTAATACCGAATATATACAAAGAACACAAGTAGTTAAAGTCCAGAGAACCAACTAACCCTATTAACAAATGGGATACAGAGGTAAACAAATAATCTTAAATTGAGGAATATTGAATGGCAGAGAACCACCTAAAGAAATGCTCAACATCAGGAAAATGCAAATCAAAACAATCCTAAAATTGCACCTCACACCAGTCAGAATGGCTAAGATCAAAATCTCAGATGACAGCAGATGTTGGTGAGGACATGGAGAAAGAGGAACACTCTTCCATTGTTGATGAGATTGTAAGCTGGTACAACCACACTGGAAATTGGTCTGGTGGTTCCTCAGAAAATAGGACATAGTACTACCTATGGACTCAGCTATACCACTCCTGGTTATAGTTTAAAATGCTAGTTAGGATAGAAATTAAATTAGATACAGAACTCTGAACTGATCAGGATATGACAGATAATAGAATAATTTCTTCTGAGTTGACAGACTGGACTTTTAAAATGTAACTCTTACATAATTGTTTCATAATTGTTCCTATTTGTTGTTTATTATTATAAAAGAAAGAGCCTTTTATTTAGACAAAAAGCAGGAATTGTTGAGGTTTGGTCTGTTGCTATATATATTTTAATGCTTAATTTTTTACTGGAATTCTAAATTCACCTATGAGTGAATTCTCATGTTTACCATTTTTGTTGTTTCTTAACTTAAAAGTATTGTTTAGATAAAAATTGCTACAGACAACTATGGGGGGATTAGAGTTGGGCAGGTTTTTATTTACCTGGAGAGCAGCAGTAAGGGTTGAGTAAGGAGGTGAGAGGAGGAAGGGCCATGAGAGGGGAAGTACCATGAGCACATGGCCAGGAGAAACAGCAAGGATTTGGAGACCATTACTGAGGAGGTAGCCAGGCTAGCACTTAGAAAAGTAGGTTAGAGGTTACCCCAAGTAAGTATCAAATCCAAATAAATTAACAGTTTGACTCTTATTTAGTTGTAAGCTAGTCAGGGATAAGCTTAAATTGATTGAATTCTATGCTAGAAACAAAACATGGGTTTCTAGAAGATAGCAAGTGTACCTCTGAGATGTCTCTCTGGCATGAGTTATACATTTTAAAGGTAATTTAAATTTACCAAAGCAAAACAGTGACAGAGCAATTAAAGACTCTTATTAAATTCTAGACGTGTGGCTTCATGAAATTCAGTTGATTTTCTGTGTCTGTTTCTTCATCATTGCAATAAAACATTATTGTTTTCTCTTATAAACTTTTGTGTATATTCAATGAAATGGTATATAATAATGATTAACAAAATTGTCAAAACCAGTAAATTAACACTGAGACAACCAATAGATGTAATTCAGAGGTCATCAGCCTAACACATCGGTACTCCTTGTTCATGAGTGTGTATGATTCTATACAATTTTTACCACCTATAAATGTGTGTGAACACAATCACAATTTTTCACTACTTTGTTAGTTTTGAGTTATGAATTTAGTATTCATAAAATTTATCAGACATTCTAGCATGTACTCCGAAAAGAGTAAGAAAGAAGAAAAAGTGATGATTTATTGGCTAGATAACTCTCTCCACTTCTAACTCTGTTAGCTTTTTGCTGCTGATTTAGCACGGATGCTACTCGATACATAACCATCATAATTTCAGGACCATATGAAAGAAATGGCAGATTTTCTGAAGATTTTTTTTTCTGGGTATACCAATTACTTCCAAATGTATTATAAGAAAAGCATGAAAGCAGACCAATTGTCCGAGAGTTCACACAGCAAAAGTGTGTTGGAGACCACTTTACAAAGGCCTGGGGCTTTTCTGTTTCATATATTAATTTGTGCAAATGAATGTCATGTTAATGCAATGAGGAGGTGGTGAAAGCACAAAGGCTTAGGGGCTCTGCCATCAGGCTCTCTATGATCTACTGTCAGAAACCTGCACGAAGGCCAACCTAGTCCTGGTAAATATATGAACTGAAACTCTACCTAACTAGCAGAGGAAACTATGATAGAGAAGGATGGAATAAGCTACACAATTACTAAGTAATTACCGATGGCCTTTTCTGCAATAACAGGCAGTAAGCATCTACTTTAATGACATACTTAGAATATAACCTGTTCACTCAGTATTTTTTATTTTATTTTATCACACTTTGTGTTTGTGTGTTTGTGTGTGTGTGTGTGAGAGAGAGAGAGAGAGAGAGAGAGAGAGAGAGAGACTGAGAGAGGGAGAGAGAGAGAGAGAGAGAGAGAGAGAGAGAGAGAGAGAGAGAGAGAGAGAGAGAATGTGTATCTAAGCTAACTAAATATACATGCTGAATATTCTTTGTTACTTTTTTATACTATTGTATGGTGGAATAGCACATATACAAAGGTAGGTATTTGGAATCATGACCATGAAGAGAAAGGTATCTTGTTATTCATGCCATTCTCATGACCATAGGGAAATTTTGTGGTTCTCTTTCATTGAAATTGTACAATTTAAAGAACAATTCAGCTCTTCAATCACATGTGCCATTGCCTTTATTGTTTTTCCTTTACTTCTTTCATCCTCTTCCTTTACAACACCCCAATAGTAGAAGCAGATGTATCAAGTATGCTATGAAACCTTTTCCAATTTAGTAGATCTAAATCTTTTCAACTAATATAAAAAGTACATTTGATTGGTGGTTTTACAATTAAGTCTTCCTCAGGTTTATAAGCTTCCAAAATATCACCAAGTAATACATACCTTACTTACTTATACCACCAATTTAAAACTCCAGTGCCAGAAATTGGTTACATTTTTCTTACTCTTTGGCCAAAGCAGCCACATGGATACCTCCTAAATGTCACAGGCTATTGCCAAGGTTATCCTTCCCAAACTGATGGCAAGGCCCTATTGATGAAGAAAATAATATATATATATATATATATCATTGGGCATGAAGAAGTTGAGTATGTTCCTAACTAAAAACTTCACCTACAGGAACTAGCAAACATGATAGTGGCAGATTTTCACTGTGCAGCCAGAAGAGATAGTTGATGATCATCATCCCGAGTATAAATCCTGAGCCCTACAATAGTGACCTGCTTGAAAGATATACTAGTACAATAGTGGCTTGGATGTTATGGCAGCAGTCAAACATTTTATAACTGGAGTCATGGCCCATTCTTTGGAATAAAACCCATATTTGGCATTGCTGAAATCTCTAAGAACTTGATTTTACATAGACCACAGACTGAATGGAAAACTAAATAATATTACTTTGCTAAATGAATATAACAATAAAATGAGCCCTAATTACATTCCACTAAATCCATAGAATCCATAGATCTGTGCCTCACTCTGCTAGCATTAGAGAAACTTCTTCTCGAAGCAATCAGAATTAACACAGAGACCAACTTGACAATGTGCAGAGTGATAAACTTCAATTACTCATTTTCAAATGGAATATCTTCATCAAAGTACTCCCCTCAAAGCTCAGGGTTCTGTGTAGTAGGGGAATCAGATGATTATAAAAGCCAGAGGTGATGGATGACTTCAAAGAAAAAAAGTGTCTTCCATACACACTCTTGAGACAAATATGAACAAAAGAGACTACTGCAGCACTCACAACCTACACATGCTCAAGTAAGATAGATTCCAACATTCTCGGGAGAAAGTGGGTATGAGTTCCCATCCCTAACCAAAAAAAAAAAAAAAAAAAATATGCAATTGATAAATACTGACAGATAAAATTATTATAACTCCCATAGACATTTCAGTTTTAATGTGGCAAATTATGTCTAAAAATGAGGTGAAACACCAGACTAAGAAAGAAAAGACGTAGAAACCAACATTTATGGGAGTGAATGGTGTTTCAGATTTTTGCTTATGACTCTCTTTAAATTATTTAACACCTCATTAAGTTAATAATTAGACATTTTTATTTGGTTTCAAAAGGCTCAGAACTATTAATACACTTACCTTTTCTGATCAGCTAGATGAACTGATTAGAAAAACGCTTAGATTTGAACGTTTATTCACAAAAGGTATTTCTCCAGTGCCAATATCAGTACCCATAACACAAGATACTTGCTTTTCATTCTGAGATGTATGGCAATTGACTGAAGCAATGTTAAATCAAAACTAGTACATCTAAATTCAATATATGATAATAAATTTTGATTGATAAAGGTATAACCTCAGTTTTATAATATAATGATATGTTGAGAAAGTTTAAAATATGAATATAATAAACAGAGGTTGAAGCTACTTATTTCTCTATAAGGATCAGGTTTGTTGGTCTTGTTATAAGAAATATATTGAACAGGCTTCTTCTTTTGTTGCTTTGAGGCAAAGTCTAATGTGTCCCCAACTGGCCTAAAATTTTCTTGGTAGCCAAAACTGACTTTGACGTTTTACTGTATTTGCTTGAATTTTCCTAGCTACGACTACAGGAATGTGCCACAATGACCAGTATATATGTTGCTGGTGATCAAACACAGGTATTTGTAGATATGAGCATAACACTGAGGCAACTGAGTTATATCCCCAGAACTTTCTATTTTATTGTTCCTCTGAGAAGACACAAGTAAGTTTTATTTGTAGCTTTAACTAGTAGATGTGCAGGTCTGTTCTGCTGTGCTACTGGGCACAGCCTCTTGGGAGGCGGAACCTGGAGAGTTTGACTGCATTTACCCCTCAGGGCCCCTGGGTACCTCATTATGATGGAGAACACAGGTCATATTTCCTTGTGAGAAATGTGGCATGTGTTCTCAGTCAGGAACCTGACAGGAATCGGGAAGTCTCCTAAATCTCAGGTGTGTGACCACCGAGTCTCCAGGTAACAATCTGCCCTACCTTACCAAGTTTCCTGACATGGTTTTACCAATCCATATTGAAGTACTTATCTCTGGAAACATTTTGCCATCTTACTACTCTAATGACACGTTATGAGGTACATGTAGTATAATTTACTTGCATTAGAATATTTTTTCTATGGAAATTATTTCTTCACTTAATGTATGCAATGTTTACAGAGCCAATAACTTTCATTATCAAAAACTGATTTCTGTAAATACAGCACATTTCTACATGTCTAGTACACACTAGTAAAAACCATGTACACTAAGCATTACATAGATCCTTTGAAAATTTCAGTGTCACATATTCTCATAGACATTAATTTTATGGTTGTCACAATATTTTAGTTTTATTCAATACATTGTACCATTTGACAGAAGTAGCTAAATGATTTTTAGTGTTCTTTTCTCAAAAATATATTTTGCTAAGTGAATCACTTGGATTATAAAAGGATCAGGGATGACTACTGGTGTATGAAACAGGTTGCAATGCTTCTCATCAATTTCAGAAAAATGAATAAAATAACTTGTTAATTTGAAAGATCCATATTTCCTATATTGCAGTAACATCTATTATAGCTACAACTTTTAATAATATGCTAACTTTACTTACAGAATAACCAGCCTGATTTGTCTTTATTGATTCTACAAAAGAAAGAACTTACGAATTTTGTGACTGAGTCCATATTACCCAGATTGTAAGTCTTTAAACTTAGAATACAAGAAATGATAATGAGAGAGAGAGAGAGAGAGAGAGAGAGAGAGAGAGAGAGAGAGAGAGAGAGAGGAGGGGAGGGGAGGGAGAGGGAGAGGGAGAGGGAGAGGGAGGAGAGGGAGAGGGAGAGGGAGAGGGAGAGGGAGAGGGAGAGGGAGAGGGAGAGGGAGAGGGAGAGGGAGAGGGAGAGGGAGAGGGAGACGGAGAGGGAGAGGGAGAGGGAGAGGGAGAGGGAGAGGGAGAGGGAGAGGGAGAGGGAGAGGGAGAGGGAGAGGGAGAGGGAGAGGGAGAGGGAGAGGGAGAGGGAGAGGGAGAGGGAGAGGGAGAGGGAGAGGGAGAGGGAGAGGGAGAGGGAGAGGGAGAGGGAGAGGGGAAAAGTGGAAAAGAAAAGCAGCCCCTGCAGCAGCAGCAATGTGTGCTTTTTACCTGGAATCTGTGCATTTCCTATGCACTGCACAGTACAGAAGACCTTTCTCAATATCTGTCTTGTTTTAATTGATCTTAAGAAGTCTAATGCAGAAATGAAGCACTATTTTCCACAGCCACTATAAGATGTGATGTAGGTGGCTGTGTACTTCATTTTACTTTTGTTTCTCTTTGCCTTTTAATTTATTTAATTTATTCATAATTTATTTCCTCATTTCAGTGTATTGATATGTTCTCTCTCAAAAAGTACCAGCTCTCTCAATAAAGATTTTTCTATTCACTTATAAGTAGGTAAGGCCGATTTTATTTATTTTAAATGTAGAATTAAGTCGGTTATAAACATAATCTTCTAGCACAAAATTACCATGTTAAATGATTAATCTATTTAGTGCTATTAAAATGTACTATCAGTGAAATGTCTAACTATAGAAGTATGAAATAACTTGCCACCTCTGGCACTGGGAATAATAGTCTGCTGACTTTCAAAATTAAACTGAGACATGAAAGTAAGTGATTCTTCTCAAGTCAAGAGAATATCAATTTCACAATAAATTGCTTTTGTCAAAAAAGGTACTTTTCCTTCAGTTCTTTAGACTGTTTATCTGTCAGGGGATAAAAATAAACCACTATAATTGGAATCATTCATAATAAAAGATATTTGCTTGGCAGTAGATATGATGTTATTATAATAATATTGAGGAAGAAAAGGATGAGGTAAATAGATCATATCACTACTAGTGATTCAAAAAATTACCATAAATAAAAATCACTTAAATTTTTTTTACAATTTTTTATTAGATATTTTTCATTTACATTTCAAATAGTATCCCCTTTCCTAGTTTCCTCTCTGAAAGTACCCTGTACATTCCCCCACCCTGCCCCCCAACTCAACCACTACTGCTTCCTGGCCATGACATTCCCCTATACTGGGGCATATAATCTTCACAAGACCAAGGGCCTCTCCTCCCATTGAAAGCTGACTAGGCCATCCTCTGCTAACTATGCAGCTAGAGACACGAGCTCTGGAGGTATGGGTTAGTTCATATTGTTGTTCCTCCTACAGGGTTGCAGACCCCTTCAGCTTCTTGGGAACTTTCTCTAACTCCTCCATTGGGGGCCCTGTGTTCATCCAATATATGACTGAGAGCATCCACTTTTGTATTTGCCAGGCACTGGCATAGCCTCACAAAAGACAGCTGTATCAAGGTCTGGTCAGCAAAATCTTGCTGGCCTATGCAATAGTGTCTGGGTTTGGTGGTTGTTTATGGGATGGATCCCCAGGTGGGGCAGTCACTGGATGGTCCTTCCTTTTGTCTCAGCTCTGAACTTTGTCTCTGTAACTCCTTCCAAGGGTATTGTGTTCCCCATTCTAAGAAGGAATGAAGTATCCACACTTTAGTTTTCCTTTTTCTTGAGTTTCATGTGTTCTGCAAATTGTATCTTGGGTATTCTAAGTTTCTGGGCTAATGTCCACTTCTCAGTGAGTACATATCATGTGTGTTCTTTTGTTATTGGGTTTCCTCACTTAGGATAATATCCTCCAGATTCATCCATTTGCCTAAAATAATGAATTTATAAAAATTTTTCTTATGCATTCATCAAAGACTGTACCTGATAATGTGAGTACTAATTTGTTTTTAATTTTTAAACCTTTTGTTACTCTGAATAATTGATTAGAAAGTACAATAAAAGTAGTAGAGACTCATGCACAAATTTTAAAATTTTAAATTTTTATTCTAAAGCTATTATTGCTTATATTCTCTGATAATAGTAATAAGTGAGAGGACAATTTTAATCTTTAGAAAGTAGCATTACTTTTGCTTCAGTAGAACGCCAGGGCCAAAAAAAATGGGAATGGGTTGGTAGGGAAGTAGGGGGGAGGGTATGGGTCACTTTTGGGATAGCATTGGAAATGTAATTGAGGAAAAGATGTAATAAAAAAAGAATTTGGTAATTTTTGGAAAGGAAAAAAAAGAAAAAATGTTTTTATTGTATTTTTTGATAGACATTCCTTATTGTTTATTTAAGACTCACATATTGTTTGAAATGATTTTTATACCAAGGCCATTTAAGTGTTCTGTTATTTCAATGACAGGACTTCTACCTATTTACTGGTGCTCTCCTATATTTCTTTAAGGGAGTTATTTATGTACTCCTTAAAATTCTCTACCAGCATCATGAGATATGATTTTAAATCAAAATCCTGTTTTTCTGGTGTGTTGGGGTAACCAGAACTTTCTGTGTTGGGAGTACTGGGTTCTAATTATGTCAAGTAGTCTTATTTTCTGTGGGTAAGATTCTTGTGTCTGCCTTTTATCATCTGGTAATCTGTGATGTTTGATGTTCTTGCTGTCTCTGGCTGGAGTTTGTTCCTCCTGTGAGTCTGTAAGCCTGTGTCAGCACTCCTGGGAGACCAGCTCTTTCCCTGAAAGACTGGTACACAGAGGATTGCGGAATAGCCCCACCTCCTGGGTGCAGATATAGGTCTGTAGGACCCTGTCCCAGGTGCTCTGCTGCTTCTGTGGCCTGTGTTTTCCTGAGTGATCAGGCCTTAGAGAGTATGGCTATCTCATCTGAGTCTCACAGTCAGACAATTCCTGGAGGCAAGCATCTCTGGCAGGGAAGGTGCACAGCCCCACCTCTTGGATGCAGATGTAAGCCTGTAGGTCCCTGTCCTAGCTGCTCTGCCACTTCTGATGGTACATATTCTATACATGAAGCAGGAAATTTGAGGACAGCCCATGCACTTTGTTGAAGCTTTAAGTATATTTGTCAGTGTGCTTGTGCACTTGCCCTATGTCAGTACGTTTGTTCTTGTGCATTTATAATATGAATAAAAGTATATATGTGCATAGAACTATGCATATTTAATTTAGTGTGTTATTATGTGCATGTTTAAAGAAGAGTTTTAAATTATTATTATGAAAATCCCCCATGTATTGTTTTATTCTTTGTGAATTGAAGACATAAGTAATGCTGTGTATGGATGTCTGTATCATCAAAGAACCAATAGTGATTTCACTACTTAAAAGAAGGAAGATGGAGAGCTTCATGTGATATTATCTCTTCTTTAGCTGTCAACGTGAGTATTCCATTAATAATGTTCTATTATTCTGTTGGAATCTTTTAGTGAGAGATGAGATCTATTGTGGAAATGGACATCTCAAGTACTGTTTATAAGAAGTGATTTCACGAGCACCCTTTTGGGGCTGCAGACATCCAGCACCCTCCAAGCTGGAGGACAGTGGTCCCCCCTACACGGGAGCGCCATCTTGGTTCCAGGACTCTGCCAAACTTAGGAACTTAGTCTGCACAGGTGAGAGTGTGCACCACAGAGACAGACAACTTCTAGGAGAGGCGGGAGCCACAGAGCTGCTGAGGCAGCACCCTTTTGGGGCCACAGACATCCAGCACCCTCCCAGCCAGAGGATAGTGGTCTGCCCTGCACGGGAGCCCTCTGCCTCAGGAGCAGGGAGCACCATCTTGGATCCGGGACTCCACCGAACTTAGGAACTTAGTCTGCACAGGTGAGAGTGTGCACCACAGAAGCTGACAGCTTCTGTGACCTGCCAAAGCAACACAGCATCTGGGAAAGGTCCTGTTTTGGGCCTTCTTCTTCGGCCAGGAGGAGGTCCAAACATCAGATATCTGTACACCTTCCCTTTAAGAGGAGAGCTTGTCAGCAGAGAGTGCTCTAACCACTGAAACTCAGCGGAGAGAGCCTGCCTCCCCGGTCTGCTGATAGACGGTAATCAGAATTACCAGGAGAACAATCTCTAAACAGAGACAACTATAACAATTCCAGAGATTACCAGATGGCGAGAGGTAAACATAAGAATCTTACTAACAGAAACCAAGACCACTCACCATCATCAGAACACAGGACTCCCACTTCGCCCAGTCCAGGGCACCCCAACACACCTGAAAAGCTAGACCTGGATTTAAAAGCATATCTCATGATGATGATAGAGGACATCAAGAAGGACTTTAATAACTAACTTAAAGAATTACAGGAGAACATAGCTAAAGAGTTACAAGTCCTTAAAGAAAAACAGGATAACACAATCAAACAGGTAGAAGTCCTTAAAGAAAAACAGGAAAACACATCCAAACAGATGATGGAAATGAACAAAACCATACTAGACCTAAAAAGGGAAGTAGACAATAAAGAAAACCCAACATGAGGCAACACTGGAGACAAAAACCCTAGGAAAGAAATCTGGAACCATTGATGCAAGCATCAGCACAGAATACAAGAGATGGAAGAGAGAATCTCAGGTGCAGAAGATTCCATAGAGAACATCAGCACAACAATCAAGGAAAATGGAAAATGCAAAAATATCCAAACTCAAAACATTCAGGAAATACAGGGCACAATGAGAAGACCAAACCTACGGATAATAGGAGTGGATGAGAATGAAGATTTTCAACTCAAAGGACCAGCAAACATCTTCAACAAAATTATAGAAGAAAACTTCCCAAATCTAAAGAAAGAGATGCCCATGAACATACAAGAAGCCTACAGAACTCCAAATAGACTGGACCAGAAAAGAAATACCTCCTGACACATAATAATCACAACAACAAATGCACTAAATAAAGATAGAATACCAAAAGCAGCAAGAGAAAAAGGCCAAGTAACATATGAAGGCAAGCCTATCAGAATTACACCAGATTTTTCACCAGAGACTATGAAAGCCAGAAAATCCTGGACAGATGTTATACAGACACTAAAAGAACACAAATTCCAGCCCAGACTACAATACCCAGCCAAACTCTCACTTAACATAGATGGAGAAACCAAAGTATTCCACAACAAAAACAAATTCACACATTATCTCTCCACCAATCCAGCCCTTCAAAGGATAATAACAGGAAAAAACCAATACAAGGACAGGAACCACGCCCTAGAAACAACAAGAAGGTAATCCCTCAACAAACCTAAAAGAAGACAGCCACAAGAACAGAATGCAAACTTTAACAACAAAAATAACAGGAAAAAACAATTACTTTTCCTTAATATCTCTTAATATCAATGGACTCAACTCCCCAATAAAAAGACATAGACTAACAAACTGGCTACACAAACAACACCCAACATTTTGCTGCTTACAGGAAACTCATCTCAGAGAAAAAGATAGACACTATCTCAGAATGAAAGGCTGGAAAACAATTTTCCAAGCAAATGGTATGAAGAAACAAGCTGGAGTAGCCATTCTAATATCTGATAAGATTGACTTACAACCCAAATTCATCAAAAAAGACAGGGAGGGGCACTTCATACTCATCAAAGATAAAATCCGCCAAAAGGAATTATCAATTCTGAATATCTATGCTCCAAATACAAAGACAGCAACATTCATTAAAGAAACTTTAGTAAATCTCAAAGCACACATTGCACCTCATACAATAATAGTGAGAGACTTCAACACACCACTTTCACCAATGGACAGATAATGGAAACAGAAACTAATCAGGGACACAGTGAAACTAACAGAAGTTATGAATCAAATGGATCTGGCAGATATCTACAGAACATTCTATCCTAAAACAAAAGGATATACCTTCTTCTCAGCACCTCATGGTACCTTCTCCAAAATTGAGCACATAATTGGTCACAAAACAGGCCGCAACAGATACAATAATATTGAAATTGTCCCATGCATCCTATCAGATCACCATGGACTAAGGCTGATCTTCAATAAAAAAATAAATAATACAAAGTCAACATTCACGTGGAAACTGAACAACACTCTTCTCAATGATACCTTGGTCAAGGAAGGAATAAAGAAAGAAATTAAGGACTTTTTAGAGTTCAATGAAAATGAAGCCACAACATACCCAAACTTATGGGATGCAATGAAAGCATTTCTAAGAGGAAAACTCATAGCTCTGAGTGCCTCCAAAAAGAAACTAGAGGGAGCACACATTAGCAGCTTGACAACACACCTAAAAGCACTAGAACAAAAGGAAGCAAATTCACCCAAGAGGAGTAGACAGCAGGAAATAATCAAACTCAGGGGCGAAATCTACCATGTGGAAACAAGAAGAACTATTCAAAGAATCAACCAATCAAGGAGCTGGTTCTTTGAGAAAATCAACAAGATAGACAAACCCTTAGCCAGACTCACTAGAGGGCACAGGGAAAGCATTCTAATTAACAAAATCAAAAATGAAAAAGCAGACATAACAACAGATCCTGAAGACATCCAAAACACTATCAGATCCTTCTACCAAAGGCTATACTCAACAAAACTGGAGAACCTGGAAGAAATGGAGAAGTTCCTAGACAGATACCAGGTACCAAAGTTGAATCAAGATCAGGTTAATGATCTAAACAGCCCTATATCCCCCAAAGAAATAGAAGCAGTCTTTAATAGTCTCCCAACCAAAAAAACCCCAGGACCAGATGGGTTTAGTGCAGAGTTCTATCAGACCTTCAAAGAAGATCTAATCCCAGTTGTTCACAAACTATTCCACAAAATAGAAACAGAAGGTACTCTACCCAACTCATTCTATGAAGCCACAATTACTCTGATACCTAAACCACAAAAAGACCCAACAAAGATAGAAAACTTCATACCAATATCCCTTATAAATATTGATGCAAAAATCCTCAATAAAATTCTTGCTAACGGAATCCAAGAACACATCAAAACAATCATCCATGCTGACCAAGTAGGTTTCATCCCAGGGATGAAGGTATGGTTCAATATACGGAAATACATCAATGTAATCCAGTATATAAACAAACTCAATGACAAAAACCACATGATCATCTCGTTAGATGCTGGAAAAGCATTTGACAAGATCCAACACCCATTCACGATAAAAGTCTTGGAAAGATCAGGAATTCAAGGCCCATACCTAAACATGATAAAAGCAATCTACAGCAAACCAGTAGCCAACATCAAAGGATATGGTGAGAAGCTTGAAGCAATCCCTCTAAAATCAGGGACTAGACAAGGCTGTCCACTTTCTCCATACTTATTCAACATTGTACTTGAAGTCCTAGCCAGAGCAATTCGACAACAAAAGGAGATCAAAGGGATACAAATTGGAAAAGATGAAGTTAAAGTATCACTTTTTGCAGATGATATGATAGTATATATAAGTGACCCTAAAAATTCCACCAGAGAACTCCTAAACCTGATAAACAGCTTCGGTGAAGTAGCTGGATATAAAATTAACTCAAACAAATCAATGGCCTTTCTCTACACAAAGAATAAACAGGCTGAGAAAGAAATTAGGGAAACAACACCATTCTCAATAGTCACAAATAATATAAAATATCTTGGCGTGACTCTAACTAAGGAAGTGAAAGATCTGTATAATAAAAACTTCAAGTCTCTGAAGAAAGAAATTATAGAAGATCTCAGAAGATGGAAAGATCTCCCATGCTCATGGATTGGCAGGATCAACATTGTAAAAATGGCTATCTTGCCAAAAGCAATCTACAGATTCAATGCAATCCCCATCAAAATTCCAACTCAATTCTTCAACAAATTAGAAAGTGCAATCTGCAAATTCATCTGTAATAACAAAAATTCTAGGATAGCAAAAACTCTTCTCAAGGATAAAAGAACCTCTGGTGGAATCACCATGCTGGACCTAAAGTTTTACTACAGAGCAATTGTGATAAAAAATGTGTGGTACTGGTATAGTGACAGACAAGTAGACCAATGGAATAGAATTGAAGACCCAGAAGTGAACCCACACACCTATGGTCACTTGATCTTCGACAAGGGAGCTAAAACCATCCAGTGGAAGAAAGAAAGCATTTTCAACAAATGGTGCTGGCACAACTGGATGTTAACATGTAGAAGAATGCAAATCGATCCACTCCTATCTCCTTGTAATAAGGTCAAGTCTAAGTGGATCAAGGAACTTCACATAAAACCAGAGACACTGAAACTTATAGAGGAGAAAGTGGGGAAAAGCCTTGAAGATATGGGCACAGGGGAAAAATTCTTGAATAGAACAGCAATGGCTTGTGCTGTAAGATCAAGAATTGACAAGTGGGACCTCATGAAACTGGAAAGCTTCTGCAAGGCAAAAGACACCATCAATAAGACAAACAAACCACCAACAGATTGGGAAAGGATCTTTACCTATCCTAAATCAGATAAGGGACTAATATCCAATATATATAAAGAACTCAAGAAGTTGGACTCCAGAAAATCAAATAACCCCATGAAAAAATGGGGCTCAGAACTGAACAAAGAATTCTCACCTGAGGAATACCGAATGGCAGAGAATAACCTGACAAAATGTTCAACATCCTTAATCATCAGGGAAATGCAAATCAAAACAACCCTGAGATTCCACCTCACACCAGTCAGAATGGCAAAGATCAAAAATTCAGGTAACAGCAGATGCTGGCGAGGATGTGGAGAAAGAGGAACACTCCTCCATTGTTGGTGGGATTGTAAGCTTGTACAACCACTCTGGAAATCAGTCTGGTGGTTTCCCAGAAAATTGGACATAGTACTACCGGAGGATCCAGCAATACCTCTCCTGGGCATATATCCTGATGTCCCAACCGGTAAGAAGGACACATGCTCCACTATGTTCATAGCAGACTTATTTATAATAACCAGAAGGTGGAAGGAACCCAGATGCCCCTCAACAGAGGAATGGATACAGAAATTATGGTACTTTTACACAATGGAGTACTACTCAGCTATTAAAAAGAATGAATTTATGAAATTCCTAGCCAAATGGATGGACCTGGAGGGCATCATCTTGAGTGAGGTAACACAATCACAAAAGAACTCACACAATATGTATTCACTAATAAGTGGATATTAGCCCAAAACTTAGGATACCCAAGATATGAGATACAATTTGCTAAACGCATGAAACTCAAGAAGAAAGAAGACCAAAGTGTGGACAATATGCCCCTTCTTAGAATTGGGAACAAAACACCCATGGAAGGAGTTACAGAGACAAAATTTGGAGCTGTGATGAAAGGATGGACCATCTAGAGACTGCCATATCCAGGGATCCATCCCATAATCAGCTTCCAAACGCTGACACCATTGCATACACTAGCAAGATTTTGCTGAAAGGACCCAAATATAGCTGTCTCTTGTGAGACTATGCAGGGGCCTAGCAAACACAGAAGTGGATGCTCACAGTCAGCTATTGGATGTATCACAGGGCTCCCAATACAGACGCTAGAGAATGTACCCAAGGAGCTAAAGGGATCTGCAACCCTATAGTTGGAACAACATGATGAACTAACCAGTATCCCGGAGCTCTTTTCTCGAGCTTCATATTTATCAAAAGATGGCCTAGTCGGCCATCACTGGAAAGAGAGGCCCATTGGACTTGCAAATTTTATGTGCCCCAATATAGGGGAATGCCAGGGCCAAAAGAATGGGATTGGGTGGGTAGGGAAGTTGGGGGGGGGGGCTATGGGGGACTTTTGTGATAGCATTGGAAATGTAATTGAGGAAAATATGTACTAAAAATTATTAAAAATTAAAAAATAAAAAAGAAGTGATTTCACCATATAGTGAAGAACTCAGGATGTTTTGAAATATACCAAAGGAAAATTTCTTTCTCTTTGCCATTTATTCCTTGGAATTTATATTTGAAGACATTTTGAAGTATTCAAGTGATAATATTCCTATAAAGAAAGGTGCTGTTGACCTTGCCAAGCAGTTAATAGCAAAGGGGTCAAGAAATATGGAGGTCAGGAATTAGCTCTCAGATGAAAACACAAACAATGCCTACTTGCTAGGTTCCAGACTCAAATAGTATGCAAACACAAAGATCATTTGTTCAACTGAATTTCATGCATTCAAGGGTCTACTCATTTTGGAACAGAGACACCTGGTGGGATCACAGGCCCAACTTTTTTTTTTTTTAATTTTTAATATTTTTATTACATATTTTCCTCAGTTACATTTCCAATGCTATCCCAAAAGTCCCCCATAGCACCCCCCACTTCCCTACCCACCCATTCCCATTCTTTGGCCCTGGCATTCCCCTATATTGGGGCATATAAAGTTTGCAAGTCCAATGGGCCTCTCTTTCCATTGATGGACAACTAGGTCATCTTTCGATACATATGCAGCTAGAGACAAGGGCTCTGGGGTTCTGGTTAGTACATCATGTTGTTCCAACAATAGGGTTGCAGATCCCTTTAGCTCCTTGGGTACTTTCTCTAGCTTCTCCATTGGGAGCCCTGTGATACATCCAATAGCTGACTGTGAACATCCACTCCTGTGTTTGCTAGGCCCCGGCATCACCTCACAAGAGACAGCTATATTTGGGTCCTTTCAGCAAAATCTTGCTAGTGTATGCAATGGTGTCAGCATTTAGAAGCTGCTTATGGGATGGATCCCTGGTTACGGCAGTCTCTAAATGGTCCATCCTTTCATCACAGCTACGAAATTTGTCTCTGTAAATCCTTCCCTGGGTGTTTTGTTCCCAATTATAAGAAGGTGCACAGTGTCCACACTTTGGTCTTCATTCTTCTTGAGTTTCCTGCGTTTAGCAGATTGTATCTTATATATTGGGTATCCTAAGTTTTGGGCTAATATCCACTTATCAGTGAATACATATTGTGTGAGTTCTTTTGTGATTGTGTTACTTCACTCAAGATGATGCCCTCCAGGTCCATCCATTTGGCTAGGAATTTCATAAATTCATTCTTTTTAATAGCTGAGTAGTACTCTATTGTGTAAATGTACCATAATTTCTGTATCCATTCCTCTGTGGAGGGACATCTGGCTCCTTTCCAGCTTCTGGCTATTATAAATAGGGCTGCTATGAACATAGTGGAGCATGTGTCCTTTTTACCAGTTGGGACATCTTCTGGATATATGCCCAGGAGAGGTATTGCTGGATCCTCCAGTAGTACTATGTCCAATTTTCTGAGGAACCGCCAGACTGATTTCCAGAGTGGTTGTACAAGCTTGCAATCCCACCAAGAATGGAGGAGTGTTCCTCTTTCTCCACATCCTCGCCAGCATCTGCTGTCACCTGAATTTTTTTATCTTAACCATTCTGACTGGTGTGAGGTGGAATCTCAGGGTTGTTTTGATTTGCATTTCCCTGATGATTAAGGATGTTGAACATTTTTTCAGGTACTTCTCTGCCCTTCGGTATTCCTCAGGTGAGAATTCTTTGTTCAGTTCTGAGCCCCATTTTTTAATGGGGTTATTTGACTTTCTGGAGTCCACCTTCTTGAGTTCTTTATATATATTGGATATTAGTCCCTTATCTGATTTAGGATAGGTGAAGATCCTTTCCCAATCTGTTGGTGGTTTTTTTGTCTTATGGATGGTGTCTTTAGACTTGCAGAAGCTTTGTAGTTTCATGAGGCCCCACTTGTCAATTCTCGATCTTACAGCACAAGCCATTACTGTTCTATTCAGGAATTTTTCCCCTGTGCCCATATCTTCAAGGCTTTTCCCCACTTTCTCCTCTATAAGTTTCAGTGTCTCTGGTTTTATGTGTAGTTCCTTGATCCACTTAGACTTGACCTTAGTACAAAGAGATAGGAATGGATCGATTCGAATTCTTCTACATGTTAACAACCAGTTGTGCCAGCACCATTTGTTGAAAATGCTGTCTATCTTCCACTGGATGTTTTTATCTCCCTTGTCGAAAATCAAGTGACCGTAGGTGTGTGGGTTCATTTCTGGGTCTTCAATTCTATTCCATTGGTCTATTTGTCTGTCACTATACCAGTACCATGCAGTTTTTATCACAATTGCTCTGTAGTAGAGCTTTAGGTCCGGCATGGTGATTCCCCCAGAGGTTCTTTTATCCTTGAGAAGAGTTTTTGCTATCCTAGGTTTTTTGTTATTACAGATGAATTTGCAGATTGCACTTTCTAATTCGTTGAAGAATTGATTTGGAATTTTGATGGGGATTGCATTGAATCTGTAGATTGCTTTTGGCAAGATAGCCCTTTTTACAATGTTGATCCTGCCAATCCATGAGCATGGGAGATCTTTCCATCTTCTGAGATCTTCTATAATTTCTTTCTTCAGAGACTTGAAGTTTTTATTATACAGATCTTTCACTTCCTTAGTTAGAGTCACGCCAAGATATTTCATATTATTTGTGACTATTGAGAATGGTGTTGTTTCCCTAATTTCTTACTCAGCCTGTTTATTCTTTGTGTAGAGAAGGCCATTGATTTGTTTGAGTTAATTTTATATCCAGCTACTTCACCAAAGCTGTTTATCAGGCTTAGGAGTTCTCTGGTGGAATTTTTAGGGTCACTTATATATACTATCATATCATCTGCAAAAAGTGATATTTTGACTTCATATTTTCCAATTTGTATCCCTTTGATCTCCTTTTGTTGTCGAATTGCTCTGGCTAGGACTTCAAGTACAATGTTGAATAGGTATGGAGAAAGTGGACAGCCTTGTCTAGTCCCTGATTTTAGAGGGATTGCTTCAAGCTTCTCACCATTTACTTTGATGTTGGCTACTGATTTGCTGTAGATTGCTTTTATCATGTTTAGGTATGGGCCTTGAATTCCTGATCTTTCCAAGACTTTTATCATGAATGGGTGTTGGATCTTGTCAAATGCTTTTTCCGCATCTAAAGAGATGACCATGTGGTTTTTGTCTTTGAGTTTGTTTATATACTGGATTACGTTGATGGATTTCCGTATATTGAACCATACCTGCATCTCTGGGATGAAACCTACTTGCTCAGGATGGATGATTGTTTTGATGTGTTCTTGGATTCGGTTAGCAAGAACTTTATTGAGGATTTTGGCATCAATATTCATAAGGGATATTGGTCTGAAGTTTCTATCTTTGTTGGGTCTTTTTGTGGTTTAGGTATCAGAGTAATTGTGGCTTCATAGAATTAGTTGGGTAGAGTACCTTCTGTTTCTATTTTGTGGAATAGTTTGTGAAGAACTGGGATTAGATCTTCTTTGAAGGTCTGATAGAACTCTGCACTAAACCCATCTGGTCCTGGGATGTTTTTAGTTGGGAGACTATTAATGACTGCTTCTATTTCTTTGGGCGATATAGGGCTGTTTAGATCATTAACCTGATCTTGATTCAACTTTGGTACCTGGTATCTGTCTAGGAACTTCTCCATTTCTTCCAGGTTCTCCAGTTTTGTTGAGTATAGCCTTTGGTAGAAGGGTCTGATGGTGTTTTGGATGTCTTCAGGATCTGATGTTATGTCTCCTTTTTCATTTCTGATTTTGTTAATTAGGATGCTTTCCCTGTGCCCTCTAGTGAGTCTGGCTAAGGGTTTATCTATCTTGTTGATTTTCTCAAAGAACCAGCTCCTTGATTGGTTGATTCTTTGAATAGTTTTTCTTGTTTCCACTTGGTTGATTTCGCCCCTGAGTTTGATTATTTCCTGCTGTCTACTCCTCTTGGGTGAATTTGCTTCCTTTTGTTCTAGTGCTTTTAGGTGTGTTGTCAAGCTGCTAATGTGTGCTCTCTCTAGTTTCCTTTTGGAGTCACTCAGAGCTATGAGTTTTCCTCTTAGAAATGCTTTCATTGCGTCCCATAAGATTGGGTATTTTGTGGCTTCATTTTCATTGAACTCTAAAAAGTCCTTAATTTATTTCTTTATTCCTTCCTTGACCAAGGTATCATTGAGAAGAGTGTTGTTCAGTTTCCACGTGAAGGTTGGCTTTCTATTATTTATTTTCTTATTGAAGATCAGTCTTAGTCCATGGTGATCTGATAGGATGCATGGTACAATTTCAATATTTTTGTATCTGTTGAGGCCTGTTTTGTGACCAATTATGTGGTCAATTTTGGAGAAGGTACCATGAGGTGCTGAGAAAAAGGTATATCCTTTTGTTTTAGGATAGAATGTTCTGTAGATATCTGCCAGATCCATTTGATTCATAATTTCTCTTAGTTTCTCTGTGTCCCTGTTTAGTTTCTGTTTCCATGATCTGTCCATTGGTGAAAGTGGTGTGTTGAAGTCTCCCACTATTATTGTATGAGGTGCAATGTGTGCTTTGAGATTTACTAAAGTTTCTTTAATGAATGTGGCTGCCTTTGTATTTGGAGCATAGATATTCAGGATTAATAGTTCCTCTTGGAGGATTTTACCTTTGATGAGTATGAAGTGTCCCTCCCTGTCTTTTTTAATGACTTTGGGTTGGAAGTCAGTCTTATCAGATATTAGAATGGCTACTCCAGCTTGTTTCTTCATACCATTTGCTTGGAAAATTGTTTTCCAGCCTTTCATTCTGAGGTAGTGTCTATCTTTTTCTCTGAGATGAGTTTCCTGTAAGCAGCAAAATGTTGGGTCTTGTTTGTGTAGCCAGTTTGTTAGTCTATGTCTTTTTATTGGGGAGTTGAGTCCATTGATATTAAGAGATATTAAGGAAAAGTAATTGTTTTTTCCTGTTATTTTTGTTGTTAAAGTTTGCATTCTGTTCTTGTGGCTGTCTTCTTTTAGGTTTGTTGAGGGATTACCTTCTTGTTGTTTCTAGGGTGTGGTTCCTATCCTTGTATTGGTTTTTTTCTGTTATTATCCTTTGAAGGGCTGGATTCGTGGAAAGATAATGTGTGAATTTGTTTTTGTTGTGGAATACTTTGGTTTCTCCATCTATGTTAATTGATAGTTTGGCTGGGTATAGTAGCCTGGGCTGGAATTTGTGTTCTTTTAGTGTCTGTATAACTTCCGTCCAGGATCTTCTGGCTTTCATAGTCTCTGGTGAAAAATCTGGTGTAATTCTGATAGGCTTGCCTTTATATGTTACTTGGCCTTTTTCTCTTACTGCTTTTAGTATTCTATCTTTATTTAGAGCATTTGTTGTTCTGATTATTATGTGTCGGGAGGTATTTCTTTTCTGGTCCAGTCTATTTGGAGTTCTGTAGGCTTCTTGTATGTTCATGGGCATCTCTTTCTTTAGATTTTGGAAGTTTTCTTCTATAATTTTGTTGAAGATGTTTGCTTGTCCTTTGAGTTGAAAATCTTCATTCTCATCCACTCCTATTATCCGTAGGTTTGGTCTTCTCATTGTGTCCTATATTTCTTGGATGTTTTGAGTTAGGATCTTTTTGCATTTTACATTTTCCTTGATTGTTTTGCCGATGTTCCCTATGGAATCTTCTGCACCTGAGATTCTCTCTTCCATCTCTTGTATTCTGTTGCTGATGCTGGTATCTATGGTTCCAGATTTCTTTCCTAGGGTTTCTATCTCCAGTGTTGCCTCATTTTGGGTTTTCTTTATTGTGTCTACTTCCCTTTTTAGGTCTAGTATGGTTTTGTTCATTTCCATCATCTGTTTGGATGTGTTTTCCTGTTTTTCATTAAGGACTTCTACCTGTTTGATTAGGTTATCCTGTTTTTCTTTAAGGATTTGTAACTCTTTAGCAGTGTTCTCCTGCAATTCTTTAAGGGATTTTTGTGCTTCCTCTTTATTGTCTTCTACCTGTTTACCAGTGTTACTTTGTATTTCTTTAAGTGTGTTATTAAAGTCCTTCTTGAAGTCCTCTACCATCATCAGGAGATATGCTTTTAGATCCGTGTCTAGCTTTTCCGGTGTGTTGGGGTGCCCTGGACTGGGCGAAGTGGGAATGCTGGGTTCTGATGATGGTGAGTGGTCTTGGTTTCTGTTAGTAAGATTATTAGGTTTACCTTTCGCCATCTGGTAATCTCTGGGGTTAGTTGTTGTCATTGTCACTGTTTAAAGATTGGAGCAGAAGCTGTGTTCCACTCACCAGCAGTCCCAAAATCCTGTGGCGGGGGTCGTGGGTAGCTGGCAGTATCCCGGTGCTGGTCGAGCCCGAAGAGGCCTGTGGTCCTACTCAGGCCGGTTTTCTGCTTCCCTAACTAATGCAGTCTCAGGTCACGTGCGCAATTGGATTGGAGCAGAAGCTGTGTTCCACTCTCCAGAAATCTTAAGATCCTGTGGCGGGTGTTGTGGGTAGCTGGCGAGTGTCAGCCGACCCTGAGTCCTAGCTACCCTGGTGCTTTTCTGACCTGAAGAGGGTTGTGGCCCTATGTAGGCTGGATTTCTCCCTCCCCAACCAAAGCAGTCTCAGGTCCCGCGTGATTGGACTGGAGCAGAAGCTGTGTTCCACTCACCAGCAGTCTCAAAATCCTGTGGCGGGGGTCTTGGGTAGCTGGCGGGTGTCAGCCGACCCTGCGCTCTAGCTACCCCGGTGCTGATCCGCAGGCCCAACTTTTATAGTCAGTTAGGGGAATTTCAGGGAGGGGTATATGCCCTTTTATCTTGATTGGTTCGCTCTATCTCTAGGAGTCTGACAAATTCTACTGTTGGTTAGGCTCTGAAGACATCCCAGGGGTTTGCTTGCTCATTCTACATACTTATTCTTACTTCAGTCAAGATGACAAGGTGGCTCCCAGCTTTAGTTGAGTGACCACAGGTTCCGATCCATGTTCTCATTTCTGGGAAACAGAAACAAACTGCAAATATGCAAGCTATCATGGAGTCAGCCTGGCTCTAATGCAGTCCCCTCAGACCCTGTATCAAACAAACAAATAAATAAACAAACAAATAAATAAATAAATAGGTATATAAAAAGGCAAAACAATAACCAAACAAACCAAAAGAGTTATCAAGTATATCTAACAAACCCCTGAAGTTTATAATTCCAGAAGCTAGGAAATGTATATTTGTGAAATTAAGATATTTATATCTTTACCTCTTGTTCTCCGTTATAACATAGAGCTAAAAGGAAAGGGAAGGAAATGGAGTCAGTTACTGATTTTTGAGTAGTTTGCTGGTAGCCGAGGAATAACTCTGCCATGGTTATGCCCTAGCTGCTTTCTCTTGTTCAATGTCTATTCTTGGATGTCAATGTTAGTGCATCTGTAATCAACTAAAAACACTGCTAGTAGAGTTTTTTTTTTCTTTTTCCTCTCTCTCTCTTTTTAATCAGATTATTTACAGAAGGAAGTCTCATGCTAAATATGGTGACAACTCAGTTAAAAATACAGGGAGGAGGAACCCTGACTTCCCACAAACCCTGCTTTAGTTTTGCTAGAAAATTTGTCTATTTTATTGTGACACTTTTTACAGATATTAAAACCAGCACCTTCAATTTTCCTATGTACACTGAAGACCCACTCACTCTTTAGGAATATCCACACAGTCAGCACTAATATGTGACTACTGAGACATTCAGCCCTTTGGACTGAGAGGCTACCAGATTCTCAGGTTCTGCAGTGTTAGACAGCAATTGTAGGACAAAAAGTCTAGTAGATCCACATTTATATGTTCATTCTATCAGCTATATTCCTTTAAACAATATTTCATCTGCCACATCCTGATATTGTACATCCAAAATCAAGATAAGAAATAAACAGAGGTTTGGCTGTCCCAAGAAGGATAGATATGCATGGTCACTGTTTTAAAAGCTATAAATACCTGTGACTTTATCTGTGAGTTAAAACATTACAAAGCATAGCTGACTCCCTAGTACTGTGAATCACATGTGTATTGGTGTATTTGTAGTGTTTCATACATGTTAATTTTTTATCTCCTTCAAGACATGACAATATTTTTTCTCAGCTTATACCATGTTTACTATTCTTATGCTCCACTTGTTTATTACACATGTATCCACTGTGATGATATACATTAGAGGAAGGATAAGAACTACTCATTTAAAAAGAAACTTAGTTTTTCTAGATCCCTAGATTTTGCAATGTTTCTTTCTTTTATGCATAGCACTTAGTTTAGAAGGCTGGAGAATATTTTTCTCCATTCTTTGTTATGCTTTTAAGTTTGTTTGAAAACTAGAGAGGTTTGTTGTTCATTTGTTGCTTTAGGGACCTTGATGCCATGAACCTGCATCTTAGAATAGGAGCAACAGGGGTAACAGCATCCCCACACTGTAATAGGAAAGTTAAAAAAACTATTTGCAGGGCCACAGGCCTCTTCCGGCTGGACCAGCACCTGGGTAGCTAGAGTGCAGGGTCGGCTGACACCCGCCAGCTACCCACGACCCCTGCCACAGGATTTTGAGACTTCTGGTGAGTGGAACACAGCTTCTTCTCCAGTCCAATCACGCGGGACCTGAGACTGCTTTGGTTGGGGAGGCAGAAATCCAGCCTGAGTAGGGCCACAAGCCTCTTCCGGTCAGAACAGCACAGGGGTAGCTAGAGCACAGGGTCAGCTGACACTCGCCAGCTACCCACAACACCCACCACAGGATCTTAAGACTTCTGGTGAGTGGAACACAGCTTCTGCTCCAATCCAATTGCGCGTGGGACCTGAGACTGCATTAGTTAGAGAAGCAGAAAACCGGCCTGAGTAGGGCCACAGGCCTCTTCCAGCCGGACAAGCAAAGGGATAGCTAGAGCTTAGGGTCTGCTACACCCGCCAGCTACCCAAGACCCCCGCCACAGGATTTTGTGACTTCGGGTGAGTGGAACACAGAGTCTGCTCCACTCTTTAAACAGTGACAACAATAACAATTAACCCCAGAGATTACCAGATGGCGAAAGGTAAACGTAATAATCTTACTAACAGAAACCAAGAACACTCACCATCATCAGAACCCAGCACTCCCAATTTGCCCAGTCCAGGGCATCCCAACACACCTGAAAAGCTAGACACCAATCTAAAAGCATATCTCATGATGATGGTAGAGGACATCAAGAAGGACTTTAATAACTCACTTAAAGAATTACAGGAGAACATGGCTAAAGAGTTACAGTCCTAAAAGAAAAACAGGATAAGACAATCAAACAATAATAGTGGGAGACTTCAACACACCACTTTCACCAACGGACAGATCATGGAAACAGAAACTAAATAGGGACACAGTGAAACTAACAGAATTTATGAATCAAATGGATCTGGCAGATATCTACAGAACATTCTATCCTAAAACAAAAGGATATACCTTCTTCTCAGCACCTCATGGTACCTTCTCCAAAATTAACCACATAATTGGTCACAAAACAGGCCTCAACAGATACAATAATATTGAAATTGTCCCATGAATCCTATCAGATCACCATGGACTAAGGCTGATCTTCAATAAGAAAATAAATAATAGAAAGCCAACCTTCACGTGGAAACTGAACAACACTCTTCTCAATGATACCTTGGTCAAGGAAGGAATAAAGAAATAAATTAAGGACTTTTTAGAGTTCAATGAAAATGAAGACACAACATACCCAAACTTATGGGATGCAATGATAGCATTTCTAAGAGGAAAACTCAAAGCTCTGAGTGCCTCCAAAAAGAAACTAGAGAGAGCACACATTAGCAGCTTGACAACACACCTAAAAGCACTAGAACAAAAGGAAGCAAACTCACCCAAGAGGAGTAGAAGGCAGGAAATAATCAAACTCAGGGGCGAAATCAACCAAGAGGAAACAAGAAGAACTATTCAAAGAATCATCCAATCAAGGAGCTGGTTCTTTGAGAAAATTAACAAGATAGATAAACCCTTAGCCAGACTCACTAGAGGGCACAGGGAAAGCATCCTAATTAACAAAATCAGAAATGAAAAAGGAGACATAACAACCGATCCTGAAGACATCCAAAACACCATCAGATCCTTCTACAAAAGGCTATACTCAACAAAACTGGAGAAACTGGATGAAATGGAGAAGTTCCTAGACAGATACAAGGTACCAAAGTTGAATCAAGATCAGGTTAATGATCTAAACAGCCCTATATCCCCCAAAGAAATAGAAGCAGTCTTTAATAGTCTCCCAACCAAAAAAACCCCAGGACCAGATGGGTTTAGTGCAGAGTTCTATCAGACCTTCAAAGAAGATCTAATCCCAGTTGTTCACAAACTATTCCACAAAATAGAAACAGAAGGTACTCTACCCAACTCATTCTATGAAGCCACAATTACTCTGATACCTAAACCACAAAAAGACCCAACAAATATAGAAAACTTCAGACCAATATCCCTTATGAATATTGATGCAAAGATCCTCAATAAAGTTCTTGCTAACACAATCCAAGAACACATCAAAACAATCATCCATCCTGACCAAGTAGGTTTCATCCCAGGGATGCAGGGATGGTTCAATATACGGAAATCCATCAACATAATCCAGTATATAAACAAACTCAAAGACAAAAACCACATGGTCATCTCCTTAGATGCTGGAAAAGCATTTGAAAAGATCCAACACCCATTCATGATAAAAGTCTTGGAAAGATCAGGAATTCAAGGCCCATACCTAAACAGGATAAAAGCAATCTACAGCAAACCAGTAGCCAACATCAAAGTAAATGGTGAGAAGCTTGAAGCAATCCCTCTAAAATCAGGGACTAGACAAGGCTGTCCACTTTCTCCATACCTATTCAACATTGTACTTGAAGTCCTAGCCAGAGCAATTCGACAACAAAAGGAGATCAAAGCGATACAAATTGGAAAAGTTGAAGTCAAAATATCACTTTTTGCAGATGATATGATAGTATATATAAGTGACCCTAAAAATTCCACCAGAGAACTCCTAAACCTGATAAACAGCTTCGGAGAAGTAGCTGGATATAAAATTAACTCAAACAAATCAATGGCCTTTCTCTAAACAAAGATTAAACAGGCCGAGAAAGAAATTAGGGAAACAACACCCTTACAATAGTCACAAATAATATAAAATATCTTGGCGTGACTCTAACTAAGGAAGTGAAAGATCTCTATAATAAAAACTTCAAGTCTCTGAAGAAAGAAATTATAGAAGATCTCAGAAGATGGAAAGATCTCCCATGCTCATGGATTGGCAGGATCAACATTGTAAAAATCGCTATCTTGCCAAAAGCAATCTACAGATTCAATGCAATCCCCATCAAAATTCCAACTCAATTCTTCAACTGAATTAGAAAGTGCAATCTGCAAATTCATCTGGAATAACAAAAAACCTAGGAGAGCAAAAACTCTTCTCAAGGATAAAAGAACCTCTGGTGGAATCACCATGCTGGACCTAAAGCTTTACTACAGAGCAATTGTGATAAAAACTGCATGGTACTGGTATAGTGACAGACAAATAGACCAATGGAATAGAATTGAAGACCCAGAAGTGAACCCACACACCTAAGGTCACTTTATCTTCGACAAGGGAGCTAAAAACATCCAGTGGAAGAAAGACAGCATTTTCAACAAATGGTGCTGGCACAACTGGTTGTTAACATGTAGAAGAATGCGAATCAATCCATTCCTATCTCCTTGTACTAAGTTCTAGTCTAAGTGGATCAAGAAACTTCACATAAAACCAGAGACACTGAAACTTATAGAGGAGAAAGTGGGGAAAAGCCTTGAAGATATGGGCACAGGGGAAAAATTCTTGAATAGAACAGCAATGGCTTGTGCTGTAAGATCGAGAGTTGACAAGTGGGACCTCATGAAACTGCAAAGCTTCTGCAAGGCAAAAGACAACATCAATAAGACAAAAAAACCACCAACAGATTGGGAAAGGATCTTTACCTATCCTAAATCAGATAAGGGACTAATATCCAATATATATAAAGAACTCAAGAAGGTGGACTCCAGAAAGTCAAAAAACCCCATTAAAAAATGGGGCTCAGAACTGAACAAAGAATTCTCACCTGAAGAATACCGAATGGCAGAGAAGCAACTGAAAAAATGTTCAACATCCTTAATCATCAGGGAAATGCAAATCAAAACAACCCTGAGATCCCATCTCACACCAGTCAGAATGGCTAAGATCAAAAATTCAGGTGACAGCAGATGCTGGGGAGGATGTGGAGGAAGAGGAACACTCCTCCATTGTTGGTGGGATTGCAAGCTTGTACAACCACTCTAGAAATCAGTCTGGCGGTTCCTCAGAAAATTGTACATAGTACTACTGGAGGATCCAGCAATACCTCTCCTGGGCATATATCCAGAAGATGTCCCAACCGGTAAGTAGGACACATGCTCCACTATGTTCATAGCAGCCCTATTTATAATAGCCAGAAGCTGGAAAGTACCCAGATGTCCCTCAACAGAGGAATGGATACAGAAATTATGGTACATTTACACAATGGAGTACTACTCACCTATTAAAAAGAATGAATTTATGTAATTCCTAGCCAAATAGATGGACCTGGAGGGCATCAATTTGAGTGAGGTAACACAATCACAAAGGAACTCACACAATATGTATTCACTAATAAGTGGATAATAGCCGAAAACTTAGGATACCCAAGATATAAGATACAATTTGCTAAATGCATGAAACTCAAGAAGAATGAAGACCAAAATGTGGACACTGTGCCCCTTCTTAGAATTGGGAACAAAACACCCATGGAAGGAGTTACAGAGACAAAGTTTGGAGCTGTGATGAAAGGATGGACCATCTAGAGACTGCCGTATCCAGGGATCCATCCCATAATCAGCTTCTAAATGCGGACACCATTGCATACACTAGCAAGATTTTGCTGAAAGGACCCAAATATAGCTGTCTCTTGTGAGACTATGCAGGGGCCTAGCAAACACAGGAGTGGATGCTCACAGTCAGCTATTGGATGGATCACAGGGCTCCCAATGGAGAAGCTAGAGAAAGTACCCAAGGAGCTAAAGGGATCTGCAACCCTATAGTTGGAACAACATGATGAACTAACCATTACCCTGGAGCTCTTGTCTCTAGCTGCATATGTATCGAAAGATGGCCTAGTCGGCCATCAATGGAAAGAGAGGCCCATTGGACTTGCAAACTTTATATGCCCCAATATAGGGGAATTCCAGGGCCAAAAGAATGGGAATGGGTGAGTAGGGAAGTGGGGGGGCACTATGGGGGACTTTTGGGATTGCATTGGAAATGTAATTGAGGAAAATATGTAATAAAAATATTAAAAATTAAAAAAAAATTGCATGGTACCATTATTTAGGCTGTGAAATCTACCTTGAAAAATGTGGTGGTTTTACTCTGGATGGAAGCATTTGACCAGCATGAACTATACCTATTACCAGTTACATATACTGTTAGTGAAGGTCTTCTAGCTTGATATTCACTCATTTTATATCTCAAAACTCATACAGATATTTTAGTGTTTAATCTCTATATTATAAAACAATAAAATTTATTTTTTAAATATCTTATTACATTGCTTATGATATATTACTTACTTGATAATGAAATTATCTTTTCATCTACATTTGCACACAGGTTTTTTGGAATGGAGAATGAATTTGTTCTCAATTATGGAATGGAGAATGAATTTGTTCCCAATATTAGTAACACACCATCTCAGGACTAAAATGTAAGAATATTGTTCTTTTTGCACAAATGTTTGCTTAGTTGCTGTTTTGTTTGAATACATCATGACGTTTTTTTTTTTCAGTTGTTCTATGTGGCTTGGGGAGGGGTCTCAATAACAGATTAAATATTATCAAATATTACTAGAAATAACCTATAAATTTTAGTTTTTAAATCACCAGTGGTAGCTACTATAATCTAGAAAATAAAAACACAGCAATTGCATGGATTTCATCCTATTCATGAGATCAAAATATAAAATATCTGCCTAAAGGAGTACATGTAGATTCTCCTCCCAACTGTAGAATGAGTAGGTTGTTCAGAATGGAAAATTTAAAGATATATCATCTCTCATGGCCTTTTCTAGGCACATAAGCAAAGAAGACTCTTAGGAAAATATTGACTGTCCTTCACAGAACCAAAAAAGACCTGTAGAAAGCATTTTCTTAAATGCTAATGTAAGCAAATTTGTATGCTAGTAGCATACATAAAATAAAGGTAAGTATCTCACTTTGAAAATATTATCGGGATGCCACTTTGGAAAGATCTGGTTTTAACACAACACACTATTTCCATTAAATTTGATGCAGATTTACATTAATACCATGAGACATTGGGCTTGCCTTGAGTCTGTTGAAGATAGTCTTCAGAACAAATTTCAGTGGATGTTTTCAAAAGGCCTTATCACACCCTCTTATGCAGTAGCAAGCAGGGCACTGGAAAAAATAAAGGGATCTAAAAGGGAGCATAATAGGAGAAAAGACACCCAAACCTGGGTTCACTTGAAGAATGAAATACAGATCTATTTCTAATGTTGCTTATATATGGTTTACTTAGCTACTAGATATATCACAAGAAAGCATAACTTGAGCAATCCCCACAAACAGGGTTTTTGTTTGTTTGTTTAAATTAGTTAAATAATTTATTAATTTATTTGCTTCAGAAGACATATACCCCTTGTGTTACATTCTGCTTGTATTATTATGGCATGATTACACCACATCTTTGACAGGGTTTGGGATTGAGAAATGAACTGAAGTCTATCTGGACTCCAACACACTTAAAATCAATAAACAATAAACATGCTAGTGTTTCCCCTCCAAAGGATACCCAAAAGTGGAATATGTGCATTCATTCACTTTCTTTATGGTCCTTGCTTATAGTTGTAAGGTCTGTAATCAGTCTTTTATTATGTCAAGTGAGAAATGGTTCAGAAAAGTTCTTAATTTTGGAAAAGGAAGAGAATTAGACTGTTTCCAACAGGAGAGGCAAAATGAATCTCAACAATAACGACAATAGAGATTAGGAAACTAAGAATAGTGGGGAAAAATAAAAAGATATAGATTAACAGACTAGCTACATAAACATAACCCAACATTTTGCTGCATACAGGAAACCCACCTCAGGGACAAAGACATATACTACCTCAGAGTTAAAGGCTTGAAAACAGTTTTCCAAGCAATCAGTCTGAAGAAACAAGCTGGAGTAACCATTCTAATATCGAATAAATCGACTTCCAACCCAAAGTTATCAAAAAAGACAAGGAGGGGCACTTCATACTCATCAATGGTAAAATCTTCCAAGATGAACTCACAATTTTGAATATCTATGCTCCAAATGCAAGGTCATCCACATCAATTAAGGAAACTTTAGTAAAGCTCAAAGCATACATTGCACCTCACACAATAAGAGTGGGAGACTTCAACACCATACTCTCATCAATGGACAGATCCTGGAAACAGAAACTGAAGAGAGACACATTGAAACAAACAGAAGTTATGAAACAAATGGTTTTAATAGATATTTCCAGAACATTTTATCCTAAAACAAAAGGATGTACCTTTTCTCAGCACCTCATGGTACCTTCTCCTAAATTGATGATATAACTGGTCACAAAACAGGCCTCAAGAGATACAAAAAAATTGAAATTATCCCATGCATCCTATCAGATCACCATGGACTAAGGAGGATCTTCAATAACAACATAAATAATAGAATGCCAACATTCACGTGGACACTGAGCAATACTCTACTGATAACTTTGTCAAGGAAGAAATGAAGAAAGAGATTAAAGACTTTTAGAGTTCAATGAAAATGAAGCCACAACATTCCCAAACTTATGGGACACAAAAGAAAGCATTCCTAAAAGGAAAACTCATAGCTCTGAGTGCCGCCAAAAAGAAACTAGAGAGAGCATACACTAGCAGGTTAACAGCACACCAAAAAGCTCAAGAAAAAAGAAAGCAAATTCATCCAAGAGGAGAAGAATGCAGGAAATAATCAAATCTAGGGCTGAAATCAACCAAGTAAAACAAAACTAACTATGCAACGAATTAACCAAACCAGGAGCTGGTACTTTGAGAAAATCAACAAGACAGATAAACCCTTAACCAGACTAACTAGAGGGCACAGGGACAGTATCCTAGCTAACAAAATCAGAAACGCAAGAGGGGACATAGCATCAGAACCTGAGGAAATCTAAGCATCATCAGATCGTATTACAAAAGGCTATACTGGAAACAAAACTGAAAAATCTGGATGAAATAGACAATTTTCTAAACAGATACCAGGTACAAAAGTTAAATCTGGATCAGATTAATGATCTAAACAGCCCCATATCACCTAAAGAAATAGAAGCAGCCATTAATAGTCTCCCTCCTCCCCCAATAAAAGCAGGACCAGATGGGTTTAGTGCAGAGTACTATCATAACTTAAAAGAAGACTTAATTCCAATACTCCTCAAATATTCCACAAAATAAAAAAAGAAGGTACTCTACCCAATTCATTTTATGAAGCCACAATCACTCTGATACATAAACCACACAAAGACCCAACAAAGAAAGAGAACTTCAGACAATTTCAGTTGTGATTATGGAAGCAAATATACTCAATAAAATTTTCACAGTTCAAATCCAAGAACACATCAAAACAATCATCCACCATCACCAAGTAGGCTTATTTCCAGGGATGCAGGGATGATATAATATATGGAAATCCATCAAGGCAATCCACTATATAAGCAAACTCAAAGACAAAAAACACATGATCATCACTTTAGATGCAGAGAACACATTAGACAAAATCCATCACCATGGATAAGTCTTGGAAAGAGCAGGAATTCAAGGCCCATACCTAAACATGATAAAAACAATATGCAGCAAACAAGTAGCCAATATCAAACTAAGTGGAGAGAAACTTGAAGCAATCCCACTAAAATCAGGGAGTAGCCATGGCTGCCCACTTTCTCCCTACAAATTCAATACAGTACTTGAAGTCCTAGCCAGAGAAATTAGATAATAAAAGGAGATCAAGGGGATACAAATTGGAAAGGAAGAAGTCAAAATATCACTATTTGCAGATGATATGATAGTATATATAAGTGACCCTAAAAATTCCACCAGAGAATTCCTAAACCTGATAAACAACTTCAGTGCAGTAGCTGGATATAAAATTAACGCAAACAAATCAGTGGCCTTTCTCTACACAAAGGATGAACAGAAAGAAATTAGGGGATTTTTGACTCAGGATCAGCAGGAGCCACCTTGGTTCCAGGACTTGGCAGAAAGCAGCCTGCACAGGTGAGAGTGTGGACTACAGAAGCTAACAGCTTCGGGGACAAGTGATAGCCACAGAGCTTCTGAGACAGCACCATTTTCAGCCACCACCAGACATCCAGCCACCTTCCTGGCCAGAGGACAGGGGCCCGCGCGCCCCTGAGGTTTTTGCCTCAGGATCTGCAGTATACATCTTGGCTCCTGGACTCAGCAGAAAGTTGTCTGCACAGGCAAGAGTGTGGACCACAGAAGCTAACAGATTCTGGGACAGGCATGAGCCACAAAGCTTTTGAGGCAGCGCCATTTTTGGGCTCAAAATATCCAGCCACCTTCCCGGCCAGAGCACAGGTGTCTGCCCGGCCCCGGAGGTTTTTGCCTCAGAATTGGCACCCCACTTTCACCAATGGACATCATGGAAACAGAAACTAAACAGGGACACAGTAAAACTAATAGAAGTTATGAAACAAATGGATCTGACAGATATCTACAGAACATTTTATCCTAAAACAAAAGGATATACCTTCTTCTCAGCACCTCATGGTACTTTCTCCAAAATTGACCACATAATTGGTCACAAAACAAGCCCCAACAGATACAAAAATATTGAAATTGTCCCATGAATCCTATCAGATCACCATGGACTAAGGCTATTTTCAATAACAAAATAAATAATAGAAAGCCAACATTCACGTGGAAACTGAACAACACTCTTCTCAATGATACCTTGGTCAAGGAAGGAATAAAGAAAGAAATTAAGGACTTTTTAGAGTTCAATGAAAATGAAGCCAAAATATACCCAAACTTATGGGACACAATGAAAGCATTTCTAAGAGGAAAACTCATAGCTCTGAGTGCCTCCAAAAAGAAACTAGAGGGAGCACACATTAGCAGCTTGACAACACACCTAAAAACTCTAGAACAAAAGGAAGCAAATTCATCCAAGAGGAGTAGAAAGCAGGAAATAATCAAACTCAGGGGTGAAATAAACCAAGTGGAAACAAGAGGAACTATTCAAAGAATCAACCAAAGGAGGAGCTGGTTCTTTGAGAAAATCAACAAGATAGATAAACCCTTAGCCAGACTCACTAGAGGGCACAGGGAAAGCATTCTAATTAACAAAATTAGAAATGAAAAATGAAAAGGGAGACATAACAACAGATCCTGAAGAAATCCAAAACACCATCAGATCCTTCTACAAATGGCTATACTCAACAAAACTGGAGAACCTGGATGAAATGGAGAAGTTTCTCGACAGATACCAGGTACCAAAGTTGAATAAAGATCAAGTTAATGATCCAAACAGCCCTATATCCCCCAAAGAAATAGAAGCAGTCATTAATAGTCTCCCAACCAAAAAAAGCCCAGGACCAGATGGGTTTAGTGCAGAGTTCTATCAGACCTTCAAAGAAGATCTAATCCCAGTTCTTCACAAACTATTCCACAAAATAGAAACAGAATTTACTCTACCCAACTCATTCTATGAAGCAAAGTGTCCACACTTTGGTCTTCATTCTTCTTCAGTTTCATGTGTTTTGCAAATTGTATCTTATATCTCGGTATACTAAGTTTCTGGGCTAATATCCACATATCAGCAAGTACATATTGTATGAGTTCCTTTGTGATTGTGTTACCTCACTCAGGATGATGCCCTCCAGGTCCAACCATTTGCCTAGGAATTTCATAATTTCATTCTTTTTAATAGCTGAGTAGTACTCCATTGTGTAAATGTACCACATTTTTTGTATCCATTCCTCTGTTGAGGGGCATCTGGATTCTTTCCAGCTTCTGGCTATTATAAATAAGGATGCTATGAACATATTGGAGCATGTGTCCTTCTTACCGGTTGGGACATCTTCTGGATATATGTTCAGGAGAGATATTGCGGGATCCTCAGGTAGTACTATGTCCAATTTTCTGAGGAACCGCCAGACTGACTTCCAGAGTGGTTGTACAAGCTTGCAATCCCACCAACAACCGAAAAGCCAGACTGGGATTTAAAAGCATATCTCATGATGATGGTAGAGGATATCAAGAAGGACTTTAATAACAATATTATTCTTTATTTTTTGTTTTTAGAATAGTTTTGGATACAAACAAACTAGTAGATAATTGTACATATTCATGAGGCATATTGAGCCCATGTAATGTTCAATACATGTATAAGTTGTACTATGTTTAAGTGAATGGAAAGATATTTCTTCTTCAACTTTTTAAAAGTCTCTTTTTGATGGAAATGATGCATCTTTACTAACTATTTTCATCCTAAGTACAATAATATTCCAGTAGGTTTGTTTTTCTGTCTAAATATAAGTAAAATATTATCAATGTCTCTGTCTCCCCCTCTACTCACTACTGTTCCAGGTGACCACTACTTTACTGAATTTCTGGGAAATCTTCTTTATAATGCACAATGTACTCACCTTTCTCTGTCTGGCTTATTACACTTAACATAATAATCTCTATTTGCATGCTTGCTATCAGGAATGGCAGCACTGTGTTCTTTCCAGTTAATATTCCCTTTTTATTATGAGTCTATTTTGTTTGTCTTTTGATTACATGGTGATGAATAGTTTGAATTTGTTTGTCATTGTGACATTAATGAATAGTGGGATAACTCAAGTAGATTTACAATTGAAGTATAGAACATGATTTTGTGATACACTGTGCAGTCAAATATAGCAGGTCTTATTAGTACTATTCCATGTAATAGTAAGCCTAAGTCAAACTAGCGAACGGTGAGGCATGAAAATTAATCTACAATGATGTGTTATTATAATTATTGACATGATTCTTGAACATCCTCATAGTTTTCAAAAAATGACAATTTCAAAATTGATAATTATGGGTTATGTTTTATTTCTAACTGCATGTTCCAGCCTCCCACCCCCCAACCAAAAAAAAAAAGTAAATTAATTTAGTCATGCAGAAGCACTTGAATGTTTGTGGAAAAGCTATCCTAAGAAACAAGAAGAAAAGTAAAAAAAGACGGAAAAAGAAAAGAAATGAGTGAGTATGAGTTTATTTGAGCTCACTGAAAGCTAATAATGCATTCATCTCTCACACAGAAAAACATCTAGGTGATAAAGAGTAATATAAAAAGACTTGAGTTAGGAGCTTTGGGAAGACTTGGACTATTAGAATCAGCCTAAGTGAATTTAAATTATTGTTAGAATGTGCCTCAAAAAAGAAATCACACATATGGTGTAAAGAGACATACAGAGGCAGAAGACATCACTAGCTGTGGAAGTTTCCAATGACTGTGGAAAGGTAACTATTTGGCCAAAATCTATAAAGAAGTAACATTTGTAAGAATACAATAAGTGCTTAGCAGAGGGGGCAGTGATTGCAGTTTGCATTCTTAAAATTCTGACAGTGACCTGGGAAAAATTGTTCCAAATTCTATAAGTAATATAGTTTTGTTTGGAATAGAAAACTGGAACAAAGAACATAAGCTAAAACTAGTGCAGTTAGAACTAATAAATATCAAAATAATAAACAATAATTTCCAATCTATGACAGCACATTCACATAGATTTTAAATTCATACTCATGTATAGGAAAAGGGTAGAGAATATGTTGGAAAACCAAGGATCATGAACACATAAGGATAATAAGTCCATTTTCTCCATAGGACTTAAGGAGTTGGTAGCTTCACAGTATGGCTGAGTATGCTTGATAAGGCTGCTTTCCAAGATGGAGAGAAAAGATCGTAAGACCTGTTTGCAAATTCTTCAAAGCAAAGGTTTCTCTGAGTATTAACTTTTCAGGTTATCTCTTTTACTCAAAGACTAATTACTCATTCATTCTTCAGATCAAGTACTATTTACAGGAAGTAGGGCTGTTCAACTATAGGGCACACAGATATCTTATGGGGAAAATTAAGAAAGAACAATTACTTTTAATGAGGTTCAACTAATCAAAAAATCTTTCTTGGATTGTACTTACAGCATTTAGATACAAATGATATTCAGGTAAAACTCACTCTTGACACCCACTCCAATATACTTTATTAAATCACCAGTGAATGTTTTTTAAAGATGTAAATTTAATATCAAATACAAAGAATTTTAAGAGAGAAAATTTTTTATTTTTTACAGAGAAATTTTAATCTAGCAAAATGACTGCTCTGGCAAGAATTACACACAAAGACATCCTATGTCTGCATGATTCAGCTGGAATGACACACATTTAAATCCTCTAGCTAGAATATATACATATCCTAAGTACACACTTTCAATCTCAAACAATGTAGGTAATTTTATTTGTAAAACAAACCAACCATGTTTGAAAGTGATGTCTAATTGAGGAGCTGATGAAGTGATGACTCAGGGAAGATTTGGCAGAGAGAGTGTGAAGCAATTTAATCAATTAATTTTTCTACTTTTGTTTTAAAAATGATTGACAGTTGCAGATATTGTTGAGAACATGAAATCACGTACGCAATTTTTGCTGGAGTTTGTTTTGTTTGCATCAATATTCATTTCACAGTCATCAATTTTATTCTTATAATTGATCATAAAATTTCACCAAGGAAATAAATAAATATTAATAGGCCAACTTATTCTGCTGAGCCAGTAGTTTCTACAGGACAATGAAATTTCTAAGTACATGGCAGGGTATTTAAACAGTTCTTTTTATTTTGCAAATAAGTAGTTGATGGTGTCTCCTCAGAGAATGACTTGACTATGTTCATTCTTGTGAGTTTTGAGTGATATGGTTGGTCTAAATAGTAATATTTTTGGTTTATTTTTCTCATTTTGATTCAGGAACCAGAGCAAAGAAGAAAATACACAAGAGAAAAACAAATGCTTAACTTGAAAGACAGATCTTTCAACTCAACATGCCTCTCTCCTCAACTCCATCTTTTAAAATTAAGTGATTTGTAAGAAAAGTTGCAGGAGAGTGTCAACTTCTTGTTCAATATAAATAATATATTTCCACAAGAGACTACACAGAAATATGAAGGAGTCACAGGAATATATACAGAAGAAGCCAAATAAATTAAAAGGCTGACAACATTTCCCCAAGTCAGAGATTCATTTCCATGTTAAAGTATAAAAAAAATCAGAACCATCCCATTCTGAAAACCCAAATTCTTGTCTTGAATGAGAAAATAGAAGGAAAAATGGAATTTCAGAGGCTCTAAAGATTTTTATATTAAGGTACTGTTTCTAGTCTTTTTTTTTTCCCTTAAGTAAACTAGTCTAGAGACTTTAATCTCCAGGGACAGGAGATTGTCAAAGGAACACATAACTGGAATGAAAAAAATGAAGGCAACACACTGCTTTCAAAGATTTTTGAGAATGTCTTAGCAAGGCAATAAAATATGTTCCCTACAAGTTTTATTTAAATAATGGCTAAATTAAGATTCATTACAACGGGTTAGCTGCTGTTTGGAAGGAGACTAGAAAACAGTAAGTGTACATTTTCATAAAAGGCAGTGGTAGCTGTCACCTGAATTTTTGATCTTAGCCGTTCTGACTGGTGTGAGGTGGAATCTCAGGGTTGTTTTGATTTTCATTTCTGTAATGATTAAGGATGTTGAACATTTTTTCAGGTGCTTCTCAGCCATTCAGTATTCCTCAGGTGAGAATTCTTTGTTCAGTTCTGAGCCCCATTTTTTAATGGGGTTATTTGATTTTCTGGAGTCCACCTTCTTGAGTTCTTTATGGAACACTCCTCCATTGTTGGTGGGATTGCAAGCTTGTACAACCACTCTGAAAATCAGTCTGGTGGTTCCTTAGAAAATTGGACATTGGAAAATTGGAAAGAACCCAGATGCCCCTCAACAGAGGAATGGATACAAAAAATGTGGTACATTTACACAATGGAGTACTACTCAGCTATTAAAAAGAATGAATTTATGAAATTCCTAGGCAAATGGATGGACCTGGAGGGCATCATCCTGAGGTAACACAATCACAAATGAACTCACACAATATGTACTCACTGATAAGTGGATATTAGCCCAAAACTTAGGATACCCAAGATATATAATACAATCTGCCAAGCACATGAAACTCAAGAAGAATGAAGACCAAAGTGGGGTCACTGTACCCCTTCTTAGAATTGGGAACAAAACATCCATGGAAGGAGTTACAGGAACAGAGATTGGAGCTGTGACGAAAGGATGGACCATCTAGAGGCTGCCATACCCAAGGATCCATCCCATAATCAGCTTCCAAACGCTGACACCATTGCATACACTAGCAAGATTTTGCTGAAAGGACCCTGATATAGCTGTCTCTTGTGAGACAATGCCGGGGCCTAGCAAACACAGGAGTGGATGCTCACAGTCAGCTAGTGGATGGATCACAGGGCTCCCAATGGAGGAACTGGAGAAAGTACCCAAGGAGCTAAAGGGACCTGCAAACCTATAGATGGTACAACATTATGAACTAACCAGTACCCCGGAGCTCTTGACTCTAGCTGCATAGGTATCAAAAGATGGCCTAGTTGGCCATCACTGGAAAGAGAGGCCCATTGGACATACAAACTTTATATGTCCCAGTACAGGGGAACGCCAGGGCAAAAAAAAAAAAAAAAAAAAAAAAAAATGGGAATGGGTGGGTAGGGAAATGGGGGAGAGGGGGGAAGGTATGGCGGACTTTCGGGATAGCATTGGAAATGTAATTGAGGAAAATACGTAATAAACATTTTTAAAAAGGCAGTGATAGCATACTGTACATGGCTATATGTTTTCTTCAGGACTTTCAAGGTGTCTCCATTTAGCAATCTGAATGCAATACATGACATCTGAACGCCAAGTGTCTAATAGAGCATATTTTATTCTTCAGCTCTCACTGAAAATTATTTTCAATATAGTTATATAATAAAAATGTTCCTTTCCATCTTTTATTTTTCTTTATTTTTCCTTACATATTTTCTTCATTTACATTTCAAATGCTATCCCCAATCCTCCCTATACCCTCCACCCCTGCCTGCTCCCCAACTCACCCACTCCTGCTTCTTGGCCCTGGCATTTCCCTGTACTGGGGCATATGATCTTTGCAATACCAAGGGCCTCTTCTTCCATTGATGGCCGACTAGGCCATCCTCTGCTACATATGCATCTAGAGACACGAACTCTGGGGGGTACTGGTTAGTTCATATTGTTGTTCCTCTTATAGGGTTGCAGACCCCTTCAGCTCCTTGGGTACTTTCTCTAGCTCCTTCATTAGGGGCCTTCTGTTCAATCCAATAGATGATTGTGAGCATCTTTAATATACTTGGAGCATTAATTGTGTATATGCATATATTCATATATGTATATGTACTACTTATTGAGTAACCTTTTGAAATAATAAACTTCCCTTTTTCTTTTTTAATAGTCTTTAATACCGTTACATATTTTTTCTTATTTTTAATTGGATATTTTATTTATTTGCATTTCAAATGTTATTCCCTTTCCCAGTTTCCCCTCTGTAAATCCTCTATTCCATCTCCCACTTACCCTGCTTCAGTGAGGTTACTCTCCCACCCACCTACTCACTCCTGCCTCACTGCCCTAGCATTCCTTTTTTTTTTTTTTTCACTGTTTTTTTTTATTACATATTTTCCTCAATTACATTTCCAATGCTATCCCAAAAGTCCCCCATACCGCCCCCTACTTCCCTACCCTCCCATTCTCATTCTTTTGGCCCTGGCATTCCCCTATATTGGGGCATATAAAGTTTGCAAGTCCAATGGGCCTCTCTTTCCAGTGATGGCCGACTAGGCCATCTTTCGATACATATGCAGCTAGAGACAAGAGCTCCGGGGTACTGGTTAGTTCATCATGTTGTTCCAACTATAGGGTTGCAGATCCCTTTAGCTCCTTGGGTACTTTCTCTAGCTTCTCCATTGGGAGCCCTGTGATCCATCCAATAGCTGACTGTGAGCATCCACTCCTGTGTTTGCTAGGCCCCTGCATAGTCTCACAAGAGACAGCTATCTTTGGGTCCTTTCAGCAAAATCTTGCTAGTGTATGCAATGGTGTCAGCGTTTAGAAGCTGATTATGGGATGGATCCCTGGATACTGCAGTCTCTAGATGGTCCATCCTTTCATCACAGCTCCGAACTTTGTCTCTGTAACTCCTTCCATGGGTGTTTTGTTCCCAATTCTAAGAAGGGGCACAGTGTCCACATTTTGGTCTTCATTCTTCTTGAGTTTCATGCGTTTAGCAAATTGTATCTTATATCTTGGGTATCCTAAGTTTTGGGCTAATATCCACTTATCAGTGAATACATATTGTGTGAGTTCCTTTGTGATTGTGTTACCTCACTCAAGATGATGCCCTCCAGGTCCATCCATTTGGCTAGGAATTTCATAAATTCATTCTTTTTAATAGCTGAGTAGTACTCCATTGTGTAAATGTACCATAATTTCTGTATCCATTCCTCTGTTGAGGGACATCTGGGTTCTTTCCAGCTTCTGGCTATTATAAATAGGGCTGCTATGAACATAGTGGAGCATGTGTCCTTCTTACCGGTTGGGACATCTTCTGGATATATGCCCAGAAGAGGTATTGCTGGATCCTCCGGTCGTACTATGTCCAATTTTCTGAGGAACCGCCAGACTGATTTCCAGAGTGGTTGTACAAGCTTGCAATCCCACCAACAATGGAGAAGTGTTCCTCTTTCTCCACATCCTCGCCAGCATCTGCTGTCACCTGAATTTTTGATCTTAGCCATTCTGACTGGTGTGAGGTGGAATCTCAGGGTTGTTTTGATTTGCATTTCCCTGATGATTAAGGATGTTGAACATTTTTTCAGGTGCTTCTCTGCCATTCGGTATTCCTCAGGTGAGAATTCTTTGTTCAGTTCTGAGCCCCATTTTTTAATGGGGTTATTTGACTTTCTGGAGTCCACCTTCTTGAGTTCTTTATATATATTGGATATTAGTCCCTTGTCTGATTTAGGATAGGTGAAGATCCTTTCCCAATCTGTTGGTGGTTTTTTTGTCTTATTGATGGTGTCTTTAGCCTTGCAGAAGCTTTGTAGTTTCATGAGGTCCCATTTGTCAATTCTCGATCTTACAGCACAAGCCATTACTGTTCTATTCAGGAATTTTTCCCCTGTGCCCATATCTTCAAGGCTTTTCCCCACTTTCTCCTCTATAAATTTCAGTGTCTCTGGTTTTATGTGAAGTTCCTTGATCCACTTAGACTTGACCTTAGTACAAGGAGATAGGAATGGATCAATTCGCATTATTCTACATGTTAACAACCAGTTGTGCCAGCACCATTTGTTGAAAATGCTGTCTTTCTTCCACTGGATGTTTTTAGCTCCCTTGTCGAAGATCAAGTGACCGTAGGTGTGTGGGTTCATTTCTGGGTCTTCAATTCTATTCCATTGGTCTATTTGTCTGTCACTATACCAGTACCATGCAGTTTTTATCACAATTGCTCTGTAGTAGAGCTTTAGGTCCGGCATGATGATTCCACCAGAGGTTCTTTTATCCTTGAGAAGAGTTTTTGCTATCCTAGGTTTTTTGTTATTCCAGATGAATTTGCAGATTGCATTTTCTAATTCGTTGAAGAATTGAGTTGGAATTTTGATGGGGATTGCATTGAATCTGTAGATTGCTTTTGGCAAGATAGCCATTAGTGCAGAGTTCTATCAGACCTTCAAAGAAGATCTAATCCCAGTTCTTCACAAACTATTCCACAAAATAGAAACAGAAGGTACGCTACCTAACTCATTCTATGAAGCCACAATTACTCTGATACCTAAACCACAAAAAGACCCAACAAAGATAGAAAACTTCAGACCAATATCCCTTATGAATATTGATGCAAAAATCCTCAATAAAGTTCTTGCTAACCGAATCCAAGAACACATCAAAACAATCATCCATCCTGACCAAGTAGGTTTCATCCCAGGGATGCAGGGATGGTTCAATATACGGAAATCCATCAACGTAATCCAGTATATAAACAAACTCAAAGACAAACACCACATGGTCCTCTCGTTAGATGCAGAAAAAGCATTTGACAAGATCCAACACCCATTCATGATAAAAGTCTTGGAAAGATCAGGAATTCAAGGCCCATACCTAAACATGATAAAAGCAATCTACAGCAAACCAGTAGCCAACATCAAAGTAAATGGTGAGAAGCTTGAAGCAATCCCTCTAAAATCAGGGACTAGACAAGGCTGTCCACTTTCTCCATACCTATTCAACATTGTACTTGAAGTCCTAGCCAGAGCAATTCGACAACAAAAGGAGATCAAAGGGATACAAATTGGAAAAGATGAAGTCAAAATATCACTCTTTGCAGATGATATGATAGTATATATAAGTGACCCTAAAAATTCCACCAGAGAACTCCTAAGCCTGCCCTAGCATTCCTTTACACTGTGGCATCAATCCTTCACAGGACCAAGGGCCTCCCCTCCCATTGATGCCAGCTAAGACCACTTCAGCTCCTTCAGTCCTTCCCCTAACTGCTCCATTGGGGTCCCTGTGCTCAGTATGGTTGGCTGTGAGCATCCACATCTCTTTTTGTCAGGATAATGCAAAACCTCTCAAGAGACAGCTGTATAAGGCTCCTGTTGATGTCTGCATGAGGAATGGATAAACTGTGTATGTGTATATTTGTGTGTGTATGTTTGTGTGTGCGTGTGTGTGTGTGTGTGTGTGTGTGTGTGTGTGTGAGAGAGAGAGAGAGAGAGAGAGAGGTCATGAATTTGAGAGGGATTTAATGGTCATATGTGGAATAAAGGTGGTAGCACAAATTGTATACTGTACTCATATATGATATTCTCAAAAACAACTTAAAACATATGTCTAAATTATATTAATTATATCTTTATTCAGTTTTATTTATTTATTTATTTACATCTCAATTGCAGTCCCTATCCTCACAACCCCTCCTCTATTTCCACACCAGTTCTCTTATGAGAAAGGAAATGTCCCCCTTTGAGTAACAACATAAGCTTGCACATGAAGTGTCCAGGAACATCCTCTCCCACTGAGGCCAGAAAATATCAGCCCAGTTAACAGAAAAGGATTCACAGACAGGCAACAGAATCAGTGACAACGCCTGCTCCAGTTTTAGGGTGATCCCCATGAAGACCATGCTGCACTTCTGCTACATATGTGCAGGGAGGAAAGAGTAGGTCCATCCCATGAATTCTCTTTGGTTGGTGATTTAACTGCTGAGAGCTCCCAAGGGTACAGGTTAGTTGACTTTGTTGTTCTGCCTTTGAATTTCCTCTCTCTTCTAGATTCCTCAATTCTTCCCCTAACTTTTCCATAAGACTCCCCAAGCTTCCTCTAATATTTGGCTGTGGTCTATGCATCTTTTTTTCAGTCAACTGCTGGGTAGAACCGCTCAGGGGACAGTTATGCTAAGCTCCTGTCTGCAAACATAACAGAGTATAATTAATAGTGTCAGGGAATGGTTTTTGCCCATGTGATGTGTCTCAAGTTGGGCCAGTCATTGATTGGTCATTCCCTAGCTTCTGCTCCATCTTTGTCAGTGCAATTCAAGTAGGCAGGACAGATTTTGGGTCGAAGCTTTTGTAGTTGGGTAGGTGACTTTATTTCTCCACTGGGACTCCTGTCTTCAGGTTCCAAACCCTCACTACTAGTAAGCATCTCAGTTAGAGTTACCTCTGAAGACTCCTGGGAGCTTCCACACACCCAGGTCTCTAGCAGCTCCTAGACATACCCTGGCCCACCCCTAGCATTCAAATTTAAATTCACTCTTCTGACCTTCTGATCCAGGCTCTTCTTTCACATGACCACCCCCTGCCCCAGTTCCCACTCCTATTCTTTCTCCCACCCATTTCTCTCACTCCATCTGCCTCCAATGACTATTTTATTTCCCACTATGAGTGAGATTCAAGCATACTCTCTTGGATTCTCCATGCTATTTAGCTTCCTTGCCTCTATAAATGGAAGCATGGATATCCTGTACTTTATGGCTTCCCCCTGGTTTGATTATGCCCACACTTCTGAGAGTTTACTGTTATTGACTCATGTATCAATGTGTTTGCTTAACAATGGGAGACAGGTTCTAAAAAATGCTTCATTGGGCATTTTCTTCTTGATGAGAACTTTACAGAGTATAATCACACATGTCAAGGCAGTTATAGAGTCAGTGGGTCATGTAGCTTTATGAGACTGCTATAATATATCTGCTTTTCAAAAGAATGAAAAAAATCTTTGGTAAATGGTTGTACTTTACTGTCTTTAAACGGGAACAGAAACTAAACATTTGTATTGATTGACTTTTGCAAGCACTGTAACTGTAGGCACATTGCTTCCTAACCCTGTATTTCTCCTAGGAGAAATGGTTCAATATTTGCCAATTCATTGTTGATAGCAACTTAATAGAATGTAACCTCCAATAACACAAATTGACTGTATGTGTGAATGTGTGTATGAATGGTAGTAACATGTATTGTCAATGACTGAGTGTTTTTGCTCCTTGATATTCTGCAAAGATCATATGCCCCAGTACAGGGAAATGCCAGGACCAGGAAGCAGGAGTGGGTGGGTTCGGGAGCAGGGTGCGGGGAGGGCATAGGGGGCTTTGGGGATAGCATTTGAAATGTAAATGAAGAAAATATCTAATAAAAATAAATTTAAAAAGTTGTTTGGCTTAAAGAACATTCTGTTCTGTTTCAATTATTGACATTTTAGGAATATTGACTACATCTATGTCTAAAGATAAACACCATTAAAATCATATAACATCATGTCTAGTTGCTATTTGAAACACCAGAAATATAGAAATGAAACAATCAGATTATAACATAGAAACTATCTCATCAAGAATGGTTAAGATCAAACAACTGCATATAGATCCAACAGCTCTCTTCTGTGGGTGTGAAAACATTATGGCAACACTACAAGTGAGATTGCAATCTTTAAGGAAACCTGAGAAGTCCTTTTTCAAAGAGAAAACTACTTCATTCCATCTTGTAGTATAAATATCAATTCTCAAAAATAATTACTAAGCAGTGATAAACTAGATATTATTTAAAAAGTTAAACTTGCATGGAGGAGAAGTTCAAGGTCATTATAGAAACAATTAAAGTGAACATTCAGTGGTGGGGGCACAGCTATCGTTAATTTTCTAGTTAGATAAAGATGCTCAATTTGGGTGGATATCTTTAGCATAAATGTACATCATCTCTGGACAGCCTTAGGATCTCTCCTCCCAATAGTTGAGTTAATTATGTGATTCTGGACCATGCTATACAGCAGAACACATGCACTCCTGAACCCTCCAAGGAACTTTTGTGTCAGACCTGGATATAGACAGGAGGTGTAACTCCTGTGGGAGGCTGTCAGCTTAGTAATTTTTTGATTTAACATGTGGTTGTTGGAACAACTGGTGCTCACTTGAGATGGATCTGTGAAAATGTGAGATGAAGTTTCTAAGGGTATGACATCCTGTATGCATTTCAGCAGCAGAGGCTTCTACTTCAGTGAAATAATGGTCTCATAAACTACTGGTGCAATGAGCAGAGGTTTGAAGCAGAGCAATGTGGTTAGAAATTGAAAGATCATCATTCTCTTTTCTAAATTTATGGAAATATGTAGTTATGCTTATCTAAAATTATTCTTAAAATATAAATTACTATATTGGGCATATCTTTGGCTCTCACTATATATTTGTATTATTTATCATGTCCTGATACATAACAAAAAAGATTACAACTAAAAAATGATAATCAATGAATAATAAGAAAACAATAAAATATTAATTCAACCCTCAAAGTTGACAACAAGCATTTAATATTCCATCAGCCAATAGCAGGTTTACCTGTAGAGTGGTTGAATTATACAGTGTTTAGTATTTGAGCTAGCTGCTTATTAAATTCCATAAAGATATTTGAACATTTTCTTCTGGTGTGAAAGCATGTAATCTTGTTTCTTAATAAGTGTGTCTATCAGAGTAAGAAAACTGAACAACTTCAAAAGATTTATTTTTTAATTTGGTTATACAAATAAACTAACTCAGACTTTTTAACATAGGGACACACCTGGTAAAGAGCTTCCTTTGCAAGCATCAGAACTTGAGTTGGGGTCCTCAATACCCACATAAACCATCAGAGGTAACAGGAAAATCCTATGAACCAAAGCTGGGGCATGGTGACATTGAGATCATGTGAACTTGCCACATTATAACCATTATACTCACAACCGAGAGTACTATGATGATCCTGACTCAAAAATATGAGGTGAAGGAGGGACTGAAGAAGACATTCAAGGTTAACCTCTGTCCTCTGTTTATGCAAACACAAGAGAGAACAGCAACTACACACAAATCACATATATGCATAAAACATACATGCACATACAAATCACATCAATACTTACATGTAGAGGTAGGCCTGAGAAATGATTTTAAAAATTGGTTTCACAATGCAATTGTAACAAAATTCATAAATCACCAGTATTAGAAATGTAAAAGGGTCCAGAATTATTTAACTTTGACATAAATTGACAAGGGGAATTTTTTTCTGTGTGGAGATTGTTGCACAGGAGACATTTTATGTGATACTGTATTTTTCCATTTAAATGTAGGCATATGCTAAAATTTGAGCAGCCTAGATGTGTTAGTACATTTTAATAAGGAGAATCACAAAGTTATGGAAGGAATAATCATTAAAAGTAAGTATGACTAGATTGCTAGAATTGAATTAAAAATAGTACTTTGCATTTTGTAAATTCTTCCTTCCCCTCCCTTTTGTTGATTAAGTGACCCATGTTCTCATGGTGTCCTGGAACCAGCTGATTCCTACAATCCTTTACTCTCTTCTATGCCTAATGCTTGGCTGTGAGTCTCTGCATCTGCTCTCCTAAGTTGTTGGATGAAGTCTCTCTGATGATGTTTGGTGTAAGCACTGGTCTATGATTAGAGCAGAGTATCATTAGGAATCGTGTCATTGACATTTGTTGCTGTCATTGTCATTATTGTTATTGTTGTAGCCTAGGCCTCTTGGATATCCAGTGAGTAGTGAGTTTCTTTTATTTTTGAGATTCTAATATAATTACATTTCCCCTCCTTTTCCTCACTCTTAATGATATACTCTAGCTTTCACTGTTGACATTCATGGCCTATTTTTTTCATTAATCATTGCTACATAAACATTCCTAAATAGCACCTGCACAGTCTGTAGAGTGTCACTTATCTCCATGTTTACTTGTATTTATGTTTTGAAGACTGAACATTTGTTATTGGATAATACATTACTGTGTTCTCTTGGAAAGATTATTTCTGCCACTTTCAGCATTTCTTAGTGGCCTGTAATTTGGGGAGTAGTCTATTTTAGTGTTTTTTCTGTCCATTTTGGGTGGCAGTTGTCATTTCCTTGTTCAGTCACATTTTAGAAATAAGCTGGATGGCTGATTTTGATAACTTTAAATTCTTCTGTGGTTAGCTCTATTGTAATGTGCTAGAACAATCACATTTGTTGGAAATAGTATTGTGTATACCACTTCTCTATATGTCCTTGGGAAGGCTTGAACTTTTTAAAAATATAATAAAAAGTAGTGCTTCCCTTACAGTCTGGTCATAAAGAAAACTAGAGAATGACTATAACATTGTAAATCTGCAATAAATGTTTCCCCATATCAAAGAAATTAGAAGAAAGCTGATGCTATATTAGAGATATTATGAATCAGTTCAACTAAAAAACAAAGTTGTATGTTAGAACATCATACATGTGTTACAGATTACAAATAGTCCACACATTTTTTTTCTTTCTTGCACTGAATTCATTTCTGTTAAACATAGAAGGAAAATTAGAAGACCAATTGATCTTCAGCATAATTATTGGAATAATTTAAAAGCAAATTTACAATGAATATATCTATTTGATTTATGGTTATTTTCTAATTCTAAGTTGACCCCAGGATATTTTGTCTTTTGTTTTTCCTAAGTGCTTTATACAAAATTAGATTATAAAAGTATTAGTAAGTGAATTCTATTTACATAAAATCTAAGTCATATTATTGTTCATCAGTGTTTAATTTATTTGATAGTAGAAAAGTGCCTTCTGATATGTGAGATGAGACAAATCACCTTATAGAAAATGGCTAGTTCTGTTATTTTGTTTATTTTTATCCTCAGCATATCATCAGAGGTTACCTGTGAAAATTAACTATACAACCCATCAATCCATGTAAAAATATTATACAAATTTGAATTAACATTTATTTACAACCCCTTAGGAAGAACAACAGTATCAACTAACCATCCACCCAGAGCACCAAGGTACTAAATCACCAATCAAAGAGTACACATGGTGGGACTCATGGCTCTAGCTGCATATGTAGCAGAGGACGGCCTTTTCAATCATCAATGGGAGGGGAGGCCCTTGATCCTGTGAAGGATCTATGCCCCAGTGTAGGGGAATGCTAGGGCTAGGAAGCAGGAGTGGGTGCGTTGGTGAGCAGGGGGTGGGGGGAGGGGATGGGTGTTTTTCAGAGGAGAAACCAAGAAAGGGGATAACATTTGAAATGCAAATAAAGAAAATATCCAATAATAATAATAATAAATTTATCTGGACTAGATTCAAGAAGTGTTGGAGAATGCTTATAATAAAATGACACTTTTTAAATATTTCTTTCTTTTTCAAATAAAAATTTTGCCAAGATGAAATCTAGGCTTAAATTTATTAATTTCCATTCATTTTAAATTTTACAATATTTTATTATGAAGGAAAAAACAACTGTGTTTGCTTATCTATGTATTCTGAAGAAACAAATACAAATAAAAGCTGTTTGGTTTGAAAATGTATACCATTAGTAGTCATGATTTGGGAATTTTTAACTTACTAGTTCAAATAAACAAATTCAAATGGAAGATCTCCAAGGAGAGGAATTTTCTGTGTTTGCTGTGAAAATTTGGAAATTGATTTACTGTTTATGTCTGTACTGAATTGATACTGATTTTTTTAATATTGTTTAACCTTATTGTTGGTGACGACCAAGATTGTAAGGGCACAGAATATATATATATTATAAATGCAATGCCAAAAGATTAGGTTTTGATATTGAAAACATCTGTATCTATCATGTCATTTTATCTTCCCAAATTTTTAAAATATAAGTTTTCTTCCAACAAGACAATTCTAGTGAAGGATTTTGAATATAATTTGTTACACTTTTTTTTAATATCCATCTCTTTTATTTTTTTATTTTTTTATATTTTTATTAGGTATTTCCTCACTTACATTTCCAATGCTACTCCAAAAGTCCCCCATACCGCCCCCCCACTCCCCTACCCACCCACTCCCACTGTTTGGCCCTGGCGTTCCCCTGTACTGGGGCATATAAAGTTTGCATGTCCAACGGGCCTCTCTTTCCAGTGATGGCCGACTAGTCCATCTTTTGATACATATGCAGATAGAGTCAAGAGCTCCAGGGTACTGGTTAGTTCATAATGTTGTTCCATCTATAGGGTTGCAGATCCCTTTAGCTCCTTGGGTACTTTCTCTAGCTCCTCCATTGGGAGCCCTGTGATCCATCCAATAGCTGACTGTGCGCATTAACTCTCGTGTTTGCTAGGCCCTGGCCTAGTCTCACAAGAGACAGCTATATCAGGGTCCTTTCAGCAAAATCTTGCTAGTGTATGCAATGGTGTCAGCGTTTGGAGGCTGATTATGGGATGGATCCCTGGATATGGCAGTCTCTAGATGGTCCAATAGCTGGTAAAATGCATTGAAAACTGAAACTTCAGACTTACTTGAATATGAAACTAACTTGTCCATATCTCCCTATAGCCTATACACAACACATACACACTGAATTAGTACATTGCAGAAAGTCTGTACTAAAAGCACAGTTAGGCATGTTTAGCCACGAAGCAAATTCAGAAACTGTTTCTACAGGAGCAAACCATTCTGTAGGTAAATTATAAATTATGGCTTCTCCCCATCTTCTGAAATTATAAGCATAGAAATATGACTTGAAAGATATAACCTATTTTATTGTATAAAACATTCACTACAACTGAAAAAGAAGATAGATTGAAGTACTATGTCTTAGTCCATATTTTTCATGATGGCACTTATTGGTAGAACACTGCAACAATAAAGATTATCTTTCAAAACAACAAAGATTATTATTACTACAGTTCATGAAAAAACAGTAATATATACATACATATATATATATATAGCTGGGCAGTGATGATGGCACACGCTTTTAATACCAGCACTTGGGAGGCAGAGGCAGGCAAATTTCTGAGTTCAAGGCCAGCCTGGTCTACAGAGTGAGTTCCAGGACAGCCAGGGCAATACAGAGAAACCCTGTCTGGAGAAACAAACAAACAAACAAAAAACAAAAACAAAACAAAAAATAGAAGAAAAAGAAAAAAAATTCATGAGTGTATATTTTATATTTTATATTTATTTTAGCATTTTCAAATAGTATTTCCTTATGTAGTACAGATGCTCCTTGAACCATCCATGTTCTTGTTTGTACCTCCCAAATGCTGGTATTTCAGGCTTGTTCTACAATGCCTAGCTTACAATTTTTAATTCACTTAAAAATTATTGGAGGCAGAGGGATGGAACAATCTGGATGGGAGAGGGGAGGTGGAGGGCAAAGGGTGAACATGATCAGATATGAGGGTCGGGGGAGAAAGGAGAGAAGCCCTGAAGGCCAGCAGAATGAGTGGGGATATGCAATACTTGGGGAGTAAGACTTGGGAAGATCCTCTAGAAAGTACTAGATACATGGGAGGTGAGAGATTACCAGGACTCAAAGGGAATGAGTCCTTAGATGAAATGCCCCCACAGTGGGGAGAGAAAACACGTAGAGTACAACTCTAGTAGAAAGACAGGGCATCAAGTAAAAGGATGGGGTTGGCATCCCACAGTCAAAAACTCTGACCCAGAATTGTTACACCTAAAAGAACTGCAGGGACAAAGACAGAGAAGAAACTGAGGTATAGGTTGTCTAGTGACAGATACATCTCAAGAGGATGCCCCAAGGCCTGACACTATTACAGATTCTATGGTGTGCTTATAGACAGAAGCCTAGCATGGCTGTCCTCTGAGAGGCCCAACAAGGAGCTAACTGTGAGAGATGCAGATATTTATACCCAACCATTGAACTGAAGTTGGGGAACCCTGTGGTTGAATTAGGGAAAGGCTAGAAGAAGCTGAGGAGGCGGACAACCTCATAGGAAGACAAAGGGAGACCCTATAGGAAGACTAAGAGTTTCAACAAATCTGGACCAATGAGATCTCTCAGATACTGAGGCACCAACTAGGGAGCATGCAGGAGCTGGTCCTACACCCCTGAAACATATACAGCAAAGGACTGCCTGTTCCTGGCCTCTGTGGAAGATGAGGCACCTAATCCTCAAGAGACTTGAGGCCCCAGAGAGTTGGGAGGTGGGGAGGGGTGTGTGTGGAAAATCTTGGAGACAGGAGGCAGGAGGAATGTTATGAAGAACTATGGGAGTGGGCAATGTTTGGATTGTTAAAAAAGAAAAAAAGTAAAAAAGAAATAATAAAAGTCTGAATAAAGACTTAAAACCCTGTATTTTTTTTCCAGGATAAGTTGTGATTTATATATTTATAAGGAATTTTCTCAAAATGGGAAATATTTGAGGAAATTTGTAATCTAATAGCCCTGGAATTTGAACTCCTTTTTTCTTTTTCTTAGATATTTTCTATATTTGCATTTCAAATGTTATCCCCATTTCCTATTTCCCCCAAAAAATCCCCTATTCTACTCCCACCCCTGCTTCCCCATACACCCAATCCCATACCTGGTCCTGGAATTCCCCTATACGGGGGCATAGAACCTTCACAGGATCTAGGGCATCTCCTCCAACTGATAACAGACCAGGCCATCCTTTGCTACATATGCAGCTAGAGCCACAAGTTCCACCATGTTTTCTCTTTGATTGGTGGTTTAGCTCCAAGGAGCTCTGGGGGTACTGGTTAGTTCAAATTGATTTCCCCCCTATGGGGCTTCAAACCCCTTCAGCTTCTTGGGTAATTTCTCTAGCTCCTTCATTGGAGAACTTGTGCTCCATCCAATGGGTGATTGTGAGCATCCACTTCTATATTTGCCAGGCACTGGCAGAGCCCCTCAGGAGACAGCTATATCAGGCTTCTAAGAGCAAACTCTTGTTGGTATCTGCCATAGTGTCTGGGTTTGGTGGTTGTTCATGGGATGGATCCCCTAGTTGGGCAGTCTCTGGATTGTTGTTCCTTCAGTCTCTGCTCTGAACTTTGTCTTTGTAACTCCTTCCATGAGTATTTTTTTCACCCTTCTAAGAATGATTCTGAGCTTCTGGGCTAATATCCACGTTTCAGTGAGTGCATATCATGTGTTATTTTGTGATTGGTTTACCTCACTAAGTATGATATCCTCCAGATCCGTCCATTTGTCTTAAGAATTTCAAAAATTCATTGTTTTTAATAGCTGCGTAGTACTCCATTTGTGTAAATGTACCCACATTTTCTGTATCCATTCCTCTGTTAAGGGACATCTGGGTTCTTCCCATCTTCTGGCTATTATAAATAAGGATGCTATGAACACAGTGGAGCATGTGTCCTCATTACATGTTGGAGCATCTTCTGGGTATATGCCCAGAAGTGGTATTTCTGGGTCCTCAGGTAGTACTATGTCCAATTTTCTGAGGAACCACCAAACTAATTTCCAGAATGGTTGTACCAGCTTGCAGTCCCACCAGCAATAGAGGAGTGTACCTCTCTCTCCACATCCTCACCAGCAACTACTGTCACCTGAGTTTTTGATCTTAGTCATTCTGACTGGGGTGAGGTGGAATCTCAGTGTTATTTTGATTTGCATTTCCCTGATGATTAAGGATGTTGAATATTTTTTTAGGTGCATCTCAGCCATTCAGTATTCCTCAATTGAGAATTCTTTGTTTAGTTCTGTACCCCATTTTTTAATAGGGCTGTTGGATTTTTGGGAGTCCAACTTCTTGAGTTTTTTTTATATATTGGATACTAGTCCCCTATTAGATTGAGGATTTTCCCAATCTGTTGGTTGCCATTTGGTCTATTGACAGTGTCCTTTACCTTACAGAAGCTTTGAAATTTTATGTTTCCATTTGTCGATTCTTGATCCTACAGCACAAGCCATTGGTATTTTTTTCAGGAATCTTTCCACTGTGCCCATATCTTCGAGGATGTTCCCCATTCTGGTATCTGTTAATAGAATACCATTTAATAGAAACGATAAAAGATAAAAATTCTCATTTGTCTCCCATTTTTTTCATCAGAAGGGAAAGTGGCTCTTAGGAACTTTTAATATACTTTATTACGCATGTTTAATACTGCAGCCATTATATGGATATCCTAGGGTAATGGCAGTCATTATTTAAATATATACATGTCATACTCAACTATATAGCCATGAATGACAGCCTTCTCATATTTACTCCAATTATTTTGACCTTTTAAATAACTTTTTCTGTTGGGTAAATTGTGTATTTAAATGCTGACAATTTTGTTAGATTTGTGTTTTAAAAGCTTAGCCTGAAAAGAGTTTCACAATGAATGATTTAAAAAATACAAATAGGTGATCCATCCAATAGCTGACTGTGAGCATCCACTTCTGTGTTTGCCAGGCCCCGGCATAGTCTCACAAGAGACAGCTATATCTGGGTTCTTTCAGCAAAACCTTGCTAGTGTATGCAATGGTGTCAGCGTTTGGAAGCTGATTATGGTATGAATCCCCGGATATGGCAGTCTCTAAATGGTCCATCTGAAGCAGCCTTCCTATAATGGATTAAGTTGTCACATCTGACACTTGTTGTTGTTGTTATTTTTCCCCAATCTGGTGTCTTGGACAGGACAATTCAGAGTGATAGGACCAGGATATCCCATCCGGGCTTTAGTTAGGGATGAAGCAGAGCTGCTGTGCCGCATCTCTCCTGGGAAAAATGCCACGGGCATGGAGGTCGGTTGGTACCGTTCTCCCTTCTCAAGAGTGGTTCACCTCTACCGAAATGGCAAGGACCAAGATGCAGAGCAAGCACCTGAATACCGGGAACGCACAGAGCTTCTGAAAGAGACTATCAGTGAAGGAAAGGTTACCCATAGGATTCAGAACGTGAGATTTTCAGATGAAGGAGGATACACCTGCTTCTTCAGAGACCACTCTTACCAAGAAGAGGCAGCAATGGAGTTGAAAGTGGACGATCCCTTCTATTGGATCAACCCCGGTGTGGTGACTCTCATTGCACTTGTGCCTATGATCCTCCTGCAGGTCTCTGTAGGCCTTCGATTCCTCTTCCTGCAGCACAGACTGAGAGGAAAACTTCGTGCAGATGTAGAAAATCTCCATCGGACTTTTGATCCTCACTTCCTGAGGGTGCCCTGCTGGAAGATAACACTGTTTGTTATTGTGCCTGTTCTTGGACCCCTGGTTGCCTTGATCATCTGCTACAACTGGCTGCACTGAAGACTGGCAGGACAGTTTCTTCAAGAGCTAAGAAACCCCTTTTGAGTGATGGCTGTGTCTTCCTGGAGCGAAGGAGAGCCTGGCAGGTCCTTGGAGATTTCCCATTGGCCTCTTTGCTGTGGACAGATTCCAATCTACATCTACAGACACATTCTGGATACCTAGTAGAACTTAATTTCCCTCCCTCAACTGTCTGTCTTTCCTCAGCTCCTTCCTCTAATTTTTGACTTCCACATCTTTTTTTTTTTTTTTACCGTCTTAGTCTGCCTCTAGAAAACACCCTGTGGTGAAGGCCAGGCAGTCTATCAGGAGACACCCCATGCACCAGAGTAAGACAGGATTCTGCCAACCAGCATACCCAGCACTTCAACATCATTGTGAACTATAGAACATCAACTCTGCAAATGGTGGATATTTCTTCCAAGACAACAGCCTTGACTGGGAAGAATATCAATGTAGAGAGTAGGGGGGGGGGTCAGGAACAGAAGAGCCCACGGTATGGGGAAAGCTTAGTGAGCCAGGGTATGAATATGGGCGCCTGAACCAAAACCTGGAGCTAAAACTCAAAAGAATACCGATCAGAGAAAAAAAATAAAAAATACAAATAGCCACACATTATCCATCCCTGCATTAGCCCATTTTCAAGCACTTTCCCTTTCTACAACCATCCTTTCATGTGAGCTATGGAAACAAATAGGCTCCAGTAACATCTTAACTGTCTGAGGCTATAAGTTTTGGATACTTCCATTAAAGTCTAGTCCCATGTCCCTTCTCAATTTCACTGCCTTTAATAGATGGAAAATTTCCCTTTTATATTTCTTAGCTAAAATTATTGAGACATAATCTATATTAAATATTTGATAATTTGATGTAATTTTGTTAGCTATCCCATGTACATTAGAAGTATGGCATTTAGAAAAACATTAGAACTTCAGCAATAGTTTCATTTTGTGTAAAATAGTCAAATTAAAGTAATGAACTATCCCATTAATGAAAAGCAAATATTTTTTTAAGTTAATAAGTATAACATGAACTACTAGTGTGCTGTATATGTTGTAGTCAAAGGAGCTTCTTGTATCATTTGTGGTACCTATCTTCTGATGATTGAGTCTAAGCCAGGATACAAAGATGCATAAAGAAATTATTTCAGGTGCTTCTCTGTGTCCCATATTTTAATAGGGTTCTTTAAATTTCTGGAGTCCAGCTTCTTGAGCTCTTTGCATATATTGGATATTAGACCCCTATCAGATTTAGGACTGATAAAAATCCTTTCCTAATCTGTTGGTGAACTTTTTATCTTATTGACAGTGTCTTTTGCCTTATAATTACAATACAAATACAATACAATACAAATACAATTGCTTTGCAATTTTATGAGGTCCCATTTGTCAATTCTTGATCTTACAGCACAAGCCATTGCTATTGTGTTTAGGAAAATTTCCCCTGTGCCCATATCTTCGAGGATTTTACCCACTTTCTCGTCTATTAAATTCAGTGTCTCTGGTTTTATGTGATGTCTTTAATCCACTTAGACTTGAGCTTTGTACAAGGAGATAAGAATGGATCAATTCACATTCTGATACATGATAACCACCGGTTGTGCCAGCACCTTGAGATTCCACCTCACTTCAGTCAGAATGGCTAAGATCAAAAATTCAGGCAACAGCAGATGCGGACGAGTATGTGGAGAAGGAGGAATACTCCTCCATTGCTGTTGGGATTGCATGATTTTACAACCACTCTAGAAGTCAGTCTGGAGGTTCCTCAGAAAATTGAACATAATACTACTGGAAGATCCAGCAATACCTCTCCTGGGCATATGCCCAGAAGAAGTTCCAACTGGTAATAAGAACACATGCTCTACTATGTTCTTAGCAGCCATATTTATAATAGCCAGAAGCTGGAAAGAACCCAGATGCCCCTCAACCAAAGAATGGTTACAGAAAATGTGGTATATTGACACAATGGAGTAGTACTCAGTTATTAAAAACAATGAATCTATGAAATTCTTGGACAATGGATGTATCTGGAGGATATCATCCTTAGTAAGGTAACCCAATCACAAAAAAGTCATTAGATACTAACTCACTGATAAGTGGATATTAGCCGAGAAACAGAATACCCAAGATACAATTTGCAAAACAGAAGGAAATCAAGAAGAGGGAAGACCAATGGGTGGATACTTCATTCCTTCTTAGAATGGGGAACAAAATACCATGAAAGGAGTTACAGATACAAAGTTTGGAGCTAAGATGAAAGGATGGACTATCCAGAGATTACCTCATCTGGGGATCCAATCCAAAATCAGCCACCAAACCCAGACACTATTGCATAGGCCATCAAGAGTTTGCTGAAGGGACCGTGGTATAGCTGTCTTGTATGAGGCTAAGCCAGTGACTGGTAAATACAGAAATGGAGGCTCACAGTCATCTATAAGATGGAACACAGGGAGTCCAATGGAGAAGCTAGAGAAAGCACCCAAGGAGTGGAAGGGGTCTGCAACCCTACAGGTGGGACAACAATATGAACTATCCAGTACCCCTAGAGCTCATATCTCTAGCTGCCTATGTAGCAGAAGATGACATAGTCAGCCATCACTGGGAAGAGGGTCCCCTTGGTATTGCAAACTTTATATGCCCCAGTACAGGGGAATGCCAGGGCCAAGAAGTGGGAGTGGGTAGGTAGGGGAGCAGGGTGGAGGGTGGGTATAGGGAACTTTCAGGATAGCATTTGAAAAGTATATAATGAAAATATCTAACAAAAAATTAAAAGTAATTATTTAAGTGAATTATGCTATATTGTATTTGAAGGTCTGTAACAAATCTTAGGAACATGATGAAAAGAAAAGTGATTCATAGATCCAAGTGCTAAAATGAAAATAAGACACCCAAATGTGAGTGAAGACTGAAAGAAGAAATTCATTTCTTGAAATTATTAAGGTATTGAACAAGGTCAATGCAAACTGAAGAATTCTGACGTTACCGAGGACGACAGGAAATAAAAAGAGCCAGAGTAAAGTAGGAGGTGACAGATGAGGCTAAAGGGTAGCTTTAAGGCCTGATAGATCAAATGAGTTTTCTAGGAAGTGAACATTACTGGATGTTGTTAACATGGAGACAATGATGTCATCAAGATTGCTTTACAAAGACACCTCTGAAAGTGACAGAAGGGAATTGGAACAAGGTAACACCAAAGAAAGTGCTTGATAGTGTACACCTATAAAAATTTAATCAGTGGCTAATACATATTACTTTGCAAACGGACAAGGCAGAGAATGACCTTTAGTGGACAATGAACATGACATTCATAGCTCAGCTATGAATGCAGAGTTTGATGATTAGATTTATATTCCCTGGAGGGCAGTTCTTCTCAGTTCCAGATTTTATGGGGATGTTTAAGGGAAAAATTAACTATCAGGAGGCTCCTACAGAGAATTTAATACATTTTCAGTCATTACACTTTAATTTGCTATAACTAAATTATTATTTTATCTTTGAAGATAGGTTTTCTCTCCTTATGCCTATTTTTCTTCATCCTGCCATGCGTCTTTTAAGGCGGAACTTTCTATATTGTAGAATATCTTAACTGAGTTACCAAATAACCATGGCTAATCTGAAGGAAATGATGGTATTAGAATGTTACTGTATTTTGAATTCACTTGGTTTTTAGAAGATTTAGTAGAAATGTTCCCACATGCTATAAATTTATTACGTAATTATTATATAGTTCATAGAACTAGAAAAATATTATTACCCCACACAGCACTAAAATACAAATTAATTCCATTTTTGTGGGTTTTTTTTTTCCCGAATAATGTGATGTCATTTAAGCCAGAAAATCCAGAAACATGTGTCTTCCTCAGAGCTCCTTATTTTATAATTTATTTTGTGTATTTATTTTCATTCATGGTCTAGACATTTTGTAGGATTTCAGTGTGCTTTATAAAATGTGCCCAAGTATAAAATGATTTCTTGCCATAGTCAGAGAACACTGGGGATCTGACAGAGGAGGAGGTACAATGAAGAAGTGCTAAATCTTACTCGATGCTCAGTACTAAGGGCTACATAACATCAAGATGACTTTCTAATATTAACCACCATTATAAGCAGAAATGGTATTTCTCAGTTTTAACTATGTAAACTATGTAACGATGTATTTGCTTTTATCATTCCTGAAAATTGACATAAAACTCTAATTCCAGAGGCAGGGGTTGTACTGCAAAGTGTCTAACATGCAATTAAAACACTGTAGTTTTCAGTTTAACATTGAAACAATTTCATGTTGTGCTTTTATATCCATGTATCTTGCATGCAACCACTACTAGTACTTTATGGGATTGTTTAAAAGATAAAAGCATATCTGTGTTGATTTTTTTGCGTGTATATCTGTGTACCACATGTGTGCATTGTCAATGAATAACAAAAATGTGCATAAAGATGCCCTAGTACTGGATTTAGACATTCTTGTTATTCACTCTGTAGCTGCTGGGGAAAAAATACTGATATCCTGGAGGAGTGGCTCGTGCTCGTAATTGCTGAGTCATTTCTCTAGCCTGTATGATTAGCTTTATTAATTTCATTTTAAAACAAAAATATATAAGCTCTCAGGATATTTCATCATATATCACCTTTAAGAATATATTTATATTTATTTTTAAATGTTTTGCACAATATGTTTTGGTCATATTTTCTCCTTTCTGATTTAACTCCTCTATTAACCACCATTTCCATCTACTCAACTTTGAATCCCCTTTTTCCTTTTTGAAAAACTCCTCTTGGATGTCTGTGAACAACAATAACAAAATGAAAAATTAACACTAGGGATGCAGTAGTATGACAACACATGCTCAGTGCTCTCTAGTTATACTTGAGGCAACTTACAAGAGGGAACACATGCCTGGATCTAGAAATCTACCTAACAACCGAATGTCAGTAGAGTCATGGATCAAGGGAACAAAGTAAAGATACCATTTTACTAATCCACCACAATCCCTAACTATACTCTTTTATACACAGAGAAGTTATTCCTCACTCCTCAGGAAAAACAAAAACAAACAACAACAAAAACCCTTTCTCTTTAGGACAGAAAATCATAACCAAACAAATGCAGAGGTGTGAAACTCACTCCAAATGGGTACATTTAAAAAGCTCAGGGGTCATGGTTGAACACTGAGTGGAAAGATTGTTAGAATCAGAGGATCAGATATTTTACTATGAGACTGTGTCCTCTAATAACATCAGATCTAAACCCATAAAGTCTCACCAACATGGCCTCTAAAGATTCACAGGTACTTTATTCCTGTCATGCAATACACGGTACCTTCTAGCTTTACAAAACCTTCAGATTAAATAATTGCTACAAAGATTAACAATATTGTGATCATACCAGGCTTAAAAGTATTTTCATGCATAATGACATTTATTACTCGAGTTACGGAAGGCACAGTTTAACATGTTTAAAATATCCACAGCAGGACACAGCTTGTATTCCGACATGACTCATATTTGGAGAGTCAGTGATAAGAGGCAAGTGTTGGGACATTTAGCCATGTTTAATTTTCCAGAGAATGATTTGATTTTGAAGGATATATTTAATGAATATAATTAACACAAGGGTAGTTGTCATTTATTTGTGTTTCTTTGGACAATAAAATTGAAGAGATGCAAGACCTCAAAGATTTAGGTTTGATCTGAACTTTCCTGTTTTATGAGAACCATGATGAATATTAGCTACCAATTTCATTGATCTATGTAAAACATAAACTGTAATTTAGTAATGGATATTTTACCAGAGATTTTGTAATCTTAGAAACCAGTAGGATAGTTAGATGTATTTTAAAAAGTTTTCACTGAACTTAATCATACCTCGAAGCAATATTCTGACACTTAATTCATTACAAGTAGTCTGCTTATTCTTGTCTTTTTCACATGACTAAGTTGCTTTTGCTGTGGTTTGTTAAAAGCAGTTAATTATTAACATTCATATTTTTTGGATGGGAGAGAAAAATAGTGGTATAAGCTAGCTATGTAGCCTTTCAAAGTTTCATTCTATTTGAGGTGTGACTCATATTCAATATATTTGGGGATTAGATCATTGGTTCTGAGTATCTTTCCTATATAGACATTCATTTGTAGGGCAGGTACTCATACTGCATATGCAATGTGACACATTTTATTTTTTTAACCTTTTACAAATATCCACTATTCATTCTCTCTCTCTCTCTCTCTCTCTCTCTCTCTCTCTCTCTCTCTCTCTCTCTCTCTCTGTGTGTGTGTGTGTGTGTGTGTTTGTGTTTGTGTTTATGTTTTTCTCATGAGTAGGGATTTAGGCTTTAGAAAATATACGTACAAAGAAAATTTCTTCGAAATATGAAGTGGACATTTCTGGTTTCTTTGGAGACTCAGTTGTATCATGTGATGTTTTTCTGGAAACTGTCTTATAAGAGGATGTTTTGCTGAGAGCATACATGTAGTGTTTTTCTGGAAGCTCCCCAACAAAGGAGCATGTGATAATTTGCTAGAGTGGATGACTGAGAGGACATGTGATATAAGGAAAGGATATAAGTATAACCCAGTGGAAACTGGGCAACACTGGGACATGTGTTCACCTGGACACTCTGCTAGTCTTCTTTGGGCTTTGCTGACAGTGGTCTTCTTAGCTGAGGGTTTGGCATTGGTACCCCTTTCCTTCTTCACTGATCATTGGGTGCTGTGACTTCATACAGAGAAAGTCACCAAAGAATTTCTGGTGATATTCTGGAAGCTTCCTGCTACTTCTATGGACGAGGGGCACTTGGCAGATCTTCAGGGTTTCTTCTGGATCAAACTGTGATTGCTGATTAAGGAACAGTATTTGTGAGTGCATCAAGCTACCACTGAAGTTTCCTATGAACTGAGCTGTTGATAGCCTGAGAATCACCCAAAAGAACTACTTCTTTTCTTTTTCTTTTTCCTTTTTTTTTTTTTTCCGAAACAGGGTTTCTCTGTATAGATCTGGCTGTCCTGGAACTCACTTTGTAGACCAGGCTGGCCTCTAACCCCAAAATCAGCCTGCCTCTGCCTCCCAAGTGCGAGGATTAAAGGTGTGCGCCACCATGCCAGCAGAACTATTTCTAAAGAGGTCTACATTCCTCCTTTGTCCTATTAAACCTTTTCTTTCCACTCCCTCTGGTGGCTGGTGGGATAGAACAGAAGTTAAAGTGTTTAAGAACCCTTAATAAGTAGGTTATGGAAAAAAAACCTAAGTCTAAAAAGTATTCAATGCTTAAATTGTCAGTCTCCATTATCGTTGCCATGATTTTAACTTGACTATTGAATATGAGCCTATTATTCTTGTCCAATGAATTCTTATAATGTATAAAATCCAAATTGCTTAAAAATATCTGAAAACAACAGTATTACCTTTATTGAATCTAATAATATTGACCTATTTGAACAAATTTCTAAAGAATCTAGAAATACATATTTTTAAAATGAAATGGAGAATCAGGTAAATGCAAGATATTTGGTCTTATAAGAAGTAAATTCATAGCATATTGTCTTTAATAATATGTGCTTTAGAAAACTGAGAATTTGAAAATTGATATGAGTAAAAAAAGCAAGAACAAATAACATATATAATATGTAACCCAAATAATGGAACACCAGATTACACAACTTTTAGTTGCATGTTCGACATAAATGGGAAATACATGTATGTTAATTCTATGCCTTTGTGTATGGAAACCAATGCTTTGATTTCTGTACTAGAATTTTAAAATGAGTAATATAAATATTAGTTACTGAATATAACACTATACTACTTTAGTATGGGCTTTAGATCTCATAGAATGTATCAAAGTGAAAAACTAAATAATATTTAATGGAAAGGCTATGCATTCCTAACTCCAGTAAGCAAACCCTAAGCACTCCTCCCAGATTAAATTTTTAATCTACCCATATAATAGAACTAACTCATTTCATTAAAAAATACTTTAGTTTTGTCTATACTCCTAATAAATATGCCATTAAATAAAATGCTTTATTTTATTGCCTATAAATTTTATATAACTGTTATGTTGCATTAAAATATTTTCCTTTTTACTGCCTATGTCTCTTTCTCTGTGTCTCTGTCTCTATCTCTCTCTCTGTCTCTCTCTCCCTCTGTCTCTCTCTCTGTCTCTGTCTCTCTCTCTCTCTCTCTCTCTCTCTCTCCTTCTCAGTCTCACTCTTTCAAACACTTTCTCCCTCTTTCTCTCACACCTGTCCTAACACATGTTAGGCTAGTGATTCCATACCCTGCCCCATAAAAGCCATACATATTGAAAACACATCATTCAAACGGTATACCTTTTATATACTTGGTTCCATCATTTCTGGCACTAATTTTTATTTTGAATAATCTTCCAGTGATACATATTTCAGGGATGTTCCTGCAACTTTATCCATACTTAGAGATATGTAACCATGTTCACTTACATATCTGCCCTTATTTTCTGGATTTAAGTAAGCTTGTTTTTAGTACTCTTTTATTTTTTTATTCTGTTTGAACCTCCTATATACATTCTTTTAATAAAGCTGACTATGGAGTTGATTGACTTTCAATTTATGGGCATTCATCATTTTGTCAGGGAATGCCAGAAGATACAAATTTCTTCTCCCAATAGTCTTTTACATTTTGTAAACACAGTGGTTATGAAGATATCTCATGACTTTTAATTTGCACTTAGCTGGTTATTAATGAATTTGAATATCTTTTCCATATTCATGTGAAGTTTCTATTATCTTCCCCTTTTCCTGTCTGTCCATTTGTTTTCAATGTTGAGTTAGAAAATACATTTTAGGTTCATGTCATCTAATTCTATAATGAAAGTATATTATGTTTAAATGAATGAGTATTTTGCTCATTTGTAATTTATAGTATTATCTTTTATGAGTTGGGACAAGGCCTCATGTTAGGCAGGCTGAACTCCTTATGTATCTAAGGATGTCATTGAAAATATGATCCTCCTATGTCAACGTCCTAGCCATTATTAGATGGGAGGAAACTATAGGCAAAGGTATAACAGTTACCTATCTTGCTCATCTAGCTTTTTGTTAAAGTCCTTTGATCATTGGAGTCCTTATCTGAAACAAAAGTTCACAAAGTTGAAGAAACACCTGAGTCCTCTAACCTTCACATACACCTTTATATACATTTGAACACACACACACACTCACACACATACACATACACTCACACACACACATACTCACATACACACACACACACACATACACACACATACACACTCACATACACACACACACACACACACACACACACATACCTACCATGTACTTAGTAAACTCTAAACTCTACAGAGGAAGGTTAGCAACCTGAACATTAGAATGTCCTCTACCAATTGCAGATGATGCTATAATATGAGAATCATTGTTCTCATTCTATTTTTTTTCAGATTATACTACTCTAAGCATTGTGAACACACTTATCACATGTTAACATGAATATATATAACACAGGATTGTGAAATTTTGATATAAAAAAGAGATTGAGAAAAATTAACATAAACTAGGCTTTTTAAAGTGCATTTTTTTAACACTTAAAAGTATTATTACCAGGCTTCTATTAACAAGCCCTTCTTGGCATCAGCAATAGTGTCTGGGCTTGGTGTCAGCAGATGAAATGGATGTCTAGGTATTCTTTGTACGACCTTTCCTTCAGTCTCTGTTCCACTCTTACTCCCTGTAGTTTACTTGGACAGGAAAGCCTGATCAATACAGATGTGGATGCTCCTAGCCAATCATCAGCCTGAGCATGGGGACCCCAAAGGAAGAGTCAAAGGAAGGACTGAAGGATCTGAAGGGGATTCCAACCCCTTAGGAAGAACAACAGTATCAATTAACCGACCACCCAGAGCACTAAGGCACTAAACAACCAACCAAAGAGTACACATGGAGGGACCCATGGCTCCAGCCACAGATGCAGCAGAGGATTACCTTATCTGGCATCAATGGAAGGTGAAGCCCTTGGTGTGGTGGAGGTTTGATGTCCCAGCATAGTTGGGGCAGTGAGGTAGGAGTGGGTGGGTTATTAGGGGAGCATCCTCATAGAGGCAGGAAGGAGAGGAGATGTTATAAGGTGTTTACAGAGGAGAAATCAGAAAGGGGGGTACAACATTTAAAATGTAAATGAATAAAATAGCCAATAAAAATAAATTAAAAGTATCATTACATATTACCTCTAAATTATTCAATTTTGAAATATGCAAGAATAATAAAAATTAGGGATGCAAAATGAAACTGCAAACACTCAATTTGTTGAAGGTTGTATATGCAGGAAATGATTTTTCCTTAGAAATTATTTAACTTTAAATTAGTTTCTGTATTTATTTGTCTTTTAATAGGATATTTTGTATACATAGATGTTCAGCTAGTGGTAGGTTCAGCAAGGCCTTGATGGAGATATATGACATGGTCCTTGCCCCTGCAAGAGGGTCAGGAGGGATGAGCCTCTAAGACTGTTGATGGCTGGTATGGGCCCAGAACTTGTTTGTATACTAATGTATTTATTTTCATGTTCCTTCTAGGATGTCCTCCCTGTTAATGTTAAAGACTCCATGATAATCAGAGACAACATGAGTATGGGAGGTAAAGGTATAACTAATGTCTCAGCAAAATAGTAAACACTGGGACCTTCAAGACAACCCTGAAGTCTATGGAAAAGAACTCCTAAAGTGAGTTCAAGGAGTGGGGAGGGGATAAGGAGTTTTCTAGGGGGAGATTAGGAAAGGGAATAACATTTGAAATGTAAATAAAGAAAATATAAAACAAAAATAAAATTAAAAAATACATAATTTGTCAACTATGAAAAAGTATAAGAAATTAATATGAATTGTATAAGGAACTTCACATATCTAAAAGGACAGAGGTAGTAACTACATTATAGAAAGATAAAAAGGCAGGAAAATACAAATGCAGACAGATTTCTTAGTTCAAGGTCACCATGAGACATTAAAATTAGGTCCAGAAGGGGTGGGACATTCTCAGGATAGATCCTACCCAGCTAAGTTTACAGGCAGATCTGTGAATTCTTTTGCAATGTTAAAAAAAAAAATGTGCTTGTTGTCTCAAAAGAATCATAGATTCATAGGGATGCTGAGTCATAGGATAATTAAAAGAGAAACTGGAAGGAATAAATGAATTGCTATGTAAATAAAAAGCTGGGCCTTTGGTTTGCATGCAGTAAGCTAGCAGAAAGGGAGAGCAGTTAGTTGTTTAGAATTTTTCTCTAACAAGAACTGAACTGTCTGGAGATTTCTGGATCTCTTCAGAAATTTTTTCTAATGTGATTTCTGATGTAGGTCTGAAAATCCATGGAGAGCAAACACACCTCTTTTAGATTTTTTTTTTTTTTTGAGACAGGGTTTCTCTGTGTATCCCTGGCTGTCCTGGAACTCACTCAGTAGACCATGCTTGCCTCGAACTAAGAAATCTGTCTGCCTCTGCCTCCCAAGTACTGGGATTAAAGGTCTGTGCCACCACTGCCTGGCTAGAAATTTTCATAAATCTTTTAGAATTTTTTTTCTAACAGAATTTCTTATTTAGAAATCCCAAGAATTTCGTAGAAAGCTGACACAGCTCTTAGAATGTTTCTAACAGCTATGCAGAGAAGGCTGTCTGGTGAGCAAAACCAGCTCTTTTAGAATTTTATCTGGCTTTCTGATATTGATCAGAAACCTGAGAATTACATTTAGAATTTTTCCAACAGGATTTCTGACTTTGTCAGAAGATCCAAGAATTTCTCATAGCACTTTTTCTGGCTTTGGTCAGAAAACTCCTGACCTTTCCAGAGAGCTGCCTCAAGTAGAAAGCTAGCTCTCTCAACCAGAGAGTATTTTAGAATAGCAAGAAAAAGCTGTCTAGAGCAGAACAGAACAGAACAGAACAGAACAGAACAGAACAGAGCAGAACAGGACAGGACAGGACAGGACAGGACAGGACAGGACAGGACAGGACAGGACAGGACAGGACAGGACAGGACAGGACAGGACAGAATAGGACAGGACAGAACAGAACAGAACAAACAGAGAGAGAGAGAGAGGGGGAGAGGGAGAGGGAGAGGGAGAGGGAGAGGGAGAGGGAGAGGGAGAGGGAGAGGGAGAGGGAGAGGGAGAGGGAGAGGGAGAGGGAGAGGGAGAGGGAGAGGGAGAGGGAGAGGGAGAGGGAGAGGGAGAGGGAGAGGGAGAGGGAGAGGGAGAGGGAGAGGGAGAGGGAGAGGGAGAGGGAGAGGGAGAGGGAGAGGGAGAGGGAGAGGGAGAGGGAGAGGGAGAGGGAGAGGGAGAGGGAGAGGGAGAGGGAGAGGGAGAGGGAGAGGGAGAGGGAGAGGGAGAGGGAGAGGGAGAGAACGAAATCTGGAAAAATTTTGGAAATACATCTTAACAGAACCTAGGCTGCCAACTTGGACCCATCCACAATTTGACATTGAGTGGTTTTTGTTTTTTTTGTTGTTGTTGTTGTTGTTTTTGTTGTTGTTGTTGTTGTTGTTGTTGCCACTCTAGGACACCCCTTCTTTCAGGAATCTGGACATAGCCAAGGATGGTCTTTGACAGTCTAGCATGTATGTATCTGAATCATGTCAGCACAACTGATGTTCTTAGGCCAGCAGATGGCATCAGACCAACTGGGACAGGATTCACAGACTGTGAGTACTGAGAATCATTCTACCAACCCTAAATTCATCTGTTATGAAGGCAATAAAACCAGAATGGAGTTATTCAAGGTAAATGAAGTATTGGTGCAAATCATCCAGGAAGGATGCAGTCCACACCCCTACCATCATGTGGGTAGGTGAGATATTTGTATTATCACAGTTGATCTTCATCTGTATATTTACAAGTTTGAAATAATTCATTTTGTAATGAGAATATTAATTTTATTTTAACTTTTCTTTAAGTTTTGTTAAAAATTATGCAACATATTGACTTGTTTGGGTCAATAACGGTATATATTATAAAATACTGCAAGACTTGTGATTCCTTTTTGCCCAATCACTTTGTCATACTAGCTGAAATATGTTTGTGGTGTTTCTACATTTTCAGGTATAAATGCCCTTGTTTCAACCTTTGCTTTTTAATTTGCCACTATTTTATCTGTGTAGTGAAACTGGATTTTATCAACTCTTCATCAATATCTACTGACTACTCCAAGCTTTATACGGGGTTAGGGGATTAATTGTAAGTTTTCCTACATGGAAATAATCAAACATATTTCAACACATTTCAAATATATTTGTTTTTGTATCTCCAGTTACATGGTGTTTAAAAAAATTTTTCATTTAATTTGCAAATAAATAACTAAACCTAATGCTTGCAAAGGATAATTTTATGACCGAGTTATAGGGTTAATTTATATTGGCTAAGAAGCATTTAAGATGGACCATTATCTATTCACCTTAAATTATTAAACAGTATATCCTTTAAGTATATGTACACATACAGGTAAAAGTTCTATCATATTAATTGTATATTACAATAGAAAATTCTGCTATCATGAGCCAATTGTTCTAATTTGAAATTATATGATCTCAGCTCTTAATTATTTGGTTTATTTATTTATTTTATTTTTTTATTAATCATTACATTCATTTACATTTCAAATGATATGCCATTTCCAAGCTACCCCTCCACAAACCCCCACCCCACATCTGCCCACTCCTGCCTTCCCTTTGCCTCTAATGGTGTTCTCCTACCACAAACACAGCCACCCTCTCCAGCCCCACTATTCCACCATTGCCCCTAAGCTGGGATATCAAACCTACACAAGATCAAGGACCTAATCTCCCATTGATGTCAGACAAGGCCATCCTCTGTTACATAATTATCTGGAGCCATGGATACTCCCTGTATACTCCTTGGTTGGTGTCTAGTCCCTGGAAGCACTGGGTGGTTTGGCCAGATGATGTTATTCTTCCAATGTGATTGCAATTCCCTCCACTCCTGCAGTCCTTCCACCAGCTCCTCCACCAGAGTCCCTCAGCTCAGTCTAATGGTTGGCTCCATGCATCCACATTTCTGGCCAAACCTCCCTGTTAGCAAGCACCTCTTGCCAAGGCACAATAGGGTTTGCAGAAAGGATGGATCCCCAGATGGGGTAGTCCTAGGAAGAACCTTCTCTCAGTCTCTGCTCCATTTTTTGTCCTTTTTCTTACTGTGGACAGGAACATTATTAAGTTAAAAACTTTGAGATGGGTTGGTGGCCTCATCCCTCAACATGGGGCTGTGCCTATGTGCTGGAGGTGGCCTCTACAGAATCTCATTCTACTTTCAATTAATTTTGAACCCATTGCAATTGTATATTCTATCTTTAAACATACCGCATAATCTGATTCTACTTTGCAATAGCACAATTCCCACAATTCTAACAATTCTCAAAGCCACCATTATCTCTCATATACATTATTAGTATAGCATAATATTATGTCCCATTTCCATGTGATTTAACATAGGTTGAATTTCAATACTTCTGCTAAAGTTATATTGTATTAAGGATCTTGCAATTTCAACTTTGTCAACATACTACCTTGTGATTTACTCTTGTTTGTTCCCCAAGTCATGGTGAGTTTGTTACTCTTTGAAGATGCCCAACAAGCCCAGGTACAATCATTTTAACCTTCATTATCTCAAGAACTAGCTTCTTAAACTCTGCATATAAACAGATAGGTGATGATGATAGATGGATAGATATTAGATAAATAAATAGGAATGTATTAGATACATAAATAGAGAACATAGATAGTTTATAATATAGGTAGGTAAAAAAATAGATAACATAACTGCTATAAAAAGATGGGGAAATCAAGAAACCTAGAATGTATTAAACAAATTGCTGGCAGTTCAACAGGTTGAAGACTGAACATTCAAGTTGATCTGATTTTCTTCTGGGTATCATGGATGCTCTCTCTCTTCAAGGAGGATTAAATCTCTCTCTATCAACTCTTCAGTTTGGGAGGGCCAACTCAAAGACATTAACCCCATCTTCCTAAGCTGACAGCCTTTACCTCCTCTCATGCTAAGCAGAGACCTTAAACTACTCTAGAAACAACTCTATCCATCTTATCTGCTCCACCCATTCCTGTTCCAAATACCTAGTCCTTTCCATAGGCAAAAAAACATATACTGATCCTATCTAGATTCAAAGATCTCTTCAAGGAAGGGAACCAAATCTACACCAAAATCTCCATCCATCCCCTTGACTTATATGAAAATCACATGTCCAGTGTTTGCCTTTTAACCTTTCCTCTTCCCTCCCAGCACAAACATCTCTTCAGGTACTAATAACAAACTTTGCCTTAAGTCTGGAGAATTTTACTGAGAATCCAGAGGCTGGCAATTGGAATCCTTTAATTGTGTAGCATGGCTTTTCTGAAGCTGAAAGCCCTTAGGTACTCAAACACAGGGAAGTTCACTTCTGACACCTTGTAGCTTAAACACTGAACCCCTGTCAACCTAGTCATCATACAACAGAATAAAATAATCTCATTTTATTTACTACCCTTGTATAGTTAAATTTTTATGGAATTTTATTTATCTACATTATAAATTATATCTATATTTTGTGTGCGTGTGTATATATATATATATTACTGTTTGTTTATCTAGCATTTATCTATCATCTATCTATCATAATCATCATCTATTTATTTAGAGTGCGAGTTTAAGGAGTTGGCTTTTGAGACCATGAAGGCTAAAATGATTGTGCCTGGAATTGCTGGAGAACTTCGAAGAGTAACAAGTAACTATCATGAGGTGTCAAACAATTGAGAGGGATTTACAAGGTAGTAGGTTTGCAAAGTTGAATTTAAAAAGGTCCCTAGAACAATATAACTCTAGTAGATGTATTGATATTCCGCATAAGTTAAATCAGATAGAAATAGGATCCACTAGGATTTGACCCTAATAATGTATATAAGAGACAAAGCCTGTCTACCTCGTGAAATTTGGGGTAAGTGGAAACAGGTTTTAAGCACCCAATCAACAGAGAAGCCATGAAATCTCTACCTCAAGAACACATAACAATAAAGTAAAGAAGGATAATTAAATTGATCTAGCACTTGAATATTTAATGAAATGTATAACCCCCATACAATAAGTGGCCATTTTAATAACTTATGGCTGTAGTGTACAAAAAGAGTTTAAATCATTTTTACAGAACTTGTGACTTAAATATTTCTGTATCCGCACCCCCACCCTTTGTTCCTTATGCCACTATTCCAGCTCTTAAAATTTCATCTATTAGAAAACATTTTTTCTAGTCGGCCATCACTGGAAAGAGAGGCCCATTGGACTTGCAAACTTTATATGCCCCAATATAGGGGAATGCCAGGGCCAAAAGAATGGGAATGGGAGGGTAGGGAAGTGGGGGGCGGTATGGGGGACTTTTGGGATAGCATTGGAAATGTAATTGAGGAAAATATGTAATAAAAAAAAAACAGTGAAAAAAAAAAAGAAAAAAAAAGAAAACATTTTTTCCTTTGAATACGGTATCCTATTTTATTTTTTCTAAGAAAGAACTCAACTAAAGCATCGAAATAAATTCTCTACAATTAAAGCCTTTTTTCAAGTGCAGTATTTTCAAGCCCACTCAGGTTCTTATGCCACTCATTGTTGCAGTTATTTGTTGAGGGCCAGTTCCTCATTCTATGTCATAACCAAGTGTTCCACATCTACTACTGCATTCAAAGATTTTGACACACTGAATAGAAAAATGTGATTAAGACAACTCAAATGTATGACGTTGGGGATCAGGAGGAGAGCCATGGGGAGAGAGAAATAAACAGAATTTGGGATAAATAATAATTTTAAAAGGGGAAACCAAACATGACTTGGAAGATGTGATAGTATTGAAACTAGTGTTTTCCAAAAATAATCCAGGATATGATATCCTGAGAAAATGGCATTCAGGAAGAAACCATAGTAAAAGGCTCTAACTGGAGGTTTCTATTAAATAACACATTCCAAGTATGTTCCTTATGAATTTTAAATAATTAGGCAATTATAATTTGGGAAGATTATTGTGTCAGAGAATGTCTGAAAATGGTTATGACTGGTGTAAAATTTTTCATAAGAACATTCACATAGTCATGTGGTAATTTATTATCCACTTATTCATCTTATATATTCTTTGAGAAGTATTTATTGATCACTTGTTTAGTATCAGTTTCAATTCCACATGATGTAAACCTAATAAAGTAAAACTACAATTCTGTTCTCAGCAAACTATAAATAATAAATACAAAGACATAATATTGGTAACATAATGTAATATAAAAATAATGTTTTAGGTAAAGATAAATGCTAGATGGAATTTTAGATGAAATAAAAATGAAAGGTTTTAATTGGGTCAAATCTTAGCAAAACTCTAACTAAAATTGTTCATGTAGTGACAAAAGGATAAGAGAAAGAAGGAAACTTCAGTTCAAAATCTCCAAAACAAAGAAATGATTGGATAATCATGCCAGGAAGAAAGACAGAGCAGTCAAGAGTGATATGCATGGTAGTTATTATCAACTGTTAATAGCATAGAGTAAATCTAAAATATAATACTCTATTGTGCATTTTAAAAAAGACCAATTAGAACTGTATACTGGCATTTAGTAGGAGAATAATAGCTTGGGATTATTTAAAAGTGGAAAAAGTAGTTACTGTGTCAGCAATGAGTTTAGAGGGGGATGAAGGCAATGACAAGATAAGCTAATGATATAAATTGCTAAAAATCCTATTACTCTGACAAGTATTTAGAATCCTTAGGATCCACCACTACTTCCTCCTCCTCCTCCTCCTCCTCCTCCTCCTCCTTTTCATCCTTCTCCTCTTTTTCCTCCTCCTCCTCCCTCTCTTTCTCCTTCTCCTCATTTTTCCCTTCTTCTCCCTCTTCTTTGCTTTACAGGCTGTTGATTATGATGAAGAAATATAGCCCCTATATTTTCAAACTTCACATATTATTTTACCAAAGTATATTACGTCCTGGGTAAATATGGGGATGGGAGGATAATCAAACATTGTAATCAAGAAAAAGAAAAAGGCCTTAGTGGGGTCAGAACTCAAGAACAATAAATTCAGATCACTGTTCACTGAGATTATGCATAGTGTTCACTGGTAAAATAACAGAAGGACCTTTGGAGGTTGTAGTTTTCAAAACATTATTTGTGTCAACTTAGTAGATTTTATGGAAAGAAAGTATATCAGGAAACAAAACAAAACAAAACAAAACAAAACTCAGGGTTTCTCTCTCAAGGGGAAAAGCAGGGCTTCTGGAAAGGTTTGAATTGATTTTATTTGATAGTAAGATACAAGAGTTCTCTTAACATTTAACTTCTTTCAAATGATATTAAACAAGAAAATAGAGTAATGTTGGTCTTTACCTGGTATATATTTGTCAAATTACTTTCAATGATTAACATAGACATGTGGGTCAGTTCATTGAGGAAAGTAATTTCAACACAACAGAAAATTAGCAAAAGTAGTTTGATGGAATTTAAGGGAGGGATATGTAGTTTTACTCTGTAAAATACCTTAGGAAACTTAACCTTCTTTAACCATGTTCTAGAATATCAGAGTTCTGAACTACATCCTTTGTGACCCAGAAGAGAGTTTAGAGTGAATTCCATTAGAATGAAATGGTTGAGAAAACAACCACAAGGTCGTTCTTTTTTAATTTAAATTAATAAACTATTGACATTAAAGTCTGTTCATTATAAATTAAAACTTCTAATATAGAGAACTACAATTATGTAATTTTTGTTTAGATGTCGGTTTGCTCCAGCCACAACCATGCACAATCAATCTTTGAAAATTCAATTTTCTTATATAAATGATGGGGTCAAATAAATCACTTCACACACACACACACACACACACAGAGTGCTGGAATTATAAATGTGAAGTAAGACCTTAAACCTCCCAGTTTACTTACATTATTTTCCTTAGATCTTTAGAATATTAATATCAGTAAACCTTTAGAGAATATTAAGTTCATTTAAGCCTATAGTTCAATTTCAAGCCACTCTTAAATGACCAGGTTATATTATGTCACACTAACTCTCAAATACCAAGGCAAGGATAATTTTCCTTTGCTCTAGAGTTTCCTGGCTGCTTTGACCCACCAAATACCTGATCTTTGTTTTATTCATTTATATTCTTTATGGACTTACTGATTAATTTTGCTTATACTAAAAATAGAATTCTGTCAAAGTATTCTATACTCAGCTCATTCAGTGAAGATATATACTGGAACTAAGAATAGTTATTTCCAGCCCATGTTACTCTGGAAAGCTGCCATTTTCTAGAAATGTCATATCTTATTATCTTTACAACTTTTAGCCAGCAGTGTCCAGATCTTAATTTCACCAAAACATACACAGATCATTTTCCCCTCAAACTACTCTGAGACACCTTCATTTATCAAATGAAAAATCACTACTTATAAACTATTTATTTATGTGTTTCTTAACCAAAGAGGCTGATTGGGCTATCAAGATTAACCCAAGTGGAAATATATCAAACTCCACTCTGTCAACACCACAGTAAGGAGCAGGAGACACATGACTGCACAGCTCTGCAAATACTATAGCTACTGGCTTATCAGTGACACCCACCATGGAAGACCTGGAAGTCATATTTCAATAAAGGGAGATGGGATATATCTCACTCTCACTGGCATTAATAATTTATGATTAATCAGTTTATGAAGTCTCACTCACTGAAGGAAATAGAGAGGAAGATGGATTCTCTCTCTGGATTTAACATTACTTTTCTCTCAGGCAGAATTTAATCATTTCTTTCATTTCTGAAGACCAGATAATTGACTAGCCATTTACTTAAACTTCCTCAAAGGGCATCCATAATCCTCCCAGGGGTCCACCTCTGATCAGTGCAGGTTAAGTTAAATTGAGTCTTGATTATTCAGCTTAGAGAGCAGCTGGGATCTCACCACCTAGAAGTGAATGGGGACTCACTGAGCTAGCAGAATTCAGGCAGCATGGGAAGATCTGAAAGGAACTAGTGCATCCCTATTAATTCATATGGTTATAAATGTGATGAAATAAGAACAACAGTAGGAAGAACACTGGGAGTGAGTGTGAGAAGTGCAGTCTTGACAGGGTGAATAGATCGAGATTCTGCCATCATAATGGGGAATATGACCTACTAAAAGTGAAGCCAGAAAACTCATTAGTCCCCTTTATCATGGAAGGAAACAGAAAGCCTGGCCATCTGAGTTATGCACTCAACTTCATCAGGAACCAAACCTGCTTCTATCTTTGTGTTCTTTGATTCCTGGGTTCCCAGTACTGAAGGATAAATTGCTGTTGTAATGAGCTGCCTGATTGGTTTCGGTTTGTTATATTGGCCAAAACACATTAAGACAGATGGCAAGATCAACCCCTCAGAAAAAGGTTAAGATAAGTGGCCCAACATATTTCATGACATGTAAAGGTGTATACAGTTGCTTTAGTTGTTCTCTTGCAAACTGACTTTTCAAGAGGTACCTGGAAGAAATGAAGAAGTGATGTCTACAAGAATGAATGTAAGTCAAGCTAACAGTATACTTCGGTAACATGCATTCATTCTGTCCATTCTATGAGAATCCTATATAATAATGTGCTCATTGAAGTGTATTTTAGCATAGCCAGTTTGACTAGAAAAATATGAGAATTTGTATTTTTATGTAAAATTATATGGTATTAGAATAAAGTTATACACATCTTTTAAGCTTTATATCATGTCTAGACTATTTGCAATGTACTATCATGCAAATGCTATGTAAATAGTGCTTGATTTACGAAAAGATGACAAGAAAATATCTTTAATTATTCAGTACAGACTCTTAAAAAGACGTTGGTGCTGTTATTACTTGAATTTCTGGATGTGAAAATGTGAATATGTATGTATGTATGTATGTATGTATGTATGTATGTATGTATGTGTGCATGTATGCCTGTATGTATATACAAAAATGTGACATGCTGTCTAATTCTATTTCCTGGTACTTGGATGAAGGGACAACAAAACCAGGGACTGTCTCTCTTCTTTCTGCAAGACTCAAGTTCCATACCCATGAATTAGTTCAATTTCCTTTCTTATGTCCTCCCTTCCTGTCTCTTGTATTTGACTATCATCATTTGTTATTCCTTTGAGAGTTTCATAATCTTGGGAACATATAAAAACACTGGTGCCTGAGTCACACCCCTGAACTTCAGATGTAATTACTATGCAATGCATCTGGGCATGAGCTATTTAAAGATTCCCAGGTGTTTAAAATAAGAAGCACAGTTTGATTAACACTCACTTGCTTCATCTTTGCTGATAACTTCCTTGGAATTCTTTGTTCAGGTTTCATCTGTCATGACGATGCTAAGATTTAACTTTTAAATTTTCCACCTGGCCTAATGATCATTAATCATTCAAGGAAACAGCCACTCACTCAAAACTCTTTAATGACTACAATAGTACAGAAGAAATCCTAAGTAGACAATAAATACTGAGTGAACCCAGAGATGTTATGAGATAGCAACTGATATGAAGTAGGCAACAATAAAAGTGTTGGGGGTCTTACTTTCTGAGGTGTTGAAGATTTCTTCCTCCAGAGTTCACCATGTTTATCTTTTCTTCCATTCTAAATGCTGTGGTCCCACTCACTTTGATATTTTGAAAAAAATAATTTGTTCATTGAGTCATGATTTTTCTCTTCTTTTTTTAAGTACTTGTTTACTCTCACCACTACTACTCACTTCCAATATTCTGTGATCAGCTTATATGTACCATAGCTACAAGTGTTTCTTGTTTCTATCCTTTGTTTTTGGAGCTCTTTTCTCTAAGTATGTAGATATGGAAGAAGGATAATATGGGTATATCAACTCATGCAGTAAGTTATAATATAAAACTATGTATAAATTTCAAGTTAAAAGTATAAGAATTCACACTTGGGGGGAAAGGCAGGCAGATCTCTGTGAGTTTCAGGTCAGCCTAGTCTACAATGTCAGCCAAAGACGGCCAGGGGTGTTACACAGAGAAACTGTCTCAAAAAATCACATACATGAAAAACTATAAGAATTCAGAGAAAGGCTAATATCTTTGTTCACAGTGTATCAGGAAAGAACATATAATATGCTCAGACCTATAGAGGACCTTTGATGCTGGGCAGGTGTTTTATTAATTGATTTAGTTAGGACTGAGCCCAGGACATTGAACATTCTAAGTGCACAATTATTGTGGTACACAAGTCTGCTTCCCCTCCTTTTCATAAAGTGTCCCTTCTAGTAATGTTTGTGATTATCCCAAAAGTACACTGCCTCTTGGCCTGTTTCTAGAGCAAAGCCTTTATACATTGAATAATGATGATTCCCATGTTCTTTATTTATTCCTTTTTTTATTATTGAATTAATTTATTTGTGGCCAACAAGACTACCCATATGAAAGGTAAGGAGATAATTTTCAGAAGTCGGGTCTCTCCTATGTCTTGTTCAGTCCAGGTGATCAAACTCAGGTTGTCTGTCTTGGCAGAATATATCTTTACCCACTGAATCATCTCTCTGGCTCTTAAATTCTGAATGAGTTGTTTGTTTGTATTCTGAGACAGGGTTTCTCTGTATAGCACTGGCTATCCTGGAACTCACTTTGTAGACCAGGCTGGCATCGAACTCAGAAATCCACCTGCCTCTGCCTCCCAAATGCTGGGATTAAAGGTGTGCGCCACCACCACCCGGCTTCTGAATGAGTTTAACATACATTTTTTTTGTTTGTTTTTTGTTTTTTGTTTTTTTGTTTTTTAGAGACAGGGTTTCTCTGTGTAGCCCTGGATGTCCTGGAACTCACTTTGTAGACCAGGCTGGCCTTGAACTCAGAAATCTGCCTGCCTCTGCCTCCCAAGTGCTGGGATTAAAGGGGTGTGCCACCACTGCCTGGCTTAATATACATTTTATCAAGAAACATTATTAGAGACAAAATTTGGAGCTGTGACGAAAGGATGGACCATCTAGTGATTGCCATATCCAGGGATCCATCCCATAATCAGCTTCCAAACGCTGACACCATTGCATACACTAGCAATATTTTGCTGATATGACCCAGATATAGCTGTCTCGTGTAAGACTATGCCGGGGCCTAGCAAACACAGAAGTGGATACTAACAGTCAGCTATTGAATGGATCTAGCAAACACAGAAGTGGATACTAACAGTCAGCTATTGAATGGATCACAGGGCCCCCAATGGAGGAGCTAGAGAAAGCACCCAAGGAACTAAAGGGAACTGCAACCCTATAGGTGGAACAACATTATGAACTAACCAGTACCCCGGAGCTCTTGACTCTAGCTGCATATGTATCAAAAGATGGCCTAGTCGGCCATCACTGGAAAGAGAGGCCCATTGGACTTGCAAACTTTATATGCCCCAGTACAGGGGAATGCCAGGGCCAAAAAGGGGGAGTGGGTGGGTAGGGAAGTGGGGGGGATATGGGGGACTTTTGGGATAGCATTGGAAATGTAAATGAGGAAAATACCTAAAAAAAAAGAAAAAAAGAAAAAAGAAAAGAAGACTCCAGTATGCAAATGAAAAAAAAGAAACATAATTAGTAAAAATAATGCTTATGTTTATAACAACCTTACGAACTTGTCAAGATGGGTAAGATGACATACATTATGAGGTTCATAAATGTTTACTGAAGGTAGAAAGTAAGCTTAGATTAGGTTCATTGAGTCCATGCTTTGAAGGCAATTCTATATTCGTTATAGTTAGCCTGCAGTTCCTAAAATACTCTTTCTATGTAAATGGCAATTTATAAACATTTCTCCTGATGTCTCATTTATAAATTGTTGATCTTAGTGCCTGTCCTAATGGTGTTCTGTTCAAAAAGATTTTTCCTGTGACAGTGAGTTCAAAACTATCCCTTTCTTTTTTCTATCATATTCAGTGTATGTAGTTTTTAGTTGAGGTATTTGATACACTTGGATTTGTGTTTTGTGTGGGCGATAAGTATGGATTTAATTGGATTCTTTAACATATTGCATATAGATTGACAAGCACAATTTGTTGAAGAAACTCCCTTTTGTCAGTGTGTATTTCTGACTTCTTTATAAAAAAAAATCAGATGTACATAGGTGTGTAAATTTATGCCTATATTTTTAATTCAATTCCATTAATCAGCATTTATTGTCCTAGTACCATGATGTTTTTATTATTAATATATTTTTATTATTAATGTTTTAGCTGAAGCTGAAAATTATCCTTTCAAAATTTGTGAAGAAGTGTGTTCAGATTTTGATGTGGATTGCACTGAATCTATGATTGTTTTGCTAGGATGGCCATTTTACTCTCCATGAGCATGGGAGATCTTTTAAACTTCTGATATCTTCCTCAATTTCTTTCTTAAATGACATGAAGTTTTTATCATACAAGTCATTCACTTGTTTGCTTAGCAGTACCCTAAGATATTTTTTATTATCTGAGATTATTAGGAAAGGTGTTGTTTCCCTGAATTTTTTGTGTGGGTCTCTGATTCTTGTGCCTTCTCTTGGGTACATTTCCTTCTGTTGGTTAGTCTTGTCCAACATTGCTATGACAGTTTCACTTTATCTTCTTATATTATATTTTGCTTTATATTTTTAAAAAATGAATGAATAGATGAATGAATGAATGAATGAATGAATGACAAGTTAGTCACTAGGGTAAAGGTTAAGAACTACTCCATCACTTATACCTGTTGTGAGAAGGCGCATCAGTTTTGTTGAACAGAGTGACACTGGGTATATCAAAGCCTCCAGGACAGGATTCATGCTCAGGATTTTTTGTCCAACATATAATTGAACTCCATATTCTTTTGTGTGTGAGTTTTTATTTCTTTAAAGTTGGCTTGGGGTTTGTTGGTTTTGTTTGTTGTTGTTTAGGGGATTGTAGTTTTAATTTTTCTTTCTTTTTCTTCCGAGGTTTGGGGTTTTTGTTATATTGTTTTGTGTTTGTGTGTGTGTGTGTGTGTGTGTGTGTGTGTGTGTTTAAGAGAAAATGTTAAAGATTGATTGGTAGGGAAGGGAAGAGTATCTGGAAGAACTCAGGCAAGAGAGAGAATATGATCAAAATATTTTTAACTGTAGTCAGTGTTTTTAATAGTAAAAGTATAGCAAAAATTGGAAATAAAAGCATCTCTCCTATCAAATATCTGGAAACATGTCACCTTGTCCTAACCCTGTGCCTGAAATATCAAGTATCTCCAAGATGATCATTGCTCTGAAGAAGAAATCAAAAATTTCTTTCCACAAATGTAAACTTTTCAACTTATGCACAGAATTTCTCTGTATATAATCCATTTTCATGTAGTGACGCACTTTGACATACACTTGTAGTCATGATAAACCTAGGTAGAAGAGAAGGTTAGTTTTACATAGACATATAGCATCTCAAAATATTTGTTTTCCATTCTTGAGTAATTTATTTTTTGATACTTTAAACAAAGGAGAGAGTATTAGAGTTCCATAGATAATCTAAGCTAATGTGATAATCAAATGGATTAGGAATTAGAGAAGAGTAGAATCAAAAGAATGTCTAAGGAAAGTACAGAAAAGAATGAAGTTGGAAATGTCATACAGCAATATTTCTCAAAGGAAGAATCAGGACTTTATAATCAAGTAATTCTGGAGAAGAAGCAGCACAGATGAGCTCTAGGGCACCTGACCCAACTTTCCATCACTGTGAGCAAACACCAGAGATTCAGACCATTATTGTGAACATTATGGCATGGCATTTCTTAATGACGTTGAACTACGTACAATGACAACTTAAATATAAATTCAATCCAGTCCATTGTTCCTAGGTTTCTTATAACTGAAACTATAGTGAATTATATCTAAGATCTCTATATATTTGGGGGCCTGATTTCCATAGAAACTCTAAGGTGAATCCTTCTGTATTGGATAGGAAAACATGAAGGTGATGAGGGAAATCTTCAGGTTTGTGTGTAATCCTCTATGGAAAAAGTTATGTAATCTTCTATGGAGAAAGCTGTTATTTTCCAGTTCCAGTTCCAGAGCAGACAGAGGAAAGCAGTTGTCACAAATAAGGCTAATTTGATTTGTCATTCTATAATGTTAGGGATTATTAGTTAGGAATAGACTGCTTACAAGTTGTGGCTAACAGTGTCACTTTTTACGAATTATAAATATCCCAGGCCAGCTTTTCTTCATGCTGGCATCAAAGTGTTCATGCCCCATTTGTGATGCACATCTCTAGACAAGGACCTTCACAGTTGAGACTACTCTTTTCATGCCAGGGCCTTAGGGCCTTCAGAAAGGCTAGCATATTTATCTAGAGCTTGAACTTTAGAGTGACCTTTGTTTGCATACAAATGACGCTTCTTGGTCATGTTAACAGTCAAGATACTTTATTACTTCCAGGTTATGGAAAACAGCAATCTTATCATCCTACTCCTACAGTTCTGCTTGTTACACTCTTGGAGTATCATTGCATATGCAAACATAGATCCCTTCCTTTCTCTTTCCGTTAATTTTCTGAAGAATTTTTTCAAGGTAAAGTAAGCTTCTCATGGAGGTGTTTAAGATACAATAGTTGCCCAGAAAACTGAATAAAGAATGAACCTTTGTTCAAATATTTTTCTTGTTTTTATCTTAATCATAATAGCAACAAATGAATGATGAAAAAACTGAGAAAATTTATTATGGCAAGCCTGGGAGACTTTTAGACATCAATGTATCTAAATGTTAGCAATTCTTGTGCCATGGCATTATTCAAAGATAAGACCAAAGGCTTCATGATAGTTACATTTCAAGATATTTTATTTCTATTTAAGCATGAAGCATTTTAAGTGCTTTTTATAGCCTGTGCTGTAATTACATTTTGACATGTAGCACTGCACCAAGATTCAAAAACTCTAAGTCCTGCCCCTAATTGATAATTCAAACCATTATTGAGCTAATGAACCTGGTCTTGGACATCAGTGAGATGGTCATCTAATTAGCTTTTTAATATCTGTTTACCAGATGAGTGAATAGAACACCCAGGGCAATGATGGTGCAATAAATTTAATAGCAGAGGAAATAAAGGGGATGGGGTAGACTCCAGCAATTGATATGGCTTCCTAATAAACCTCTAGAGGACTCAGAAAGGAGTATTACATATTTTCTTCCTTCCATCCAGATTCACCAAAGTGCATTAGGTAAGGCCCAACCTTGCCAAAGTATTTATAATATTTATTACCTGTAATGGGGACTGCACTCTGGAGGAAACTGGCACTGAATGTTTTATTAGGTACAGATAAATCCAATAATGTATTTTTGCAACATTTCTACTTTGAGCTGTGTGTTCGGAGAAATGGCAAATAGTCTTTGTTACTTTCATTATTCAGTTTAACAATCATGATAAAGCTGATAATGTTCAGTGACCATTTTCTATGTGCTCAAGGAAGGCTGGCCTGTCTTATCTGTACTTGTTCATGATTGTATTACAGAAACCAAGTTGGGGCACTCAGTTATGTACAAATGAGGTAAGTTAGCGTTATAGGCTGATAAACAATTATCTGCATCTACAGAGCTAGAATGCGTGAGAAGTCAAACCAGTACTATAAAGTATAAGCTAGTTTTTAAATTTGCAAATCTGTGCCATGGTGCCTTCAGTTCTGAAATGGTCCATGAGCCAACACTAATCAAAGTAGCTAACTCACTGCATACAGAAAACACATTGCAACTCAATCAATTATTCCAACCATTGCCCTGAATACAAATATCTTTAGCATAGTCAGAGTTGAGCTTTAGTTACATACGATCATTGCAAGCTTTTCTTCTGTACCAGATAACTATGTAAAGCACAAAAGATCTTCTTTTACAGATCAGGAAAAATAAAAAAAGTGTCAAGTTTATATTAATTAAAATACACTATTCTTTCTCAATACCATGAACTATTTCAAAAGTCAGATATAAGGATAATGAAACAAAATAAAATTTGAAATATCTAGGTTGGTTATACTGAGTTTTAAGACATAATTCTTTTAATATATTGAATTCTAAAATATATTGACAAAATTACATTGTATAATATTCTAAGTGAAGAATGAAACACACTCATATCATTATTTTAGAAAACAATACACTGCAGATCATAAAAATAAGTAAGTGTTACAAATATGACCAGACAGTGAAGATAAAAGAAATTCAGGTTTGCCCTTAGCCTTTCATTGATGATTCTGATCTCATGTTTGCCATCTTCTGTTGGACAACTATGTAAAGATAGACATGCAATTTGGACAGAACTACATATTTCTCACTAAAGTCTGCTCTTGTTCTTGGTGAAATATTTTATAATTTACCTCAATGCCATGAAAAAAATGTCTCCTGGTTTTTTTTCTCGTTTTTTTTTTTCTTAAATTCATGCTGACCATCCACAAAACTGATCTCTTTTCCCTTGCCCTTCTGGCTTTCCCTTTACAATCTGATTAGGTATGAAAGGTAAAATGTGTTTCAGAAGAGTAAATAACATGCCTTAAAATCTATGTAAAATAATCCATTATTTCAGAATAAAGCAAATAATATTTCTCCTTCATTTGATTATTTGTTCATTTCAGTGTTGATTCAAAGAAATTTGTCTGCCTGAAATTTAGAATAAACTAGAAAGGGACTAAAATAAATTCTGGAAAACTTATTTCAGCATTTTTAAAACTAGTCACAACAAAATTGTTCTGGGAGACACATTTCTTTTCTAAGCAAGCCATTGGAAGGGGAAAAAAAAAACTCCATACTTTTCTCCCTTTTGTTTTTAAAACAATATTTCATATTTATCTATGAGCAACAAAATGGGTGATAGAAATGAGTATTAATCTTATTACAGTGCTCTACTAAACTATAGAGGGCCTGCCATTGTTTCTTTTCTATTAAAATACTCAAAATGATAAAAACTAAATGAGTAATCTTTGTTTAGATTTAAATGATGTGTATCAATCATTATTAATGTTATTTTTCTGGATTGTAGACCCTAATTCAGGATCCCAATTCAGAAAAAAAAAAAAAGAAAGAAAAGAAAAGAAACCACATCCTGTTAAATAGCTACCAAGGTTTCTAACATAAAAAATGCAATAAAAATTATGGGTCAGAGTCGTTTTTATTAGTTAAGTCATATATGAAGGAAAGAGAAAAATCCTAAGGTGGTTTTCTCAGTTAATAAGCTATGTAATATGTAGAGAGATGATTAATATGCAAATAGGTGAAATATTACTTGTCTGCATATAATACTATCATTATATAAACTATAATCTAATACAACTACATTGACATAATAGTTTATGAAAATTCAAGTAAATTTTGCTGGCATATATTTAAGTGTGTCTATGTGTGGGTGTGGGTGTAATGCTGAATATATATATATATATATATATATATATATATATACATAATGCTTATTGTAAATATACATTCATATATTTAAAGTTTATAATTAAACAGTTCTTTATTGTTTATATCTTTGACTTTATATTAATGCATGAACACCATCAAACAAGTTAGTGTCAAAGACATTTCAATATGTTTCAAGAACAAGAATTCGAAATGAATTTTTTAAGTTACAAAAATGTATAAAACTATCAGTGTTGCATTTAATGAATAAAACACTAACAAAAACCATTTACACATATAGTTTAAGCTTAAAAAAAGTAGGAGAAAATAAAATAAATTTTATGTTTTGCTATAAGTTTAAAGTCAGTATTTAATAGCTAGGCAAATAACAGAATTCTTATTATAAATCTCTTTTATGTATTTTATATAAATTTCTAGAATATTGATGATATTGACTTATTCAATAGGGTGTGTTTAGCCATCCCTAGAGTAGTAGAATGCAGATTGCAGATGATATAATATACTTTACAGCTATATTTAAAGAAACACAAATGTCATAAAGTATATTTTGTTTGAGCATTAAGACAAAAGTAACACTATCTAGTGGCTTGAAATATTATAAAATCTGCAAATGGTCTATTTTATGCCAAAAACTATATGAAATGAAGTGTTCTTTGATTGACAGAAAGTATACTTTTGGGGCTGGAAAGAAAGATCTAGAGGTAAGAGTGTTTGCTACTCTTACAAAAGACAAGAGAAGGATTCCCAGCACATAGGCCAAGTGGCTCACAACCATATGTAATACCAGCTCCAGAGCATCAAAAACCCTCTTCTCACGTCCTTCCGTACCCACATTACAGGGTATATATTCACATAGACACATATATGTAAATAAAATGAAAACAAATCTTAAGGAAGCACAATGACTTGGTATTTGAATATAAATCTTTGCAACTAAGATGTTAATCAATGACATAACAGAATGTGTCAGTTAGTTTAACACTTTAAAATTATTTCTAGATTTTATTCCAGAATTTATGTCTGATATGCCTAACTGTAACAATCAGAACATGGTAAAAGAGTGGCCAATGTGAACAATGTTTTGGGGAACTATGAGAAAGGCTCCAGAAGAAAGGAAGAGGGCCTTTTACCTCAGGTCCACTTTATTCCATGACTTGTTCTTGAACATGATTTCATGCTTCCTGTGACTAAAATTTCCATTCAACATAGGAGACATGCTTATTCTTGTTAGATGTCAGATCATAACTTTAGAACCCAATATGGTCAGTGTACCTGGAATCTGGATATAACCATCTCCGTGTCTTCACACTTCACCAGATATAATCTAGATTATATCTAACATGCAATTGTGTTTAAATTGAACAGTCCTGAGAAAATTCTGAGAAAGTTCTGTTCTGTTAATATTTAGTATGTGATTACTGAAGTTTATTTACTTATTTTTCTGACCATGATTTTCAGGGTGAAAGCAGCCATCCTTGGACCATAGTTTTCTGTGTTCCATTCATGTATAAACGTACACTAAAACGGATGTAGTTGCCTACAGCATTAGACTGTAGTCCTCCCTATTCTCTCTTTTATTTTTACCTTGATTTTTTACTTACTCTCTCCACATTCCACTCATTGCCCTTCTTCTAAAGCCTTTCCCTACATCTCATCTCCCCTTCTCTTCATGTAGGTGAGGGTCCCCTAAGTATCCTTCCTCTCATATCAAGCATATCAAGTCTTTAAAAGGCTAGGCACATCCTTTCCCACTAAGACCAGACAACACAGTCCAGCTAGAAGAACATATCCCACATACAGGCAACAGCTTTTGGGATAGCCCCCTCTGCTTCAGTTTTTCAGCACCTACATGAAAACCAAGTCATCTGCCACATGCATGTGCATGGAGACCTAGATCCAGTCTGTGCATTTTCTTTGGATGACGGATGAGTGGTAGGGGACATCTCTAGGAAGAGTCAGACAGAGACCTAGGGTAGAGAAGATGCCCGAGAATCAATGGGGGTGTCCTTACCTGTCACTCACAGCATTGGGGATTTGGAACCTGAAAAGGCCACCTCCAGGAAATAGGCAGAAACTAGGGACACCAACCAATCCATAAAACTTTCAACCTAAAATGTATTCTCCCTACAAGAAATACAGGGACAGTAGATGGGAGGGGAGGAATAAGTGGAGAGAAGAGAGGGTGAGGAGAACTAGGGAGAGACTATTGGTTAAATCAGTTAAAATTAAGGGTCACTTGAGGAAGTGCATGTAAATCTTATATACCAGAAGCTTTAATATACATTTATGATGGTAATCTCAATGATGTTGTCCAGTAATATGGGAGACTGAGCTTAAGCTGATCATATATTTTTAACACAAGAAGCTTCCCGTACCAGAATTAGTTTACATACAATTGAGATGCTAGCCATAGAATCCTATGGAAACATCAAATCACCCAGGATGTTCTCAAGTCAGTAGATTGCTATTCACAAATGAATGGCAAGGCCCCATTGCTTAAGACCATGAATACAGCTGGGCATGGTGGCGCACACCTTTAATCCCAGCACTCGGGAGGCAGACGCAGGCAGATTTCTGAGTTCAAGGCCAGCCTGGTCTACAAAGTGAGTTCCAGGACAGCCAGGACTATACAGAGAAACCCTGTCTCGAACCCCCCCCCCCCAAAAAAAAAAACATTGGGCTGGTACCTCTATAAATACTTAACTTATATGTTTTAACATCTCTCGTAATGCAAGGTACTCTTCATGTTACCAAAGGAGAAACAAACACAAACCTTTTCATCTACAACGGTGTCCTACTTGCAAGATATGCTAGAATAATGGTAGCTCAAAACTGGTAATAACCAACCAATATTTTATTTGACTGTGACTGACAGCCCACGTCACAAGATGAGACATATACCATATACTGGCTTTGATTGGCCAATCAAAACTGAGACTAGATAGCCCCAGTATCTAAGATAGAATGAAACACCAAGTTAAAGAAGAGGAGAAAGCAAAAATAAAATGATTCCTAATGACATTCTGCTATATTCATAGATAAACTATAAATTAGTATATCTAATTCTATAAGTATATCTAATTCTAGAATTAGTGTCTCTAATTCTATTAATGCCTTAGTCAGCCAGCATCAGAGAAGCTTCTTAATGCAGTAGATAGAAAAATAATCAGACCCCAATATCAAGACATTGTACAGAGAATGAGAGATGGAACACTCAGTCCTAAACACGATGTCTCCACCAAATTCCTACCATCATGGCTCAGGGAACCCTGTGGAACAGGATGCAGAAAACTCTAAAAGCCAGAAGAGATAGAGGACACCAAGAAAATAAATCCTTCTAAATCAGTAAGATATATGCACACCTGGATTCATAGGGAATTGAGCCAGCATGCACAGGACCTTCACAGATCTACACCACTTGTGTCCTAGAGCTGAAAGAAAGAAACATCCAATTAACAACCATTTGCAAATGAAAATTTAATTCTCTTCAAGGAACTCTCAGTAGTGAAACACATTAGCCTTTAAATGTAGGCTACATACTCAGCAGGAGATGGACCACAGAAAATGAACTCAGTAATATTTTGAAGGTTCCTTGACTCATAATATCATGTCAGGTATTATCTTATTATTTTATTTATGTTTTCCATTTATATATAATATTTAATCTCTTTTACCCTAAGGACAGTTTATATATCATTTCTCCCATTATACTATTTTATGGAATTTCTGACATAAATGTATGTGTATAAATGGGTAGGTCTCTATTTCTTGTACCTTTTTGGGGGGAGCAGCAGTACATTTCCTCCTATTTGTTTACTTTGTTTGATTCTTGCTTTTTATTTTATTATTATAGTTAGAATTCAATTTTTTTAAATGGGAAAAAAACAAGTTTTCAAATAAAGGGGCAAAAGCTATTTTAACATATTTTTGGGTTGGTTTGTTAGCTAATTTATTTATTTATTTATTTATTATATGTAAGTACACTGTAGCTGTCTTCAGACACTCCAGAAGAAGGAGTCAGATCTTGTTACGGATGGTTGTGAGCCACCATGTGGTTGCTGGGATTTGAACTCTGGACCTTCAGAAGAGCAGTCGGGTGTTCTTACCCACTGAGCCATCTCACCAGCTTAACATATTTTTGTATGTCATAACAGTACATGTTATCATGCATGGCACTACTCTGCAAAAAGGATGAAATAGGTATATCAAAGAATATGGCTTCTCAAATAAGACCCTGGTCTGAAAATTACAAAAGGAATAGTGTCATAAACTTGAAGAAGCCATATACTTTCTTTTTTTCCCTGCAAGTTAAATACGGGTTAGAATTATGATACTGTATTTGAAGGAAGGTTTTGCAAAACTTCAGTGGGATAGTAAAATTAAATTACAGCCTCAAACAACACTCGACAAAGCATTGATTTTCTATGAATTACATGTAAGATAATTTTAAAAATCACAGACTATTTTGTTATTGACAAAATTGAGATTTAAAATAGCATATTTCTCATGCCACAGGAATTCTTAAGATTGAAGAATAGGCAAAAGCAATTTATAATTTTTCATTTAAAATTCACATAAATATTTAAATACTTTCTACGATTAACTTGCTCTCTTTTTACCCTCTTTTTGGATTTGTTTTGAACTTATGTTTATAACAATATTATGCAAGACATATATCTAGCCAGAAAAACTCAGCAGATTATTATCATATTATCATAGACAGAAAAAGGTGGCTGTGTTCTTTTTTTTTTTACCTGTTCTTCTTTCATTTATTACATCCTAAACATTACTTCCCAGCTCTCCTCTACTCCACCATCTCCACCTCCACTCTTCCCATGATCCTCCCTTTCTATTCATAAAAGAGCCGGCCTCCCAGGCATACCAACCATACACATCATATCAAGATGCATTAAGACTAGACACAAATCCTCACATTAAGGCTGGGCAAGGCAATCCAGTAGGAGGAAATGTGTCCCAGAAGCAAGCTAGATAGTCAGAGATACAGCCATTCCTATTGTCACTAGTCCCAGAATACCTGAAAACATAAACAATTACAGTACATGCAATAAATGCAACAGTGCATACAGAAGACCTAGCACAGAGCCATACAAGCTGTGTCTGCGGCCTGTATCTCTGTGAGCCCCTATGAATCCTGCTTAGTTGTTTCTGTGAGATATGTTCTGATAATCTTCTAGACCTCTCTGTCTCCTATAATCATTTATTCTTTTCCTCCTCTGGGATCCCTAACTTTTGGCAGTGGGTCTCTGCAACTGTTCTCATTAGCTGTTGGAGAAAGCCTCTCTAATAACAGTATAGCAGAAATATCATTAGGAATCATTGTGCTGATGTCTTTTGGTGGAAGGTGGTTAGTAGTATTGGGTTTTATTCTACATTTGTGGGCCATCAGACTTCCTGTTTTTTTGCAACCAGGCAGTTTTAGGCATGGGCTCTTTCCTGACTTGGGCCTCTACTTAGACCAGCCCTTGTCAACCTAACTTTTTATGAGACATGTAAAAAATGATTGGATAAGTTAAAGACTATATAGAGCCCATAAAAGTGCTGACTTGAGCAGGTAATATGCCAGTTTTAGTTAGAACCGGGCAACAGGGGATATAAATATTCTTGGACAAGACTTTCCAATAAAAGGACAATACAATGAATGGTTTGAGTGTTTATGGTTCTCAACTGATGGTGCTACTTAGTCTTGTCAAAACAGCAGAAAAAGGACAAATAATGTTCTACATCATACATGAAAAACATACTGAAAATTCAGGAACATCATTGGCAAAATGCACAATAAAAATGGGTAGACAAATGTGAACATGCCATATGGCAGATTACACAATAAATGTTTAATTTAAATTCATGTAATAGGTGAAATATGTGGTGATGTGCTTGAATTTGAGAATACATTACCAGACATTCTTCTCTATTTATACAATATTACTTGATATATACAAGTAAATTTCTACTTTTTTTTTACTTTTCTTTTTACTTTTTGTTTGTCTCAGTTTCCTCATTATACAAATCAGAATACCAGTATAATTATCATAGATATTTATATAGGTGTGATGATTTGAGTACAAATAGCCCCCATATGCCCTTATATATTTGTGTTCTTGGTTTCCATATGGGAGACCTGCTTGGGAAAAAATTAGGAGGTATGGTCTGTTGGAGAAGATGTGGCGCCTAGGTCTGACTTTGAGGTTTTGAAAGACTGTTCTCATTACCAGTGAGCATGCCATTCAAGAGCTGAGCTCTCAGTTGTTCCTGCTACTCTGCCTTCCCCTACCCTCATGGACTGTCACCCTTTAACCTTAAGCCAAAGTAAATGTGCACGTTTCTAAGTTGTTTTGGTCATGATGTTTTATCATAGTAACATAAATGTTACTAATACAATGAGAATTATGCATGGCACATGAAGAATTTAGTACACTTGTCTCACAGTAGTCAATATGTATACTTTCCTTATGAAAATAACATGAAGTTTACTAGAGATATGTGAAGAATTTTGAGAAAAAGGCAGCCATTTATCATAGGAATTAATTAATTAAAGAGGAAAGATAAAAAGATTCCAAGATATCTTAGCCGTTACTTCTATCTCTTCTTCTATATCCCCAATGAGGGTTTAAATGACTATTAAAAATAATTAAATTTTACTTTTGATAACTATAAATGAAATTTCATTCTCATTATTATATCTTCTATTCATTTTTGAAATCCAGCCTTATTCTTGTTTGATCTATCTATCTAATAAATTAAGAATTTTTTTTATATTAGTTGCAATGTTTTGGTCAAGTTAAAGGAAATATATTCTTTCTTATTATAATTGTAATGATTATCTTCAGTACACACAAAAGTTTATAACTCCAAGAAAATCTCACAGGAAATTGGCATAGAACATCCCTGAGCTGTTGTGAAGAATAATCTAGCTGGCCCAGCAGGCTGGAACACTACATGTATATTCTTTAGTGTCAGGCGAGTAGAATACTATACTTTTCTGCAATCTACAGTGTAGTCCTTGTGAGCTATGAGATGCATGAGGTTTTTTTTTTTTTTTTACAACTCTTATTAGTTTATAAAATGGATTTAATTTTGGTCTATCCATAAGTGTATAGTTCATATTTTATTTCGATACCATATTATACAGCCATATTGATCAGCCTTTCCCATTCTCCCTAATTCCATTCCTCTTATCTATAACCTTCTACTCTCTTCCATAATCACATCATTCCCTCTCCAATCTCTATTTCTTAACTTCTCCTTTTTCTACACAAGACAAAAAACAGACAATACTGTTTTTCCAAGTCCTGTTTATTTCACTTAACATAATGATCTCCACTTCTACCAATTATCATGAAAAGTATATAGGTTTTACAGTTCCCTTTTATGAATTCTTATCTTTATAATAGCACAAGAGTACTATAGTCTGCATTCTCTAGAGGAACAAAATTGGTAAGAAGTACATGTACACACATACACACAAGCAATAGAGGGATTTATTAAATCATCTTACTATATTTATAATGCAGAAATGTTTTTCTAGATCCTGAAGATGATGTTATTAAATCATAATGAATAGGAAAGTTAGAATTCCTATCCCTCATTCTCTGTGGGAGATTAGAAGCTTAATATCAATAAGAGCCAATTAGAGGAAAACAGATGTGTATCATATTAAGCAAGCTATACTAACATCCTTCAGTACTCATTCATTCCAGTGCTTATAACATCTCCCATATTATTATAGTGGAGTAGGATCTAAGCAATAGTACTGAAAAATTACTTCTTGTTTTGTTCAACTCCTTATTAGTTAGTTTTACTTTAACACAAACATTGATAACTATTTGTGATGGCAAATGTGTCTGAGGAAATTTTGACCGGAACACTAGGCCCCAGGAAAGTCATCAAATCATTTTAGAATAGTTTGTGTAGAAAACTGATTTATATGAACAGACTTGTTCGGGAATCATTTTTGTTTTCAAGTTCCGTTAAAGCTACTTGTAATACTTACTATAGAGGAAGTTTTCAGTACACTGGAGTAGTGTGGAGATATCCTTCCTAAAGTCTTATTTTCATGCCTATATGAATTCAATATCCTTGAATCACAATTGATTCTAAATTTTACTCTCTATCTCTACAAGTTATGTTTTCAAAAATACTCCAGTGACTCACAAGATGACTCAGTCAGTAAAAGAGACTGATACCAAGTCTGCCCATTATATTCATCTCCAGAATCACATGGCAGAACTGACCCCTGCATGTTGTTCTCTGGTCTCCATGTATGTGCTGGAGCCATATGCCTACCCTTTCCCTTCACAGACAAACAAGCAAATGTTTGAACATGAAGATAAATAATTTCGTACTTTTTAATTGTTCTACAATTTCTAAAAATGGACAACAGGCCGAGGAGAATCTATGAACTAACCACATAGTTTGGAATAAACTGTGTAAATGTAAACACACATTTAAAAGTGCTTATCTAGAGAGTAATTTTTATAAGTAAGCATCCCTGTGTAAATGTAAACATACATTTTTTAAAGTACTTGTCTAGACAGTGATTTTATAAAGGAGCATCCCTGTGGTCTTGGATATCTTGAAATAAGAGAACGTACTGAGCTATAACTTTTAACATTCTTTCTTAAATCAGACTGTTTATGACACTAGCTTTGCAACTTTTGTTTAAAAATAGAGTTTCTATACAACACAAGAATAGGCACCTAGAAAAATTCCTCTTGTTCTCTCTCATCTTGATTGAAAAAGTATGGTTTGAAACTGTAAGATATTCCCTTTCCATAAAGAAATAGGATAGTCAAAAATGTTAAGAGTGTCTAAGAGCAAACAGGGGGAAGAACACCAAGAAAAAATGTTGCTCATTATTAGTTTGAATTTACATCATAAATTCTGAGTCATTTTAATGGTTGAAAATATATCAGGTCTCTGTCAACTGATTCTTTTGGTCTTTATTACAAAGAAGCATCCTGATTTATGTGCAGAGATTTTGGAGATTTGGCAATACCAAAGAGGAGTCTTTAATGAGACTTTGTTTGCAAGCAAGCAAACAAACAAACAAACAAACAAAGAGAAAAACAAAACAAAACAAAATTTAACTGTGCCTTAACTAAGAAACTCTGATTCAAAATCTTTCCAAATACTAGCATCCCAATATAATCCAATTTCATTCTACTTATACATATAATTTTTCTTTGCTGCTTTATTTTCACATTGAAAAATGAAGGTGAACATTTATAATATTAATGCCAACACAACAAGGAAAAAAAAAACCTTTCTGTGATTTAGGAAGAAAATGAATAGTGAGTTTTAGCAAATGTACTCTAAAAAGCCATCCTTATTCTCATACTGCTAGCACCACTTGTAATATGTGCCAGAGAATCAGAGTAGATGATTCTAAGGCAATATTCTAAATTGCATAATGACTTCTATTTCCTATATCTTCTTTAAAGCACTGCTTTCTGTAAGGCTCATATTTTTTTAATTAGGTATTTTCTTCATTTACATTTCCGGTGTCATCCCAAAAGTTCCCCATACCCTCCCCCACCCACTCCCCTACCTACCCACTCCCACTTCTTGGCCCTGGTGTTCCCCTATACTGAGGCATATAAAGTTTGCATGACCAATGGGCCTCTCTTCACTTTATGTTGCACTACAAGTCAAATTTGTTTTGCACTGTGTACTGGCTATTTTTGTGTCAACTTGACACAGCTGGAGTTATCACAGAGAAAGGAGCTTCAGTTGAGGAAATGCCTCCATGAGATCCAACTGTAAGGCATTTTCTCAATTAGTGATCAAGGGGGAAAGGCCCCTTGTGGGTGGGACCATCCCTGGGCTGGTAGTCTTGGGTTCTATAAGAGAGTAGGCTGAGCAAGCCAGGGGAGGCAAGCCAGTAAAGAACATCCCTCCATGGCCTCTGCATCAGCTCCTGCTCCCTGACCTGTCTGAGTTCCAGTCCTGACTTCCTTTGGTGATGAACAGCAGCATGGAAGTGTAAGCCAAATAAACCCTTTCCTCCCCAACTTGCTTCTTGGTCATGATGTTTGTGCAGGAATAGAAACCCTGACTAAGACAAATTGGTACCAGCAGAGTGGGGTATTCCTGTGACAACTTGACCATGTTTTGGGGAGGACTGTGGAAGGACTTTGGAACTTTGGGCTTGAAGATCCATTTGTTGTTAAGAGCTCTGTCAGATGTTGTGTAGGAGCTTGGAAGATAATGCTGAGAACAGTGCAGAAGATGGAGGCCTGGTTTGTGAAATTTCAGAGGGAAAATTAAAGACTCTCTTCAGGGCTATTGCTGTTTTTATTGTGAAGATTTTGTAGTTCTGGTTAGCTGGGGCTGAAGAATCAGCTGTGATTAACAAGATACCAGAACTACTAAAGCAAAAACTTTGCATTACTGGGACTATTGATGCTGGTTAGCTGGAGCTAAGAAATTAGCGGTGATTAAGAAGAGACCAGCATCGTTGAGGTGACATCTTCTGGGAAGTGTTTTCTGAAAGCACAAAGAGGCTGTGTTCCAGAGATAGGCAAGGTTGTACTCCTGCTGCAGCGGGACTTGGTAATGTGTAAGGGTCACCCAGATGGTACTGGTTTTGAAGGCATGAAGGGGTTACACAGAAGCTCAGGCTCGGCACTGTTAGAGGCCATGGAAGGCCATTGGTGAAGGTGCAGCCCCAGTTGTAATTGAAGGCCCAGGACTGAAGGGGTCACGCAGTGTTTTGGAGATGCCAGTACCACGAGATGACCACCAAGAGCAGCAGCAGCAGTGGAGTACAGGCATCTGGAGCCCAGTGGACGACGTGTGTGCTACAAAGGGCATGGCTAGAGAAGTGACCCAAGCCCTTGGAGGAGCCCAGAAGATCGTGAGTTGGATCCCAGACGTTGGACGGTTGGAGATTGATTTTTGCTTTGATTGTGACTGTGCCCTGATATTTTCCCTCTTGAAGGAAGAAACTGTTTTAGTGGAGCCCACAGTTAAGAGACTTTTAATTGTAAAAAGACTTTGGATTTTATATTTTAAAGAGATTGAAATTTTAAGAATATGTAAAGACTGTGGGACTTTTAAAGTTATTTAGATCTTGGGGATGAATAAGAATGTAAGGGTTGAGGCTTACTAGTGATGTGTTTGTGTGTCAAGTTGACAAGGGGTCAATTGTACTGGCTATTTTTGTGTCAACTTGACACAGCTGGAGTTATCACAGAGAAAGGAGCTTCAGTTGAGGAAATGCCTCCATGAGATCCAACTGTAAGGCATTTTCTCAATTAGTGATCAAGGGGGAAAGGCCCCTTGTGGGTGGGACCATCCCTGGGCTGGTAGTCTTGGGTTCTATAAGAGAGTAGGCTGAGCAAGCCAGGGGAGGCAAGCCAGTAAAGAACATCCCTCCATGGCCTCTGCATCAGCTCCTGCTCCCTGACCTGTCTGAGTTCCAGTCCTGACTTCCTTTGGTGATGAACAGCAGCATGGAAGTGTAAGCCAAATAAACCCTTTCCTCCCCAACTTGCTTCTTGGTCATGATGTTTGTGCAGGAATAGAAACCCTGACTAAGACACACTGTAAGTTTAACCTCTTGTCCTCTCTGCTCAAAATAACAGACCTTCTATATTTTCACAGGGCCTAAGCATTACTGGTCTCATTTTTGTTTAACAGATTGCTAAATTTTTAGTACACAAGGATTTAGATATTTCTAAGTAAATTTTATTCAACTGTGTCAAGCATCACTTGACCTCTCTCACTAAAATTTATTTATGTTTTTATTATGTTAATTGCTTTCTCTTTTATGTTTAAAAATGGAACTGATGAAGACCAATGTCCTTTGTTTACCTATAGTATTCATAAAGAGGGAGAGAGTGATAGATGCAGCATTGCCTTTAACACTGGGATTGTTAACATAAACCACAATTAACAATATTGTTCTATTGAATGACCAATTAGCTCTTGGAAATAGTAGTCAATCAGGACAGAATTATCAGTACTTTGTTTACCCCGAGGATCACAACTTGAAAATGATTTCTAACAAACTACATATAAAATCTTGATTTGCAAGAAGGCAGAAATAATACATACAATGAATGGTAAGGAAAAATATTCCTATGAACTTCCTGAATTGAGTTGCTATAACCTCCATTGGGATTAGGAAACAAGGTCCGTTAGCAAAGATCATATGAACTCATAGAGACTGAAGCAGCATGCACCAGACCTGCGTGGATCTGAACCGTGTCCTCTGAGAATATATTATGACTTCCATTTGAGTGTTATCATGGTATTCTTGAATGTGTGAACAAGTATGTCTCTAATTCTTGTGTCGTCTCTTACACTCTTTCCTGCTGTGATTGGTTCTGTTTAACTGCAATGTGACAGGACTTGTTTTATATTTATATTTATGTTATAATATTATATATTATTATATATTGTATTATATATTATATTATATTTAAAAAGAAAGAGTAGATAGATGAATGAAGCCTAGCCAATATGGTAAAGGTTGATGACTGACGTGTCATCTCTACCTGGTGGGGAAAAAAAAAAATCATTTTCTCCAGTGTAATGACTTTGTGTATATCAACCATTCCAGGGAAGTCCTCATGTTCAGGAATAATATATCAACATATAATGGACTCTTTAGTTTGTTTCTTTTTATGCATGTGCATATACGTGCTTATGTTCATGTGTATGTGTGCTTTATTTGGTTATAGCTTGGTGGGGTATTTTGTTTGTTTGATTGTTGGTTGGTTGGTAGTTTTTGTTTTTGTTTTCTTTTATTTTGCTTATCTGGACTTGGGGGTTTGTTGTTGTTTTATTGTAGGGAATTTACTTTGATTTACACATCCTTTTATGTGGGCAAGATGTTGGTAGCAGAAGCTTGAGCAGCTTCTGGTTATACTACATCCACAGTTATGAGGCAAAACGACGAAATCAGGTCCTTAGACAACTTTCTCCTTTTGATTCAGTTCAGAATTTCAGTTTAAGGAATGATGTTTTGTTCATTCTATTATCCTAATCTACATAAATCCTCATAGATATGCCCAGAGGCTAAGTAAATCTAGATAATCCTTCATAGTCAGGTTCTGAGGACTGTTGCCTAGATGATTTTATTTCTGTTGAGAGGCTTAAAAAAATCTTGATTCCATCTTGTGTTTGTCTCTACTTTGTTTTTGGAATTTGAAATAGACACTGCCCAGAGGTAAGTAAGACCCAGGTGGGTATGTAAGAGAGAAATGTTGACTATATATCATCAGAATTCATTAGGTTCACAATAGTTCTGAACTAATGTCATAAGAAAAATCATAAAAATGATTATAATAAACACTATAAAGATTTTAAAAACTTGTCGATGGATACTGGATTCAAGGTGAACTCAGAACATTTTACTTTTACTCTGGGAGAAATATAAGACTATTCTCTCTGTTTCACAGATTAAGTAAAATAAAAATGATAAAAGACAAAGAGGCATGTAGAGGGAGAGAAAGAACCCTAAACCAAAATTTGTCGGTTGTAAATTTTAAGGAATTAAATTTCCATTTTAATGACAAATGTATCCCTAAGGAAGTCTACTTTTAAAAAGCTGTTAATGAGAGGTATAAAGTAACATGCCCAATTTTAGTTATTTACTAAAAATAAATGTAATATCAGAATCATTTGTTCTTTTTTTATTTTCAAATCTTATTGTTTTAAAGTCAATGGTGTAGGATTTATGTTGCAGATAAAAAAAACCAAAAACAAACAAACAAACAACAAAAAAACAAAAAACAAAATTCTTTCTACTCAAAAGAGGTTTTGCCCTGACTTTAACTAAGACTTAGCAATGGGAGCTAGAAAGCTTGAATGGACCAGCTCCTGTAATCAGGCAAGACTGCCAATAGAGGGATTGGCAAACCAATCCAACCACAAAACCTTGGACCCCTATTTGTCCTGTCTACAAGATGTATAGGGGTAAAAGATGAAGCAGAATTTAAAGGAAGTTCCAATCAATGACTAGTCCAGCTTGATCCCCATGCAGTGAGAGGGAAAACACTAGGGACACTATTAATAATATTCTGCTATACTTGCAGACAGGAGCCTAGTGTAACTGTCTTCTGAGAGGCTTCACTCAGCAACTGATAGAAACTAATGCAGACACCCACAGCCAAATGTTAAGGGGATCTTGGGAAATCCTGTGGAAGAAGGGGAGGAAGGATTGAAGGAACCAAAGGCATCAAGGAAACCACAAGAAAATATACAGAATCACTTAACCTGGGCTCTTGGGCTCATAGGAACTCATTTGTCAATCAGAGAGCATGCTCAGATGGTATGGACCTAGGCTTTCTGCCCATATGTAACAGTTGTGCAGCTTGGTATTCATGAGTCACCAAAAGTAGCAGCACGGGTGGTCTCTGACTACATTGCCTGCATTTGGACTTCATTCCCCTAACTGTATTGACTTGCCTAACCTCAATATAAGAAGAACCTAGTCTTATGGCAACTTGGTGCCAAAGCTGTTTGGTATGTATGGGAGGACTCCGTTTTCATAAAGAAAAGGGGAGAAGGGTTTGATGGGGAGCTAAAAAGGAGGTAGAGAGAAACTGGAAGAAGAATAGGGAGGGGAAGCTAGAATCAATTATTATATAAAGTAAATAAATAACTTAAAATGTCAAAAAGTTTTGTAAGCAATCATATTCATTAGATATACTCAGTATTAAAAATAAGATCCTTGAGATTTTAGAAGGGTAATTCGTATCACTTCTCAGTCTTTTGGCTAAGATCAAGTGTAGAAGGATAAGTTGTAAAATATATCCAGTTCTGGGTATTTCAGAGTTACCAGGAAATAATTACGGACTTAAAGCATATACTTCTTCTTTATTTAATCATCTTTCCTAGGGTACATGTTTTGTAGTTACATGATATCAACATCACTCATTTTAATAGTTGCATATTATTCCATTTTATGGATGTACCTTAGTTTATTGCTGGTGATAAAAATTAATCGTGGCTATTTTTCAAACTAATTTTCACCTCTTTCATCTTTCATATGCCTTTTATCACCTATCCAAATCTGCATGTCCCATCACTCAAATTACTTTCATTATATCATTTCTTGGAGATGTGCCCAACATAATAACTCAAAATTTGTTAGTCATCCTGAAATGCTTTATATGATTTCCCATCTCTGTGGTCAAATATTTGTCATTTTTCTGAAGGAGACTGTATTAAACAAAAGTTTGAAGGTAGGAGAGCTTACATTCTAATTTTTTTCTAAAATAAACATGTTGCTTTGGACAACTCAAACTCTCTGGAGGCATCAATTATTTCTTCATAATAATGGCAGCATTTGAAACAATTAGTTTCTAAGAGATTCTAACTGTACATTGCCCAACTTTTCTATATATTTTAATAAGATCAAACATATAATGAATAACATGTTATCTTGAAGTGTGTTTTATATGTATGGTGTGGTATTGAGTGCATGAGTATGCAAGTGGTTTTGTTTGTGAATAGGTTCACTCAAGTGTGTGTGTGTGTGTGTGTGTGTGTGTGTGTGTGTGTGAACACATATTTCTGTTGCTTGTGTCCCAAGGTTAATGTAAGGAATGGAGATATACTACATCAACACTATTACTTAAACTCTTCAGAAGCTATGCTGCCAATTTTGATAAATTTATTCAACATTCATGGAAGTAACTTTACTTCCTATGTGAAGGTCACATAGGAACTTTTATAATCAAAGGGCTTATAACTACATCAGGCATCTTTGATCATTAGAGGCAGTTTTGATATGTTAGGCAGACCAAAAAGTCCCTGGTCTTTTATCAAGGTCATTTGCTATTTGGACATTTCTTGTTTGGCTATATCTCATCCTGAGATAGTTAACTATGCTGTAGAAAATATTCCAGCTTTAGCTATCTTGACTAGACTCCAATCTTCACAAGGTAATTCATATGCAAATGTAGCTTATTCCAAGTAGCCAAGTTTATTGATGTCCATGGGTGCTACTAGGAAAAGTTCAAAACATGCCACAAGCAATGGAACTTGTCTTCTGGTGACAGTTTTTTCTTTTCTGTTGTGTGGAGTTTATGTAATTTTGGGTTTGATTTTGGTTTTACTTTGACACTCACTTGCTACATTGTCTTGAGTCTCATTACTCATCCTCTTGAGAGCAAGGTGTTATAGCAACAGAGCAATACACCCAGCTCTGATTGAACTAGATTTAAAAAAAAAATAAGGCTGAGCACAGGTTGGTTACTGTCATATAGTTATTTACAATATCTGAACAGATATACTATGATCTATAAAGTCAAGAGGTTGAACTACATAAACTTATGGAACATTTTGATTCTAGAAATCTAGAACTTGGGCAGATAAGACTCATTATAAGATAAAACACATATAATTTATCTGTTCCTCTTATTTTTCTAAAATTGTAATTTAATTTAAAAACTGTCAAGAAAGTATATTTTCTAAAAAAGATGGACTGTTTTTCCTTTTTGTTGAGAAGACATTATTTTGAATGTTCTTTAAGTAGAATAAAAAGCTTTTTGATTTTCTCTAAGTAACTTATAATGAATATATAATTTCAGAAGTTGAAATTCGTTAAAGACTTGAAAAGAGTTAATGCCAAGAAAAGGATTCTCTTAATTTAGCTTCTCAAAATAAAATATTTTTACATCTCACATGTGCACATCCAGATAAACTTAAGTGTGATTATGCAAGAAAACAAGAATAAAAGCTATAAAAAACAAAGTATTGTGTTAAATCAGGAAGCTTCTTCCACTTCATTTGTTTTACTAACAAGCAGATGTGTTTGAATATGAATGTTTGAATTAATTATGGCAATATATACCTTAAATATTATTATATTTGGTATCACTGCAAATGACCTAATAATAATTATATCAGAAACTCAAAACACCTTTGTACTGTATGATTTAAAGCACTTAAATTGTCCTTGATGTTGTTCATATTAAGTATAATATACAGTTATAGGTTTATAGTTCTCTTTTTAATCTTTTAAGTACTAGAGGCTTAGAAACTCGAGGCTGTGAGAGCTGCCAAAGGTGGTAACTTTAGCGTTAGTTCCATAATTCAAAGAATAAAATATCCTTGCTGAGAGAGAGTGTGGTGTCGTGTCTGCTCTTGGCCAGCAAGAGCAACACGACCACCAGTTCTTCTAACAGCAGTTTATTCAGCAAGCTTCAGTCTTCATCTCTCTCACTTCATCTTTTTCTCCCCCGAACTCTGGGCCTCTCACTCTTATATACTCTCAGTCCCCATCCACTCACAGCAGGCCACATCACCTCACCAGGCACGCAGCTTCAGCCAATCAGGGAGACAGGGGCATGTCTCCACCAAATATGGACTTGTTTACAATGCCAGCATCATGGTGCACCTGTGCAGCTCTACAATGGTCGTGGCTTATTTTCAGGTGTATGAGGAAGTCAGGTGCAAGTCATAAGACTTAGTTGCAGTCCTGGGTGCCATCTTGGGACTGCTGCCACACCTGCTCCTCACAGTGTGGGATTTAGGGAGAAGTTTAGTATAGATTTTAGGTAGGAACTTATGAGGGAGAGAGAAGATGGTAGAAAAGGAGAGAGAAAATATACTTACATTGCAGGAGAGAGAAAATAGACTTACATTGCAGGAGAGGACCCAGGAAACAGCATATCAATGACCTATTATTTTAGGGATATTTAAAAATGACTTTTGGCAGATGAGATATTGGGAGGAAGATATGTAGAGGAATCTTAATCCAGCACCATAGCTGCTCTGGTATGAAATCATAGATAAATATATGATCCATCTAGGATGCAGACACACTGCACATCTTTAATCCTTCTGGCTGGAATATATAACTTTAATCCCTCTGGCTAGAATACAAACAAGCCTTTAGTATACATTTCGGTAATGACATAAAAAGAAGGGGCAGATAAAATGATGAATTAAAGGAATATTTGACAGAATAAATCAAATATAGGATACACCCAGCTATCACAAGAACAGACAGGAAAGAGACTATTTAAGTGCAGTGAGGGAGAGAGAGTTGATCATTCAGAGTTCATAGAGAGCAGTTCAGCTCAGTTGACTTCAGCACAGTGCAGTTGAGTTTGGAGCAGTTTAGTTTAACAGCTGCAGTGAACCAGCCAGCCAGAGATCAGAAAGAGCTAGAAAGAGTTAGTTTATTGATCAGTAAACCTCCAGGATGATAATTACATGTGGTGAATAAAAGCTACTTTGACAAAGAAGAGCTAGTGCATCCAGTTGTCTCACACAGGTACTCAAATGTACTCTCTGTTTCAGTGTCCTGCAGTGTCCTGGCAGAGGTGTTCATTTAGGATATAAAAAATAAACAGGAACCACATCCCTTTGACATTACCTGCCACCAGCAATAAACATATAGTAGGTATTCTTAGAGCCCGTTTTATACTTCAGCACTGACTATCTCCTGTTCTCAACTTGGTAATACATGTGCAATGTGTAATTAATGCTCTGCTTAGCATGCTCCTCTCTTCAAACATTTATCATATCTCTGTGCTTGGAAGCTTTGAACATCTCTCTCTCTCTCTTAGTTCTTAACCAAATAAATGATGAGTTCTTCTGGATTATCTTCCCATATGAATGGAAAAAAAAACCTGTGGTACATATACATAATGGAAATTTAACAATAAAGAAAATTGAAATTTGCAAGTAAATTAATGGGACTAGAAAAATTAAAGAATTAGGGTACCAAGGCTCAGCGAATGAAATACAAGCCTAAAAGATAAGTACTGGCCTCATGCATGTATCTTAGCATCCAATCTTTAGGTTTTAGTTGTTGTTGTTGTTGTTGTTGCTGCTGCTGTTTTTGTTGTTGTTTTATATTTTACTATAGCATATATGGACACCAAGATATTACAAAGGGACCACTAGAAATGAAAACATATTATGGGAAGGATGTGGCAGAACACAGGTAAAATTAAAGTTAAGAAGGAAAATGCTGGGAACAGAAAATGATAGGGAGGTGAATGGAAAAAACAAGAGGGAGAAGGAAGTCGATTCGGTATTGCCAAAATAAAGGAATGCTAAAGTGAAATATTACATCTTGTAACCCAACAAAATATATATTTATTGCAAATTTTTTTCAGAAGGTATAAACCCTCTATGGCTTGATATTGTGAGTCCTAAAAGTCCATAGTCCTAAAAGTACTAAAAAAATTCAAATTCCCAGTATAAAATATCATAACCTGAGCCTTTGGCTAAATAGTTCATAGAATCACCCCACCCAAATAAACAGGCTCTTACCATTCTTCTTTGCTGACCACTCAAACTAGAAAATAAGACTGTTGCTAAAACACAATATACCTGTTGTGGAAGAGTTAGAGAAACCAAGCTACTTGAGATAGAAACTTCCTGTCTGTTGGCTATCATTCACAATGCTAGACGATGCTGTGAAGTGTTTTAGGAGTTAAAACAATATCAATAATTTTATCCAGTTGTGAGATTTATGAGTTATAATACCATTCTACTAGACAAGATATGTCCACTTATGCAATAGTGGTTTGACTATTATGGAGGTTGCCAATCACTTTCTAACTGAGACTGAGGCCTGCTTCACAGAAGTAACCACATGCCTGGTATTGTAAACATGGTCAAAGCATATGGCTAGGAAAGTCATGGCAAGACTATTATTATTCAAAGGGACTTACTACAGCTATTTAGCTACGTAGATATAACACTAAACTATCTTTAAATATTTGTGTATAAATCTATAGACAAAGCTCATTCACAGACTGAATCAGAAGGTACTTTATGTAGTCAAATCAGTGAATGGCCTTTCAAAGGACTGAAAAAAACTGTAGATATGAATGTTCTGCCCCATGGCTTGGTAAATATTATACATGAGGATCAGAAGAATTTAAGAACAGAACATCTTCTGCATATAATACCACTATACGTATAGTCTTAGTCTTGAAATCATATTACTTGCCCTGGCTGTGCATCATGGTACCCCAATCAAGAGTAATCATATCCAGATGAGGAAATCGTGGGTTGCCTTTCCTCATCAATGATCATTATTGTCTTATTCTTGCAGAGATATGGTTTATTTTAATATTGCCAACTTTATAATTACATTAATAATGAGCATTAAAAATATTCTACCAGTACTTTTACTATCATTTGATAAAAGATAATTAATAGTACAGGAAAAATAAATTTTAAATTATCATATATGACCATTTTTTAACACAAACCTAATGCATCCTCTAAAATTATGTCTAGGTTATAGAAAAGATGAAACAGTTTTGCTAACAATAGCCAAGAAACAAACAAAAAAAAACCTAAATGAGCAGTATCTGAGAAATAATGTGGTATATCTATAGAAGCAATTTTAATAGCACAATCAGATAACAAGAATAATAAAGGCAATAATAAAATAATAAAAGATATACCATAAAGTCTAGATTCTTCAAAATCTCCTTTCCTGTCTATTGTCCAAAAGTACCTGAGATATAAGAGAGAAAAAATTCTATGCCTCGTCAGAATCTTTAGCAACTTTGACTTCAGGAAAAAAGAAAATACGCAAAAAAAAAATAATAATAATTTCTGTAATTAAAATTTTAAAAAGCAAGCAAATCCTGACTGCATTATATAGATATCAAAAACCTATTTATTAGTACAAGGAAAATAAATGCTTATATTCCCTAGCATACAAAATCTTCTGCTATCCTTTTAGGTAAAGCCCATGAACATAAATACCAGAAGTGTCCCTTAGCAGGGAAATATATAAACAATTTTGGATTTACCAAATTAAATGTGCATGATAAGATCTAGTTACAAGAACATGTGGACTACTAGCAAATGTATGTATAAATCTACAATAATAAAATGTATGCTGAGGGGAAGAAGCCAGAGACAAGATCCACTTTGTAAGTCTACCTATAAAAATTTTAAAAACAACAGTGTCAACGACTGTAACAAATCATCTACTCAAAGCAACAACAAAATTCCCCAGAGGACACAAGGAAATTGCAACTTGCACTTGATGCTGTATTTAGGAAGACACAGAGAAGAAACTATAAAATGTAAGACAAAATCTTAGTCAATGCTGTACATGTTTGTTTTCTTGGTTAAGTAATGATTAAACATAATTTCTATGAAATTATACATGTATATTTGCTGCACATATTATCTAACTAAATATGAGCAACATACAGATACAGCCTATTATGTCATTATACTTATGATTTTTTAATGAATTGAAAAATGCATCATTGTCATTTTGTGAGAATTCATTCATTTGAATGTTGCATGGGTAAATTTCACTGACAGCTTTGTTATACATCCTGTGATGAGAATGCACAAGTTCCACTGTGAGAAACAATCATTAGCTTAACAGACTTTCTTGAGTATGGAAAGGTTCATATCTTATGCCACTTTTCCAAGGGAACTTGTAGCCAAGCTCGTGGATTGATGCTCTATCAGAATTTATATAATTTGACAAATAAATTCAAACTTCAATAAATTTATACAAAATCCTGCAAAGGTAAATTAACTGGCTGAGAAAAAGTATAGATGTATTGACTTTTATTAGTATTCAGCCATGTATAAGCTCCATTAGCATTTTAGAAAGGTCTTTACAGGAGTCTAATGAGCACCCAGTATAATTTTATCTTTGATAAGTTGCTATTTACCTTTTCTGATTCTTTACTGGAGAGAATTTCAGCTATAGCTTACACTTTCCTTTGTCTATTGTTTGTTTGTCTGTTTTTTGAGGCAAGGTTTGTTTGTTTATAGTTCTTTCTCTCTTGGAACTTTTTCTGTAGACCCAGATTACCTCACACTCAGAGATCAGCCTACATCTGTCCCCCAAATGCTTGGATAAGGCCTGAGCCAAAACACTCAGCTTTTATAATGTACAGCTTTGGCACTTTTCACTAAATTGTCTTCTCTTCCAAATTAAACTACCAATAAAATTGTAGGTTTTTGAGGACAAGTTTGTTCATGCTGAGTGCAGTTAATAATAAATGAGCAAAGGTGAGTATGTGTACATGCATGCAAGTGTGCTCAATACTATCTGGTATTCTTACTTTCAGTAAATTTACATATATAGCAAAAATTCCTTCAAATTTGATTTTGACATGTTGAGGAGATTATTAGCCATTTATCCAATATTCAAAAATATCATATTAACTGGCAGGCATAATGAGAACTAAACAAAAAAAAGAAGAAGAAAAGAAAAAAAAAGTAATGTTAAGTGAAGGAAGTTGGAAAATGCTAAGGAAAATGTAATTTGAATCTGCTGTTATAATTATCCATGATGCTTTCAATTTATATGACTGAATTGCCTAATTTCAAAGCCTGCAGCCAAAAAGACAGAACAGAAAATGAAATATACTCATTTCACTATTGACATCTTTCCTTTCATGAGATCCATTGCACTCAGAAGAAACTTACACTTTAGCACTCATGTTAGTAGATTCATAGTTGTCTCACCCAGTTCTCTCTCTCTTCAGAATATTCTAGGCAATACTTTTCTAGAAATTTCTGTGTCCTTTTGATACTTTCTTCTTCTCAATAATTTAGATAACATATGAGAATTTCCTGAGATTAAAATGGACAGTATTGCTCTTTCTATCTTGAAAGGCAAGGAAATAGTCACCTAATGGTTCTCACAATAAACTTTCCATGTACTCTACCCTCATCTTCAGTGATGTCCCAGCCTCACTGTGTGTTTGGATAATGAGAGAAAAGTAAAGAAAGACAAGCTGATGTGAGGACCTGCATTCATCACCAAACACTTCTCCAAAATAAAAGATCTCCATTCTTTGATGTGTTCATTGTTGCAATTTCCACCCTATGTAATCAAAACAGTTCCCTTGCAACATTTGTGTGACAGCCATATATCATTACTGGCACCCAAAATGACTTCTTATGGCAGTGTCTTAAAAAGTTCTGTCAATTCTTATAAATGATTTTGGAGCAAAAGTCACTGATAAAGACAGTTTGTCAGGAGAGAAAGAATTGTCATTTATTATCAGAAGAAAGGAGATGAAAACTTGTTATTTATATATAGCATTTTAAATGAAAACTTTAGCTCAATTTTGTAAACAGTTCTAAAGACAAATTTTTAAAAGGGAAGATTCATCCTTTTTTGTCATAGGAAGCTGAAAATTGTCTCTGTCCTGATACCCCCTTATATTATTATTTATGAACAATTTTTTATGGCTAGGCCCAGAGAATTTTTATGAGAAATAATTTATAGGTAAAGGAAACAAGGAACTCTTAATTTTTGTGCAATTTTGTTACTCTAATAAATTACCCCAATATGTCTTAAAAATTAAACTACTTTTACAGCCAAACTACATCTTTTTTTCCCTTTAATCCTTTTGCTAAAATCCTTATGAAGTCACCTCTGACTTTTCATTTGTACTATATAATTCCTGTAATCACAAATAGATTTTGTGGTGACTGACAACTGCTGAGCCTGCATTTAGCTTTCTGTCACAACAATCAGACTCATGGACAGGCAAATAGATTTTTCTTGCCTAAGTAATTTACAAAAACGTATATATTTTGTTCTTTCTTAAAGAGTCTGTCATGTTTCTAACAGACTTGAAAGGATTCTTCTGGGAATGCTTTTCATTTTATTTAATCTTTACAATTAAATGGTGCATGCCAGTTTGATTATCATCATCACCATCATTATTATTATTATCATAAATATTAATGCTTTTAGATGTTTACTTATGATTTTATTAATTAGTCTATTGAAAGCCTTATTTCTTTAATAAGAATTAATAAGAAGCATAATAAGATTATGCTATGGTGCTTTAGAAAATAACTTCCATGGGGTTATCTGTTTGCTTGTTTTTGTTTGGTTTGTTTGTTTGTTATTTTTTTTGTCTCAAACAAATAAAGTCATCAAATTCTACTTACTTCCTTATGGTGAGATTTATAAAGCATACATGTTTTAAATTCTACAGAAAATATGTTAGTTTTAATGGTATTAACTCTTGTTAAATTTTTAGCTAATGAAGAAAGCAAAAATTCCATCTGTTTCTTCAGCTATGTTACACAACCACCATATTAAAAAAAATTAAACATTCAAAGTATTGAGAACATTTTCATGACCTAACAGCAGTTTCTGTACCAGAAAAGGGAGCAGATCTTGCCTGTGTTTTGAGTCAAACCAAAATGAGTTTACATAAACCTTGCATTATTTCACAAAATACACCCAAATTTATTTAGTGTATATTTATAATTAGATTAATACTACTTACTTATGTCAAAAACTCCATTTGAATGGTTGTAAAAGTACTGCTATGTAAGAATTTTATGATAGTATACATAAACAACCCTTTAAATTGCACCAGAGAACTACTACAGCTGATAAGCAACTTTAACAAAGTAGCTTGATATAAAATTCACTCAAATAAATCAGTTGCTTTCCTTTATACACATGATAAACAGGCTAAGAAAGAAATTATGGAAACAACACCCTTCAAAATAGTCACAAAGAGTATAAAATATCTTGGTGTAACTCTTACCAAGTAGGTGAAAGATCAGTATGAAAAGACTTTAAAATCCCTGAAAAAAGATATTGAAAAAGGTCTCAGAAGATGGAAAGATCTTCCATGCTTATGGATTAGTAGGTTCAACATAGTTGAAATGGCCATTTTACCAAAAGCAATCTAAAGATACAATGCAATACCCATCGAAATTCTAACACAGTTTGTCACAGATGTGAAAAGAACAATTCTCAACTTCATATGGTAAAACAAAAAGCCCAGCATAGCCCCCCAAAATTCTCAACAATAAAAGAATTTCTGGGAGGAATCAAGATCCCTGATGTACTACAAAACAATAGTGACAAAAACAAACAAGCAAGCAAAAAACCAAAAGAGCATCATATTTATATAGATACAGGCAGATCGATGGAATAGAATTGATGATACACTCAATCATTGACAAAGAAACCAAACTTATAGTGGAAAAAGGAAAGCATTTTCAGTAAATGGTGCTGGTCTAATTGGGTGTCTGTATGTAGGAAAATGAAAATAGATCCACATTTACCACCTTGCACAAAGATCAAGTCTAAGTGGATCAAGGACTTCAAAATTAAACCAAATATACTGAATCTAGTAGAAGAGAAAGTAGGAAAGAACCTCAATCTCATTGGCACATGGGAAATTTTCCTGAACAGAACACCAATGGCTCAGGCTCTAAGATCAAGAATTGATAAATGGGACCTGATGAAAATGGAAAGCATCTTTACCTTTCTCTCTCTCCAAAGCAAAAACAAAAACAAAATCACTCCATAGAAACCCCCATAAAAGTGGAAAACTGACAACTTGATAAGAAGAAATTCAAAAGACAAAAAAAGGTGAAACAAAACAAAAAAGCGAGCGCGCACACACACACACACACTTACATACATACACCACAAAGGGAGTCCTATTTCTGTTTTCCCACTACTCCAGGCTATAGATCTTGTCCTGGAGTTTGCTTTATTCAACACACACACACACACACACACACACACACACACACACACACTTCAAATGGAATACATTTTCTGTCTGCCAACTATTCTTGGCCATGGGACCTGCCCTGGGGTGTGTTCAATATACCCAGTGACTCTCCATTGGATAAAGCTGACATTCGCTTTTTAAGAACTTTTCAGTTAAGCTTAACTTCTTCGTTAGGGGTATTATTTGTGTCCACTTCTCCTTTTCAGTGCTGAAATTTTGTCTAGTTTGAACCTGTACAGGTCTTATGCATGCTTTCACAGTCTCTGAGTGCATAAACATATTAATTCTACTAGGCATTGAACATACCATTTCCTTGTAGTCATCCTCCACCTCAGAGGCAGTAATTTTTCTGCCTCTGCTCCTGAATATATTTAGAAGTCTTGAGTAGATGGGAACATCCCAATTAGGACTGAGTGTTAAAAAGTCTCTCATTTTATGTACATTGTTTAGTTTTGATCTCCTTATTAATTAACATATACTCTAAGAAGAAGCATTTATAACATTGGTTGAGCAATGCTCTGCTTTCTGGTTATAATAATATATCATCATGAATCATTTTATTGCTTTGTTCCTTTACTAGAATAATAGTTGTAGGTTTTTCTTTAGGCCCACAGATGATAGAATCTCAAGCTCTTGACCATTTTAGTCAGTTTAGTCTTAGGTATAGATTACAATCTTTGAAGTTTTAAATCCAATTAAAAAGAATTGTTTCCACCCATCACATTTGTACCACTATTACATCAGTAGGCAAGTATATTTTATAACCCATTCTTCTGAGTACCATACTTTAATTTCTTTAAAACTTTATAGTTTTTGTAAAACTCACAATTTCTTATATGCAGCATGGTATGTATATGTATGTAACATGATTACAGCAGGAAGAAAAGAAATATTTTATATTGCATAACCACATATTTTATATCTATAATTAAGAATGTCTGTATCTTACTTTTAGAAGATATCCATGTCCAATCCAGAATTGTTAACTGTTGATATCTGACTATATTAAATGTGGAAATTTTACTTTTACTCAATCTACCAGGCTAGAACAATCTTTTCAATCTTGAGAGCAACAATTCTTATACAACTTTTATGTTTTACAAGCAATTATAAGTAATTTAGAAATAATTAAAAGTATTCAGAGTTTAGTGTATAGGCTATATTCACGTGGTATACCATTTTATGTATAGCATTTAAATATCTGTGGATTTGGGTTTCAATGTCATATATAGGGGAAATTACTCTTTAATAGTGAGGGACAGCCCCGTTTAACTGCTTAACATGCAAATAATTGAGATTATACATATTTTCCTTCAATATCTTACTCAGTTAACATCTCTCAGTTCTGAGCTAATTGATTATATTTTTGGAAATTACACATTTCCTTTCTTTTGAGGCTAAATAGTATTCTACTGATAGCACATATTGTATTTTGTTTATGCATACTTTATCAGACTATTAGCTGAGTTCATCTTTTGTATATGGAAGTAATGACAGAATGGACATAGAAATAAAAATGTGTTCTGGCCTAATGATTCATTTTAAAAACATGAATGAATTTAATAGTTTCAATATGAATTGTTATTCTCCAGTTCATAAGTTAAACATTTGTTCTCAGTCTGTAGTGATAGTGTGTGTGGGTCTGATAAGCTCAGGAGTTTGGGGTTAATTGAAGGAAGTGCATCACTGAAGACAGATCATAGGTGACCCTTGGACTGCTCCTTTTGCTGTTCTCTCTGTGGTGAATTGAGTAGCTCAATTCTACCATGCCTTATCATCCATGGTGGATTAAAATGAGGACCAAAGTAGATCTTTATTGCTTTTTTAGTAGTTCATGAGAGGCATTCTATGACAGTGATGCAAAAATCATACTAGTACAAAGTATTGGTACAGAGAAATAGAGAAATTATGATGACAACTTTGCCATGTCATTCAGAAGCCATTGTAATTTGTCTTTATGAAGAATTTGAAAAAGATTACATTGCAGACTCAGTCGGAAAAGAGATGCATGCAGAGCTTAATACTGATCACTATGTCAGTGCCCATAGGAATGACTACAGAAAAGTTTGTGTTGATGAATTGGAAAAGAGTTTAAGGACCATATTGAGAACTAGATTCGTGTCAGTGATGCTACATTTTGTCAAAGAATTTATACACAGTGGGTCCATACCCTGAGACACTGAATAATATGTAGTTTAAAAGCAACAGTCTAACTAATCTGCTGGAGAACATACCAGTGTAGATCAGCATCCAGTCTTTGTCATGAGTATTGCTGGCCGCTTTTAGCTAATTCTACACTGAAATTCTGAGAAACTGCAAGAGAGGGAAGTCTGAACAAACTTCAGCTTTCCCAGAAAAGAGGTATTCATAAAGTTGTATTCAAGAAAGTTGTTTCTCTAAAGAGACCAATGGCGTGGGGCATTAGGAGAGAGTTACTACCCTTGCTGTAACATAAAGCCTAACCAAAACAGCTCAAGAGACCAGCAGATTATTGTGGGTCATGGTTGAGGATTGCCAGTTTGGATATGTTTATTCAGAACTTAATGGGTCATAAAACATAGAAGGAGGAATACCAGATCTGTTCAAGCATATCACTTCCAGATGATTCTAAAACTAGTAAAGTTTACAGATAAAGACTAAGCATCACAGAAACCTTCTGAAAAATCTCATAAACTGGTCCAGTTCTATACATTGCAGGCAAAAATACACAAAGTTTTAACTTCTTTGCAAAACTTGATCTTGATTTTGGCAATTGTATCTGGGGCCTACCTTGGCTTAAGGTCATCAGAAAAGGGGTTTACATTAATTCAGATATCTAGAAACTCAGAGGCCATGATAATCATGCTCCAAGAGGCCAGAATACTAATAAGGCATATGTTAGTGTCATTCATGAGGTACTAATTTTTCATGCATGTCCAATGTAAAGGTTTTACACTTTGAGGCTTCATCCCAGAAGTCTCATGAAGGTCTTGGAAGCCAGGTAATGGAGCAGGATATAAATTCCCCACAGATATTCTACAAAATGCAATGATGTCTGGGGGGTTGAAGGCAAAGCTTCAGTAGAATATAGAATGTACTGATGATGCCAGGAGCTACTTTGAATTTACACTCTAGAGAAATATTTAAGCTGTTGCGATATTGAGAACCCTTGGAACTGAGCCAAATATATTCTATTTTATGAAATGGCCAGAAGTCTTATTTACCAAGAGTAGATTTAAAAAAAAAAAAGAGTGGACTTTTGTATGACAGTATAAATGCTCTTTATAATCTAAAGTGTTAGAATGCCTGCTCTTAAGATATTGATATTATTTCAGAATGATCTGGAAAATTAGAAAATGGGGTCAGTTAGAGAAAGAAGATGAGTAGAAAATACGATCAGAGAATGAACATGGCTCTCACTATCCTCATCTCCCCTCTTCCTTTATCTAATGACATGAAGAACTCCATCCTTTTACCTACATAGTGTGTTCTGCAGTCCAACAATCATGGAATGAAAATTCTGAAAACTCAAATCACAATTAGCCTTTCCTGGTAAGTGTGGTGTAATACTCAGTATCTGCATCAGACTGTAATAGCTACCTTAAAGGTGTCTTTCAAGGTCTTCAATGACTACATAACAAGCTAAGGACAGTCTGTATACATTAAGACTACGTCAAAAAGTCTTTCCTCTCTTGGGTTTCTCATTAAAGGTATTATGCAAAATTAATATGTTTCAGAAGACAGAGTGTCAGTAGCATCATTTTAAATTTATTTAAAAAGACTCATCCTATTTTCACTTCTGTGACAGGCCTAATAGATGGGAAAATATTTTACTATTGTATATTTGTATTATTATGATGAGTAGTAAGGTCATACCCCATTCCATATACTTGATGACCATTTATGTTTTAGAAAAGAATTCAATGAGTTTGTTATTTATTTAATTTGCTTTTACAGTAAAACGGAATGAGCACATTATATATGTTTGTTATTAGATTTCTAGCTCACAAATATTTATTTGTCCTGGAGAGTTATTTCCTTTTCATATTGTTGAAAGATTTTTGCTTGGATTTTTTTATTTGATTTGTTTTAGTGAAAAGTAATATATTTACGTTTGCTATCATCTTACTGTTTGCTTTTTGCTTTCATTGACTGATGCTTTGATGTGATATCCAGAAGATCATAGCCAAGGCCAATGTCAAGAGTCTTCTCCTGCCTGTTGTCTTCAAGGAGTTTCATGGTTTCAGGTCATGTCTCTAAGGCTTTAATCCATTTTGAGTAGACTGGATGTACTTTAGATATCCCCAAAGAATGGATATTTTTAAAAATCAAACTTAGGATGAAAATAGAATGAAGAAAGATTTTTTGCTACCAGGGACTCAAGTTCTAAATAAAATATTGCTTTAAAGGAGCTTAAGTAGATTTCAGAAGACAACAAAAACCAATGTCTGTACTAATATTACCATCTGGTGGAAGATTTTACATCTCAAGAAATTTGGCCGAGGCAAAAATAATTTCAGATTGTTTGTGTTGCTCAGATTTTTTCTTTTGTGTTTACTTTCAGATGCTATCTAGACAAAACAGTTCTACAAACAATAGGAAAGTTGGCAGAACAACAAATCCCCTTTATAGTAAAAATGATAAGCTCCAGGCAAGGGAATGCTGAGAGACAGATGAAGAGGAGTTAGGTAATCAGAGGAAAAACTGCTGTCTGATGGAAGGCAAGCATCAAGAACCTCATTTTCTAAAACATCCTGTGACTTTTTACCGTTTTATAGCATTTGGGACTGACATTGTCTGATATTCACATAGTGACAGGCTGACCCTCTTCTCCCCCAAGAAGTTATCAGTTCTCTATAGAAAAGTAATTCTGTGGCTGTCTTGCCAAAGATGAACTCATGCATCAGTGATATGGGCAGAGGTGGCCTCCCAGACAGCATTCTGAAGAAGCCGTAAATTCTTCAAGAGAGACTGTTCCTCTATGACTGTCAGATCCTATTATGCCCAAATCAGACAATTCTATTTGAAAACTTAAGGTGGTCTGGAAGAGTGCCCCAAGGAGCATAAAAAGGATAAAACTATAAAATCAAAAGTACCAGGTAGACAGGATATTTTATTATTGTACAAAGGTCAAAACAGAAAGATTTAGGACATGCCACACTCAGTAACAAAGCAAAATACTACAATTTAATTTATGTCTGCACTATATTACACATAAGAAAAATACTACAATTCAATTTATATCTGCACTATATTATACTCTCAACTTGGTATGGAGTTTTAGAGTTAATGTTCAATTTTTAAAATTAACTTAAAATTTTAATAAGCAAAACCCCAATCTGGAAAAATAGGAATCACAAGTCTAATAGAAGAAATAAAGCAACCTCCACAAGCAAGCCACCTGTACAGGCAAATGCTTTCTATATTAGTTAATTACAATTGCAATCAGCCTGTTGTATTTAAGGTGCAATGACTATAAATTCAAGCAAGAATTCACTCATTTAAAATGTTGGATGCTTGATTTTAAATTTCTCATAGTGAGTAAATGACACTGTCAGAAGAAAGGAAAGAATTAATGCTGTTAAGTAGTAGACAGAGTGGAGGGAAGTTGTTTATCTTCGGGAAAATAAACGTAGAGGTGAATTAAAGAAATATAGTTTAAATTGGATTTCTCTGATCCTCTTCCCTGTAGACCACTGGTTTCTTTTAACCAGTGATATTACAGATCTCACTGTCTTATGAATTCATTTAAATTATATATATATACAAACTTATATATATATATATATATATATATATATATACAAACTTTTAAAAACTAAGTTCTCTAAGGAGATTTACTCCAAATACTACACATAGGCTTCAAGTAGATGGAAGGCCTCAACTTTCCAGTCCAACACAAATAATTAATTTGATTTTATTTATTATTTTACTACATTAATTTATTATAATTATATGATAATTAATTATAATAATGTGCTAACTTAGGAAAAAATATGAATAGAAATTATTAGAATGCTGAGAATAAAGATTAAGGAGATTATCAGAGCTATTGAGTAGCCATTATTATATGAGTATAAGTCACAATGTATATTACAAGCTAAGATAATTAACATTATGAACAAATAATTGACTTCTACTTAATCATGAAACCAATAGCAGCATTTAAATTAATTATAGAAAAAAGTATATAATAACATCACTGTTTGTAAAAAAAGAAAATTGCAGAAATTGTAGGAAATTCAGTAACAGAGACCAAAGTACCTGAAGTTCAAATTTCATACGGTAGCATTATTATTTATAAAATATTGCACCAGTGACAAATACTCTGAAAATGGATTGAAAACTAATATATAAGGTCATTGATTACTAATTAAAGATAGTATTTAACAGTAATGAAGTTTCAAAATTCTACAGGAATATACACACACAGTCACACATAACAAAGCATTAATTAGAAAACTAACCACTGTGTTCTTCCAACTGGTGAGCCTGAAAACATACATACAAGTAACATTTTCAAACTGAACAAATTTAATTTATGTATTTAATAATATATATGTATATGCAACTATGTATGCAACAGCGTTTAATGAAAGAGTTTTCCATGAAAATTAAAGAGCAAGTAGGGGAATATGGCAGAATTTAAATGGAGGAAATTGAAGGTGAATGATACAATTATATTGCAATTTCAAATAAAAGAAATATGTTTCATTATAGGAAAATAGAAATGGTGTTGATAGAATCATAAATACACAGTGAGTTTCACTTGAAGGGAAAAAAACAGACTTAGAAACAGGTATGGAGAGCAAGAATAAAAGAGAGCCTTTTTCATAGTTACATTAAAATATTATAATCAATAACTGGTTGTTCTCTATATTTATCCAGATTTTGCCCTGTTGATAAAATGGTATTCATCTTTTAGGGATTTTCTGCTGCTGCAGATAGCTTCTGTTAATTTTCCTTCCACTGACACATATAGGGGAGCATCCCCAAGAAGCTCTATTTAAACCTCTTTTTGCTTGCTTTTCATGGGGCATACAACAATTACAAATGTTGTGATTTGCTGTGCATCAATAGTATGTTGCAAACTAGAGTTTTTATTTGTTTTTAATTCCATTTGTGTTGATCCTTAATAATTTAGGTAAAACAAAATTCCAAATCATTAACTTTGAATCCAGTGTTTTCCTTTCCTTTTCAAATATCAGAAACTAGCAAGAAATTAGGGAGATCACTTGTACTTCCAAAATGAAACAAAGTGATGAGCTTGGAATCAGTAATGAAGGTGGTAAGAGAAAGACTACCTCAGAACTAGTGTTCTGAATTGGATCACCATCTACTATCAACCCAACCATGGAAGGAATATCTGGTAATTTTTATTTTATGTAAACTGAATGGAAATATAATCAATACCTACCATCAGAAATCAGTCTAAGAAATACATTACACAAAAGAACTCAAATGATATGTACTCACTGATAAGTGGATATTAGCCCAGAAACTTAGTAGACCCTAGATATAAGATACAAGATACAATTTGCAAAACACATGAAACTGAAGAAGAACGAAGACCAAAGTGTGGACATTTTGCCCTTTCTTAGAAATGGAAACAATCACCCATGGAAGGAGTTACAGAGACAAAGTTTGGAGCTGAGACAAAAGGATGGACCATCTAGAGACTGCCATATACAGGAATCCATCCCATAATTAGCCTCCAAACGATGACACCATTGCAAACACTAGCAAGCGTTTGCTGAAAGGACCTTGATATAGCTGTCTCTTGTAAGACTAGGCCGGGGCCAAGCAAACACATAAGTGGATGCTCACAGTCAGCTATTGAATGGATCACAGGGCCACCAATGGAGGAGCTAGAGAAAGTATCCAAGGAGCTAAAGAGATCTGCAACCCTGTAGGTGCAACAACATGATGAACTAACCAGTACCCCGGAGCTCTTGACTCTAGCTGCATATGTATCAAAAGATGGCCTAGTCGGCCATCACTGGAAAGAGAGGCCCATTGGACAAGCAAACTTCATATGCCCCAGTACAGGGGAACGCCAGGGCCAAAAAGTGGGAATGGGTGGGTACGGAAGTGGGGGGAGAGTATGGGGGACTTTTGGGATAGCATTGGAAATGTAATTGAGGAAAATACGTAATAAAAAAATATTAAAAAAAGAAATACATTATCTTGCTAATATAAAGACAAACAATGTCTGCTTAGGAATTCTACAGAAACCATCAGAGTTTTCTACTCAAGGTGCAGAGGAAAAAAAAATAACAAAAAAACTGACCCTTTCACAGTTTAATTGCAGGTAATATTTTTTTATTATTAGGTATTTTCCCATTTACATTTCCAATGATATCCCAAAAGTCCCCCCGAAGCTCGTGTCTCTAGCTGCATATGTATGCAGGTAATATTTAATTGTAATTTACCTCCATTCAAGATCATTAAATGTCAATGCCTGCATTTTGATATCCTTTCTAACAAGAGAAACATCATATTTACCAGAATTTACCTCAAATTCTTAGACTACTGGGAAGGGTTCTGGGTAATATAATGCTTTTCCCCAAAGCCTTTGGTAGAAGTAGAAAGAAGTAGGCACATTGAAACAGAGCTTAAAAATCTAACATACCCCCAAAATAAGTAAGGTATTTACACATGAACTCATTGCTTGAGGTTTGAAAGGCCGTTACATAGATCTTTACTTGATATTCACAGTGATAATATTGAGATCATTGGTGCTGAATTAAAGAATTGTAGCAATATATGCAAGAAGAAATCAGTCTTCAAGAATAATTGTAGCAATAGAAAGACGCTGACTGATAAAGATAAATATATAGTTTATAGAAAGGCAGTTTGCATTGTGTGCTCAAAAACCTCTGTATAACTATCTTGATATATTTCTAGAAACTGAAATTTTCTTAAGTTTTCTTGACAAGGAAAAGCAAACTTCAAAAAGTAAGTTTAAAAATCCCTGAAACTCCAGATGATAACATGTATGTACAAGGAACGCAAACACCACATTGCAATCACTACTTGTCCTTAGTTGAAATGTTCTAACCTATGTTATTTCTTTCCTCGTGAACCTGACAGGTGGGTTTTAATGGCATCTTTTATGTGAATACACATATCTCCCTGGGTGTAGATGTTTGTTTAGATTTCAAAAACAATGACACTATAATAATTACACAGTATTGAGCATGACAATATGAACTGTACAAAATCCTTGACAGAAATACAACTACAAGTTTGAATGGATCATCACATTTATCATCATTAAAACTTTTAGAGAAACGTGTGGCTTTTCATTTCTTTAAAAACAATAATCCTTAACCCACATTATATGCTTTAGAAACCGTTAATATTAACTAAACACATTAATGTTCAAATTTTTTATTTATTTTATATGTATGGGACTTTTGTCTTTATGTATGTTTGTGAATCATGTGTCTCTGGTTTCTAAAGACACCAGAAAGAGAAAACAAATGCCCTCGATCCTGAGTTTCAGAGACTTGTAATTGGTCCTTTGGGTTCTGAGAATGAAACTCTGATCTTTTGAAAGTATAGCCAGTGCTCTCACCACTGAGCAATCTCTCTATTCCCTACCAGCACACAACTGAAGCTGCTACTGTTGTTCTTATTCTTGGTGTTGCTGCTGCTGTTGTTGGTACTTGTGGGGCAAAAAATGGGGTGCAATGTCCTCTCAGGGATAGGGCCGCTGGACGAGGCAGAAGCATGAAGTTTGACGACACAGACTCCAGGCTGCTCTGCATAGTAGGCGTTGGGCTGTGAGAAGCCTTAGGATCCCACTCCAGGGGTGGGAAAGGCACAGTTTCGGGCTCTGACTCTCGGGCACCACAGACCACTGGGCACCACTGAAGAGCTGGTTCTGGGATCCCTGGACCACACGGAGGCCAAGGACTACAGGTCCTCACTCTCAGACATCCCAGATATCCCAGATGCCACTATATGTCACAGAAGAGCTGAGAACAGGTGGTGACCCTCATGTGGACTCTGGCCTGGGTAAAGAAGGGAAAGCATGGGAGGAGAGAGTTTGGCTAGCTCAGGCTGCTTGCAGACTGCTTGGTTTGGCTGGTGGCCATGGCTGGAAGGCAGGGAGGCTTCCCTGTGGGAGGTTAGACACGCAACTATTTAAAGAAAGACCTGCTCCATTGCTCCAGCACAGTGGGTCCAGATGAAATGAGACAGTCAGTGGTTTTAAGGCATTTATTGTAGAAAAGCAGAGACAGTGAGAGAGTAAAGAGGCTGGTCATGGCCATATGGAGAGAGAGGGAGAAGAGAAGAAGGAGCGAGGTGGGAGGGAAGACGGAGAAAGGGGGGGCACGAGCACGGGGAGCAAGAGTAAGAGCAAGAGGGTAAGAGAGGCAAGAGAGGGAGGAGGGGGCAAGTAGCTCCTTTTATAGTGGGCTGTGCCATCCTGGCTGTTGCTAGGTAACTGTGGGGGTGAAGTTCAAACAAAATACCAAGAGCTTGGAGCATTACCTACATGACTGATGGCCACACACTGCTCTCTGCAGGGGCTGAGGGAGGCTGTACCTGTAAGAGGAGCCAGGGACCCAGGAGGCATGGCTGAGCTCTTGCTATCTTATGAAGGCAGAAGTCACCATCCACCAGATCTCTGGGGTTCCAGGCCTGTGCATAGTTTACCACCCCAGAGTTACTTTCTAAATGTAACCAGGTTTATGTAATTAATATATTCCTATATAAATTTGGTTTTATTTTTTTTCAGATGTATGCTATCTAATACATTTTAATCTTTGCTGTTACCTAGAATAATTTCAAATCATTAACATTGAGTTTGAAAATGCTGTGGTGCTTCAATAATTTGCTTCTAGTTAGAATTTTATTTAGTTAAGATTCCTAAAATATTAAAATTTCAGACAGCCGGATGTGGTGGTGCATGCCTTAAATTCCAGCACTTGGGAGGCAGAGGCAGGCAGATTTCTGAGTCGAAGCCAACCTGGTCTACAAAGTGAGTTCTAGGGCAGCCAGGGCTATAGAGAGAAACCCTGTCTCAAAAAAAATTTTTTTCAAAAGCTGTTTCTAATAAGTCATTAAAAGAAAAATCACATGAGAAATCCATAATCTCATGTTTCCATCTTCATCTGTAATATATCATATATCACAGCATCCATTTAAACACAAACATTTAATTATTTCCTAAAGGATCAGATAACATTGGATCAATGATTGTAAAATAATTATCTGATTATGTAAGTACTTCCTAGATAGACTTTTAAAGTTGTTGTTGTTGATAAGAATGAAAGCCAGACTTTAGTACAGAACCAAAGTCCTATTATTGTGAAACCCTCATAGTTAAAATAGTTCTTCACATATTATTACAAAATTAGAGAATGATAAATATCAACTACAAATAAGTATTCCCCTTAAGAAATAGATTTCAGCCAGGTGTGGTGGCACACGCCTTTAATCCCAGCACTTGGGAGGCAGAGGCAGGTGGATTTCTGAGTTTGAAGCCAGCCTGGTCTACAGAGTGAGTTCCAGGACAGACAGAGCTACACAGAGAAACCCTGTCTCAAAAAAACTAACGAAAGAAAGAAAGAAAGAAAGAAAGAAAGAAAGAAAGAAAGAAAGAAAGAAAGAAAGAGAGAAAGAAAGAAAGAAAGAAAGAAAGAAAGAAAGAAAGAAAGAGAGAAAGAAAGAAAGAAAGAAAAGAAAGAAAAGAAAGAGGTTAATAGATTTCACTATGAGTTAAAATAATCTCTTGAAAATGATAAAGCAAGTTCTGTCAGAAATTTGTAAGAGAAAACATCATTTCATTTCTAATTTTAAATTCCTCCATGATGAATGCCTACAAATTATATTTATAGTGTTGTTTTCTCCTGTCTATTTCCAATAGACAAAGCAAATGGCACCCATTGCTCAGTACCACTGATCTGGACACATGAAATATTATTTCTTTAAAAATGACTGCTAAGAGTGAAAAGTTTGATAAACCCATTTAAATAACACCATTGACAATCTCAATAATTTTATTCCACACTGGACTAATTCTTTCTCTATTCCTTTGCTCTTGTGTCAGCAAATATGATGACATGTTTGATGTACTTAATATGAAATCCTGCAATTAGCCCCTTTTCTGTATCTGCCATTGTGAATGAGACATTTTCCTCCTCTTTTAAGAAATTGTCCTTGTCTAGCTATAAATGGCCATTTCTTTAGAAAAGTTTTCAAACCAACACAATTGTTTTCACACATTATATTAGCTTATGGGCGGGCAGGTGGAATGCGATGGGCTGCTTTCCTTTTGATGGGCAGTATAAATTTCAAAGCTATGTGGAAAAACCATGTAGACATTGTTTATCATCAAACATGAGCTTTGCTCATGAATGTTCCCTCAGAAAAATGAAAGTAATGAAGAAAGTCTCAATATATTCAGTTTCAAGCAGTCTTCTATATCTTGACTTCTGCATTTTATATCTTCCTATAAAAACAAAAGTTGTTCTCATTGTACTTCTCTAGATTCAGGATATGAAACAACCAGGTTATTCCATTTCTCCCTTCAATCATTAAAGGTACAATTTCAGTCATTGCTACCAATTGACAGTATATGGTAGGAAAAATTGTTTTCATTTTCCCATATCCAGCACCACAAAAATATATGTATCTAATTTTATCTTAATAATCAAACCTCCATCACAATCAAGGAATCTTAAAATTCAATTCTGGTCTGTCACTGACTGACATTTGTGCATACTTCATAAAATATGGGCACAAACTCACTGTCATGGTTTGAATATGCTTGGCCCAGGGAGTGGCACTATTTGGAGGTGTGGCCTTGTTGAAGTAGGTGTGTCACTGTGGGTGTGCGCTCAAGACCCTCACCCTAACTGCCTAGAAGTCAGTCTTCCACTAGCCGCCTTCAGATGAATATGAGGAACTGTCAGCTCCCCCTGCACCATGCTGGCACAGATGCTGCCTTGCTACCTCCTTTATGATAATGAACTGAAACTCTGAACCAGTAAACCACCCCAGTTAAATGTTGTCCCTTATAAGACTTGCCTTCGTCATGATGTCTATTCACAGCAGCAAAACCCTAACTAAGACATTCACCAAAATAACTACACTTCAGATGCCAGTCACAAGTGGTATAATCCTGTATCAACTGTAACGTCTACCTGCTCCCATAAATCACCCAAATCATGGCTAAAACTTGTTTACATCTGTCTCCACTATACGCTACGAACCTCACAGAAAGAACAGACATATCTACCACTCAGTAAGTTACAAAGGAATAGGAAATCGGGTCAAAGATTAACAGCTAAAGCAGACCTGTATTTAGGAAACTTCAATGTGTTTTAGAAAGTGGAAGTAGAAAAGAAACTTAATTATACATTTCTTGTAATGATACTGTAATAATTGTATAATAAAATTTGCATAGATACCAATGAAAGAGTATCACTTTGGCCAGCTATTTAATGGGAATATTATAGAATCATTTATGTATATTGGCATACTCTCTCTAAATTCACGAGTATTAGATATTAATTATTAGTGCCGTGGCTTTAAAAGAGGTCTGACAAGATTTTAATTGTTTAAAGCCACATGAAATTAATTTCCTTGGTTTGTTTTACATCTCTCTAGGAGGAAACTACATCATTCAGGCCACAGAGAGACACCTTATGTGCAATATCTCATAGCCATGAAAATACTTGCCAGACCACTCTGCAAAACCATCAGTGAGTAAGGATAGAAAGAAAAACTATAACTCAGCCAAAATAAAATAGAAAGAAATCATCTATTATAAAATACCACTGCTAATAATGAAAGCCAATCACTAATGTTAGCTTGGAACTGATAGAGGAGACTTTTAAAGAATGCAGACTAGCATCTCCAGGACACAAATGTTCATGATCACACCAATTGAAGGGTTGCAGTCTCTCAGTGGAAGTGGAGACTATGTGTAGAAGATGTGACTGTTTGTTTGTTTGTTTGTTTGTTTTTACAGGAAGGAAAGGAAGAACTTATGAGGTGAAAGATTCCATGTGCAGAGCACTTCCCTGCAGATTGGAAGTGGTGATAAGAGTGGGGTTAGTTTAAATTTCATTTTTTCAAAACGTATTTTTAATGATTGTTTTTAAATGCTTTAACATCCCTTGTTGCCCACCACCCACCAGAATTTGTAGAAAAGAAAGGATATGGGGGAAGTGGATCTGTTTAGAAAGATTCTTTGGAGCAACTATGGTCTGTTTGTTTTGTTCCAAAAAACATGGTTCAGTTCACAGCAGCAGAGTATTCTACTCGCAACCACTTCATGGGTGCACCAGCAGTCCAGTTCATTAGTGTTGGGATAGCAAACACAAATCAGCAGAAATAGTAATTACCTAGCAGAGACATCCAGGCCTCAGCTTGAGTCAGCAGGATGGAACAGGAAGAATGCCAAGAGAAGTTCTTGGCTGTGCCTCTCTCAGGGAAGGAATGATCACAGAGGACATGAGACCTATAAGCATTGCATAGCCAGCTGTATTAGTAAGCCATACGAAGCCTCCACTGTTACCAATGGAGTCCTATTTATACCCTCCAAACATCACATGTCCTCCATGGTTCTTGCCTTAGCACCTGTCTTGCCTCAGCCGATGCATCTCTCTCAGCTGACATCACTTTGCGTCTGAGGAAGCAGGAAGAAACTGAAACACACCAGAGGAAATTTGTTGGTGCATTTCTCTTTATGGAGTCGCAACAAATGCAGCTCAATTGCACAATGTAAGGCGAACCAATTCATGCGTGTTTTTAGTAAAGAATTCTTCATCATGTGTCCTTTCACATGCTTGCTTTAGCAGAATCCTTTCATCTGTGTATGCTTCGGCTAAATATTCCCTTAAGAATTTGTACCATCCCACTGATTTCCCAAAGAACCCACTTAAGTTTCCACTCCACGTTAGTGTGTGGCGCTGTCAGGAGCTTTCACAGGTGGTATCAGTCAGGTTTATGTCTTGTCCAGAACCTCTCAGTCTACTTGAGGTTTTAGGTCATTAGAGTTTCAACTAAAGGTTATAGCATACAGGTGGGCAATTCTGTGTAGAATCTCTTGCACTGTGTGGCAGTATCTCCTGTCAATAAAATGTTGTTAGAAATTAGCGTGGGCAGGAACTAGGGAACTAGAAGTTCCAGTAGAGAGACAAGATTTCTGGGAACAGACTCAGAGTCAGGCACAATGGAGACTCAAATGATGACAGTCATATGAAACTGAAGACCAGGTATACAACCCTGTGGCATGACTTAGAATAAAATAAATGGGTAATTAAGATACAAGCTAGTTAGAAAATAGAGCCAAAGCTATTGGCCTAAACATTTACTCATAAATAAGAAAATTTAGACTCATTTTTTGGGGGGGAACAAAATAGACAAGTGGAAAAACACAACGTTACAGATGGATTTAACTACATTCCATGTTTGGTGAGGGGTTAAACACATCCTCAAACTATTTTACTCATGTGTAAATTTTATTCTGATCTAAATTTTTAGTCCCAAATTACCAAAATCCAGATAAATTTGTTTAGACACTGTTTTTATCTCATGTGCTGGGATTTCTGCTTTTATTGTTGGTAGTTTTAATTTTCTTTATAAAAGTCATTTTGTTCCATATTTCAGAAAGAAAACTTAAAAGTACATACTTCAGGAAGACTCCAGTGATTTTAGAAAAATCTTTCTGCCAGGGGAAAAAAGGATCTATAAAATGAAATGAGTATTTATACATATATTGACATGCAGCTAATGCAACATAAGATGGCATGAAGAATACCTGCTCTGCTGAGAAAAGAAAAGGGAGACCCAGGAGAGAGTGTGAGAAATCACAGGAGATGGCTAAGCTAAGCCAGAACAGGCCAATTAAGGTTGATTTTAGAGAACCTCACCACCCCTGCAGGACAGCAGAGAAAGAAGTAGGAGGCTTTCTACCTTCAGTGACTGTCCTGATTGCAGAGCTATGAGAAACAGGTCCTGGGGAACTGGGATGAGCTTTCATTTTCTGCATTGTGATCAGTGTTCATAGATTCAGGACTACACTGGGTGTTGCTTTCATGTTTCAAAGGAGCACAAAGGAAGCTTGGTTCCCTGCTGCCCTGTTTTCCTTTAGTTCTCATTTACTCTCAGAGACTTGTCTTTTTAGCAGCCCTGATACAGGATTCCTCCATAACAGCCCTACAGAAAGAGAACCCAGCAAGTCCCCAAGAGCTTTCAGTTTCCTATTAGAGTTGGACTGAATTCATCTTGGAAAAAAAAAAGAAACCAAACCCTGTTTCTAAACATCAGTAGCTTCATTGAACAGGCTCTCCCTGCTTCTTAAAAGTAGCTGTGTGAGAGGAAAAGGAAAGAATCCAAGAATGACTTGGAAACAGATTTGCATATGCCATACATAGCATCACAGATACAGACAAATCAATTAGTTATTTTTATGAGTGAGCAGAGGCATTAATTAGTGTATAATGATATAAATCTGTATCAAAGCTGTAAAGCTTTGCAGAGTTTCAATTTTAGGGGCGGAAAGATATTTTGTTCTCTTGTATAATGCTTTAAGTCTAATTCTTTGATAACTTCATACATGTATGTATTGTCTTTGTGTCATTTTTTTTTAGCCCACCAAACCTTCTACTAGCTTCTTGCTCTTCCTACTGAATCCATTCTCCTTACTCAAGTGCCTCTCTTTCATGTGTTTATTTTCTTGTGATCCAGTTAACCTCTCAAAATAGTACCTGAATCTAGTTCTGTGGTAGTAAATAAAATTCGTGTAATAATCCTATGACATTAGGCACTGAAGACCACCTTGATATTTTTTCCATACATACCTTGGATAATGTGGATGCTGTGAGACAAATTTTCTAAGCCACTGTATTCTCAATGTCACATCTGATCTAGAAAATGTACTATGTCCATAATCTGGCTCCTGAAGTCTAGAACCTTTTCAGTTCACTCTACAACAGAGGTTAATTCTGCTCCCACTGTTTTTGTTCATTTATTTTGTTTGTCTGTTTGTTTTCTCATAAATTAGTTTTTTAATGTTCACATGTATTCTGATTTATGGTTAAAAATGTCTCTGAAAACAATACTGGGAAATCAATTGTGATGCTTTTGAGAGTATATGTTCTATCTTCTCAGTTTTATTACTCTAGTGATGTATGGTAACAAAAACTAAACTTTATGCATCTTCAAAAGTTGTTTCTATGGAATTTACTTTTCAAAATTGACAACTAGTGTCATTTGAACACTATTTAGAGAAATGAGAATATATCTGAGACATAACTGTAATTTTGGGTTTCCTAGTCTGTGACTCATTCATAGTAAACTCATTTTAAAGAGTGGGATTAGAGTACGCAACAGATGAGTTTCATTTCGTGACTCTCATAGATCACCCTGCTACTTCAACTCCTACTTAATGCAAGGTAGAAGGCAGACTGATCTTTACTGAGACTTTCCTCTGAATGCTACAGTTTACCAGTGTGTCAGGACAGGTGCTTCCTTTTGCAGTCGTTCACAGAGGTATCTCTACAGAACTTTGCTTCGTTCACCTGGGAATAGGTTCTGCCATGCCAAGGCAACTGTAGTTCACAGCAGCTGTTACTGAGGTAAGTGTCATGAAAAAGCAGATTTTTCTATATCTCCATTGCCTCTTCCCTTTGCTAATTCTGCAAATTTACTCTGTGCTGTGCCAAGAAAATGCCATCTGCTTCCTATACAAAAAGCATCAGTTTTCAACATAAATAAGCAGTTTTACAACTTTGTGGTAGGAACCCATGGAAGTAAAACAGCAGTTAGGAGGGAAGAATACACATCTTACATCTTGACATTCCTCTTTAGTTAATGCTTCTGTATATTTTCTTCTTTCTTGCCACCATATCTTAGCAGGCAATTAAGAGCTTCGAGATCACCAACACTTCAGGAGAGCAGAATTAAGGACTTAATGTTAAATTAGTCTCAAACACTTATATTTACATTAAATGACCATGTAAGTTAGTGGAGCAAATACCAAAGAGACTCCTAAAACAAGAAACGTCTTCAAATTCCAAGTTCTTAATTACTTTCTAAATGCTCAAACAGAAGGTTTTCATAAGAATCAGCTTCTTATGGGAACTTGAAAAGAGCACTTTCAAAGATCAACAAGTTTTTCAGAATTGGGCTAAAGGTGTTATGGATTCTAAACATTAGATAATAATGAAGACAGATTCCAACTATAAGTAATTATATAATTTTGTGTAAATTATATTACCACATGGTCACTCATCAGTAGCATCTGTAAAAGGGGAAGTTTTTCATGTTACATGACATTACATTTATAAAGATCTTCCTTCATAGGGTATTTCTGTGTGATAATTTTATGATATAACTTTAATTCTAGATAAATAATTGATATAAATTCTAAATTTTATCATTTTTTTTCAAATGCCATTAGTTTACTTTAGTGTTCTAAATTAAACTATATACTTTGCTTTGCTACTTAATCTGTAACACCATGTATGAGAGACTCCTTTGATTTCTTTCTGGACCTAATAATACCACATGAGAGAAAGCATTGTGAAAAAAATTAAAAGACCTATAGTTTTGGACTGTAATTGTTATTTCTTAGGATACATAAACAGTTGAGAGTTGCCTTTCTAAAAGGTATTGCTGGACTTCACATAACAAAGGACTTTGTAATGAAAAAAGAAACAAGAGGAAGAAGAAGAAAAATGAAATGAACAAAGTTAACTTTACCCCACCAGAGGACCAGAAATGTGAGAGAAGGGTCTGAAGGAATGTGAGAACCAGAGGACAGGGAGGAGAGCTGTAAAATGCCATGCTTCATATATGACATGGCTAATCCACAAATCACTGCCAGAAGCTGTGAAATGGATGCAAAAACTGATAACCAGCTATGACACATTTCAGCATCAATAAGCTCCCAAGTCACCATCACTTGCATAAGAGCCATTGACAGCCTGAGAAGCTAGAGAAAGTACCCAAGGAGTTAAAGGGATCTGCAACCCTATAGGGGGAACAACATGATGAACTAACCAGTACCCCGGAGCTCTTGTTTCTAGCTGCATATGTATCGAAAGATGGCCTAGTCGGCCATCACTGGAATGAGAGGCCCATTGGACTTGAAAACTTTATATGCCCCAATACAGGGGAATGCCAGGGCCAAAAGAATGGGAATGGGTGGGTAGGGAAGTGGGGGGGGCGGGTATGGGGGACTTTTGGGATAGCATTGGAAATGTAATTGAGGAAAATACGTAATAAAAAAACATTAAAAATTTAAAAAAAAAGGAAAAAAAAAGAGCCATTGACAGCTTATAGCTCCTGGAGGAGGAAGATATTTCTTCAGGAAAATAGCTACTTGTAGATTGTCCATTTCCCAGCATATGGCCCAGCACTCATTTAACCATCATCAACCGTAATGACTAAGATGTACTCATGATGATTATGACAATGATAATGATGGTGATCCAAAGAAAATCTGTAGAGTAAGACTCTACAATGAAAATTAAGCTCCTAGTATAATGAGCATAAATTCCTACCTTGTTTCAATGCATCCCCAAGTTACCCCAAAATAGTTCCAATAAATTAATAACATTTACATATGTAAAACACTAAAATATACATATTATAAATTAGCATTTAACAAAGTAAATTTTATAATCATACATTTTCTAGTAATTTTTAATATTTTGGAACACTTACCAAGTTGTTATTTTTATCCAGAAATTGCTAAACTTTCCCTGCTAAAACAGTCTTGACCTCAGTTCTCTAATCAATGTAATTCTACCGACAAAAACAGCCTCTCTTATACTGACCATTCTATGCCTGGCATAGAGAAAGCAGATACAAGTACTTAAATACATGCAAGTAGAAAAGACAAATTATTAGTATCCAAAATGAATGAAAATATCCTTATGAAATATACTAAAGAAAATATTTCTAGGACTTCAAATAAAGATGCAAGCAAAAAAATTCCTTAAAAGTCAGATTTTTGTAAGTTTCATTTTTCTGGTTGTAGCATATAGATAAGAACTAAGCATCAAAGGTTTCTATATTTCCATATCTTTGTTTTCATTTTCTATACAGCTCATATTTTCAGAGTAAAGTTCTGTATGGAGTTATCACTAAGGGATGCAAGCTAATGTGTGTACATCCTATGTGGAATTTCTACCCCAAGATTTCATTTCTTTATTCAAGAAACACCATCAAAATTGAGGCACAACTTAATTGAAATAGAACGATCAAGGTTTTCCCTGGACCAACAGGTTGTTCTTCAGTGACAGAGTCCTGAGAAAGAGAAACAGAAGATCAGAAGAAAGATATACTATAGAAAAGATAAAAAGGTTTGAGATCAGGAGGTCTTGCACAAACTATGTCTTATGCCAAGCAAGCTTATCAAGAAATGTGTCACCAGTAACATTATGTACTGTTACTGGTAGAGAAACTCATCAAACAATGTTTCACAAGCGAAGCACAGGGTATTTAAAAAACAATACACCTAAAACACAGAGCAGCCTTGATAGTAGTAACCACAGCTGCTTAGGATGGGAAGAGGTATGTTTCAGAGATCTGAAGCCACAGCTCCTGAACCCTAGCCACAGGCTATTACTGGTTCTGTCAAGCATGTTTCTGATTTTGAGAAGGAGTTAGGTTTCTTCTCCTTCATCTAGGATCTGGTTTAACTTCTTAGGATCTGTGGGTTGTATCCTAGATATTCTGAACATTTTGGATAATATCCAGGTCTCAGTGAGTACATAACATGCATGTCCTTTTGGTTCTAGCTCAGAATGATACTTTCTAGTTCCATCCATTTGCCTACAAAACTCATGATGTCTCTATTTTTAATAGGTGAATGGATTGTGTAGATGAACCACAGTATATTTATTCTTGAGTGGAGGGACATCTAGGGATCGTTCCAGTTTCTGGCTATTATGAATAAAGCTACTATGAACATAGTTGAGCAACTGTCCTTTTGGGATGGTGGAGCATCTTTTGGGTTTATGCCTAGGAATGATATAGTCAGGTCTTAAGTAACAACTATCCCAAGTTTTCTGAGAAACCGCCAAATTGATTTCCAAAGTGGTTGTACAAAAACATGCCTAATCCTGTAGGGACTTGACACACCAGGGATACCTGGGAGGGCACCCTCTCAGAATCAAAGGGGAGAGGGAAATCAGAGGAAGAATTCTGTGAGGGAGACCATGTTGGAGGACAATATTTGGGATGTTAATAAATAAAATAATTAATAAGTGATACATGTGAAATGTGTAGGTACACATACACATAAAATACCAATAAATGTAATTTAATAGATATATTGAATATATAATTTTATTTGTTAATTGTTATTGGTTATCAGTAAGACCTTATAGGAAGCTGTAACATAATTAGAAAAAAACTTGATAGAGAAATAGACATGTTATATTCTACAGTGTCACGAAAAAACCCAGTTACATTCTGAAAGCTGAATTGAAACAATGCTAAGATGCTTCTTTTTATGTATTTGAATATGAGAAATACAAATATATTATAGTTTCAGATGACTTATTCTCATATACTTTTTATGGTAATATGATAACCATTTCAAAAGCAATCATTGCTAATTTTCTACTATATATGCCTAATTAACCCATTTTCATGCTTTTCCTGACACCCACAATTGACACACAGACTAAGATTTTTATTATGAGATTGTTTATGAAGTAGAATATTAGAAACTCATATGCATTCAGCAATAAAGTTATAATCATACTAGATAGCTCACTCTATAAAATTCTGTAGCATAAAGCAATAGTAACCATGTGGATACATCTATCTTTGTGGTAGGGTACAGAGTCATCTGGGTTGGACTTTGTGGTAGGGTACAGAGTCATCTGGGTCCTGACACAGGGCTGGACTAGCTGGGACATATAGTGGTTCTGCTTTCATATTTTGGAGAAATGTTCAAACTGACTTCTGCAATTGCTGCATTACATTGTGATCCTAACTGTGAATGATGATGCCTTTCTCTGTACATCTGGTCCTATATTTGTTGCCAGATTTGTCAATGATAACTATTCAGACTTGGATAAGGAATTATCTTAAAGTAATTTTACTTTGCATTCCTTAAAGGCCAGAGTTATGGAATACTTTCCGTTGTTTTTATTCAGGTGGTGAATAAATTCATAAAAATATATTTAATAGAGAAAGCACACATCCCAAAATGAAGCTTCACAGCTTCCATTCTAAAGGATTATTATAAATCTGTAGAAGTTGACGGGGGTACATGCATAGACTTTAGATCTGGTTAATTTCTATGTATGATGTCTTTTATTTGTAAGTTTTTTGTTTCTTTGTTTGTTTTTCTTTTATTTTCTTTTATTATTATTATTAGGTATTTTCTTCATTTACATTTCCAATGCTATCCCAAAAGTCTCCCATACCCATCCCCCACACTCCCCTACCCACCCACTCCCACTTCTTTGCCCTGGCATTCCCCTATACTGAGGCATATAAGGTTTGCAAGACAGGGTTTCTCTGTGTAGTCCTGGCTGTCCTGGAACTCACTTTGTAGACCAGGCTAGCAGCGTTTTCTTTTCTCTTCTCTTCTCTTCTCTCCTCTTCTCTTCTTTTTTTTTTTCTTTTCTCTTTTTTAAAGATTTATTTATTATTATATGTAAGTACACTGTAGCTGTCTTCAGATGGACCAGAAGAGGGCATCAGATCATATTACAGATGGTTGTGAGTCACCATGTGGTTGCTGGGATTTGAACTCAGAACCTTCAGAAGAGCAGTCAGTGCTCTTAACCACTGAGCCATCTCTCCAGCCCTTGCAAGTTTTTTTTTTTTAAGAATAAAGTTTATAAAACGACAACTAAACAAACAAAAATAGAAGAATAGGAAAGCAAGCAAAAAACAATAACAAATAATCTGTACTGTCTACAAGGGGGATAGGACATGATTCTCAGGAGCAATCCCAAGATGATAGAATGGGTTGTAAGGCTATTGTCATAAAAAGTGAAGAAAAACACAAAAGATGTGTGTGACTGCAATGAGAAAGGACATGAGTCGATATATACATGCTTCCATTGAGTTCATTCAGGTAGACAAACATTTTTTTCAATAGTGTCTGAAGTTACTAGTTAAATGGAGAATGTAATTGTCTTGATGAGTTTAATTCTAGCTAAAGCCTATATTGAAGACTCAGAGGCAATGTAAATGGTAACATTTATTCTCAGGAAGTAGGAGGATGAAGGATTAAAAATCAGGCAGGAAAAACAACTGAGTGATTTTGACTGAAATGATGAATGGGTGATTTTTTCATTCATTTCAATCAATAATTATTTTTTATCTTTAATGCAAGTTCATTGCTAAACTGTTATGCAAAACTATGCAGACAGAGAGTAAGAGCTGACTCTAAGTTCTATACAATTTTCTTAAACTTCCAAAGAGGAAGACAGAAGCTTCTGAGAAAAAATGCAGTCCCAGCTAAATGAAAGATTCTATCACACCACAAACAGTTATACTAGCAGTTTACACACTCATATACTCAGTAAGTTTCTACCACATACGCAGACCTGTGCTTTTAACGGGTAAAAAATAATGAGGAGTTTGACAATGTCCTTGATTGCACATATATTGTATCTTGCATTAGAGGGAAGATACATACACACACACACACCACTACCACCGCCACCACCACCACCACCACCACACACATACACACACATATACAGATACATGTGTGTGTGCATGTATGCATATGTATACACAATGTGTATACATATTTTGACATTTTTACCCTAGAACTATTGTCAAACAAATTGGTTTGAATAAAAATTAAATGTTATTCTTGTAGTTCTGTCTGAATATATGAACACAGGCAAGCACAATACCTAATACACAATGTGTGTGTGTGTGTGTGTGTGTGTATATATATATATATATATATATATATATATAATTTTATATATGTTATACAGTGGTGCCTTGGAGGAGTGGTAAAAAGAAAAGCATAGGATAAAGCAGGAATGGTGGCATGCACAAGTGAGTGGTACTTCATAGAAGTGATCATGAAGGACTTTTCTCACAATGGGGTGCCGAGCTCAGTGTCAAGGCAGAACTTGAGTGACACAAGAAAGGTAAAAGACTGTCAGTAACATGAAAAAGATTAAAAACCTTCTTATGTATACACTACATAAAACAGAAAGAAAACCTTTTTTGTAGGCAACACATTTGGCTTTCTGACAGTGAAATAAAAACTTTCCCCTTGAGTCCCTGTGGCTAGACATCTATAGGGAGTAGAAAAAGTATTTTTTTTTTTCAGAAAAGTATATTTAAGAACAGTTTCTCCTGATTCACATTTTATTTGTACACACTTTTGGTTATAATATCTAAAGGGGTCAACACACGACTTAAAGAGGACTTTTTTAAATGATTGCACTTTCTATAAATATAAAATTTAGAGTCTTTAAAGAATATTTGAATTTATTTTTGTGTCTTAGAACTATTAGTGTAGTAGCCATCACTCTGAGTCAGAACCCTAACAAGAAACAGAGAAACATTTGGCAGCATTTGCTCAGCTTGGAGAGTAACTGTGGCCAGTGCAGTATGCCTGAAATGCATGTGTGGATTAAGTGACCACACATGAGCAGATAGGAGTAGCCAAAACTTCCCAGTTAATACAAAAGAAAGGAAAGATAACATACTCTTAGTTTGACTCTTACTGTACAAAGAACTAAATTATAAATCCACAGAAGCTATTGAAAAATTTATTACTTCTATTAATGTAGTCTTGCTACAATTTTTAACTTAGTAATGCCTGCATTCCCATTCCTGTGTGGAAAACATTGTCGCTGACACCAGACTAATGTCTGAAGTAAATTTCCTCTGATGTGACTAAATTAATCTCTCACTATAATTATCCTTTGACCTAAAGTTACTGTCAGATTTTGACATTTTCACCCTAGAACTATTGTCAAACAAATTGGTTTGAATAAAAATTAAATGTTATTCTTGTAGTTTTGTCTGAATATATGAACACAGGCAAGCATAATACCTAAGAGATAGGCAGTGGTCTATGAACATGACCTTCTATTCATGGAAGCACTCAGGCTATTTCTGGCAAATTATCATTCCTCGCTCTTATTTAACAGAAAGCAGACAGAACAGTTTATAGAATCAGGCGAAATGAGGTTAAAAGTCTGTTCCTGCCACTTAGAATTATATGAAATTGGACAAATGAGTCATTTTTTCTAAACCATTTTCTTCATCTGTTGAATGAGGTTATTAATGATATGGTTCTCTAAGGACAATTGGAAAAATCACATCGACCCAAATTTCCAGGGCTATATCAATAACATATACTACTTTCCATTCTACTATCTAATTTGTTTCAATCATCATATGAATTAATTTTGGTTCAAAGTGCACAAAATTATAATTCAACTAAGAAAGTACTTGCATAAGGAACTCAGTTCTAGATGATTGGGGCTTTATGTTTTAAATTTGTGACTGTGTTTGAAGCTTTTTGAGAACATTACACTCTTTATAAGTTCAATTAATATAAACCATCACTTTTATAAACTTATAAATTACAGAATGAATGTAATATTATGGCATGTTATAATTAAGAAAATGTTATGGGAAGAATGGACTGTAAGCTTCCAAAGAGTTGCTTTATTATACTATAATTCAATCATAAGCAAAATATAAAATTTATTATCAGTTTCATGTCAGTATTATATGACAGAGATTCCTATTATCTGAATTCTCATTCTTCGTTTTTGATTGTCATGACCAAATCAGAACTTTTTTTGTATTAAATTGTTAATTCCTGAGTCACATATTATCTACAAATAAAAATGTATTAAACACATATGGTATAAAAGCAAATGAATTATTTGATAAAAGGAATGGAATCATCAAAAGGAAGCAGAAGAATGGTGGTGATCATTGAGGAATGTAGATGAATAAGATTAGAGTATTTATGGCTTGTATGTCTGAAAGTGTCACAATTACAGAGAAACTTTGGTTTTCCTAACTTCAGTGAGGAATTCTTGCCTACTACTCCCTAATCTACCCAATGGGATACATGTCATCATTGCATTCAGCTGTGTACTATCTAGTGACTTCAACAGACTCTAGTGGGTGCTGTTGTTAGTGGTCACAGAGATGACCCTGATTATACTAGGGTCTATGACCATTTACTAAAAGTAATCATTGGGAGGAAGAGCTTGCTAAAATATTTTATTGTGTGTAGAGATAAATGTTACCACTATGAATGCATACTTCTCTGATTGTAGGATGAAAAATCTTTATGAATTTAAATAGTAAAGGATATGCTTGGAGAAGGTGAAATGAGTTTATTCCAAAACATGAAGCTAAATATAGTCTTAAATATAAAAATTCCCTAGGTAGAAAATTTGCAAATAAAAATCTACAAGATTTTTACTAAACATGTATGATAATACTTTTTCAAAAACAGTCTCTAATACTTTTAAATAATAATGTTGAATATCTTTTATTAGAAGCATACAATTAATGTTTATGCTCATTTTTTTTTATTTTTAGTAATTCAACTTGTATTCTTGCTAATTTAATGTAATATAAAGGACTAATATATATTTTCTATGTCTACCTGCTACCAAAACCTCATTAATGAAAACCCCAAGATAGTGTCAGATTTTTAGATCCAGCACTTTTGTATTATAGTTCATTCCCTATGAAGTTAAGGAGTGACTATAGACAAAAATAGCTTTAGTTTTTCAGATGTCAAGGCCATGAAGCAGTAGCAATGTCCATAATCCAGAACACAGAGAATGAATGTATGATTAGTACTTGAGTAGCTTTCTATAGTCTTCTCCAGTCTAGGACACCCTGCCTAGGGAGCCATATCACTCAGTTAGCATGATAAAAAAAAAATCATCCCCAGAGCACACCCTGGTCTAGGGGTTGGTTCACTGAGCCTTTCTTCCCAGTTGACTAGAGGTTTTGACAAGTTGAATATTAAAACTGACCATCACAGATACAAATAAGAAAATAAAACTCAGGAGAGGATTATCCAAAAAAACATGCCTTTTAACAAAGTTCCTGTTTTTAAAGCTAAGTTCAAGGAAAACAGTAAAAAATATATCTAACTTTGGTATACTCTATCCTGAAATGAAGAATGTGATTTGACAAATGATTTCCAACATTAAAGCTCTGTAATCGTTAAGTGACACTCATCTGGCTGACCCATAACATATGTTCATCCATTTGGCATGTTAAAATCAAATGAAAAACTTCCAGCCATATTCTGGCACTAAAGTTTTTATGCTTGGCCCACAGCAATTGCTGATTTGCCATAGTAGTATAAAAAATTCATGGTCTTACATTGAAGTTCCTGAGAAATTTACTGTCAAGAAATAAATCAGACATAGTGTGCATTCAGCAAGGGATTCAGGGAAAACGTGCCAGGAGTGAATCTGGAAATTAGAGAAGTTGTTTCTTAAATCAATCACAGTCCACTTACTCAGAAAGGGAGAAAATACTAGACATCAATTAAAAATGGCATATCACTAAAATGTGGAGAAATTCTGTGGCCATGTATTTTCCTGAATGACCAAAAGTTAGAAGTGTCTAGAGTGAACTATATTGGCCCATGGAGAAGAGTGGTTTGTGCAGAATGATAAATATGGATCTACTTGAATTCTTCTCCATATACATGAGGAAACTTACATAGTCATGGGAGGTATAGAGAGAGGAAACTGAGTAGGAGAGGAATGGGGATGATGATCATGTGTGGGGATGGGTAAAGGTTGAGGGCTTGAGTTAGAATGGAAATCAGTGGAGGCATCTCTGAGACTAACTATAGGCCTGGAATGGGGCAGGATATGAGGAGTTTATAGAGATAGGCCTAGCTGAGATTTTTACAAGAGGGGGAAATAGAGACTGAAGTGGCCACCTCCTATATCCAGACAGGACTTCTAGAGGAGAGAGGGGATATTAATCTACCTACAAAAATCTTCCACCTAAAATGTGTCTCACCTATGAGATGTGCAGGGATAAAGTGGAGTAGAGACTGAGAGCATAGTTAACCAATGGCTGGCCCAAATTAAGACCCATCCCACATGAGAAAGCCAACCCCTCACACTATTAATGACATTTTACTATGCTTACAGACAGAAACCTAGCATAACTGTCTCCTGCGATGCTTCATCCAGCACCAGATTGAGGCAGATGCAGACACCCACACCCAAAATCAGGTGGAGCTCAGGAAGTCTTGTTGAAGAGTAGGAGATGGAATTGAGCAAGGCAGAGAGATCAAGGACACTACAAAAAAATCTAAAAATTAACTAACCTTGGTTCATAGAGGCTCACAGAGACATGCCACCAACCAGGAAGCATACACCTATATATTTGTAGCAAATGTGCTGATTAATCTTCTTGTAGAACCCCTAACAAGTGTCATGGTGGCTGTCTCAACATTTGTTCTTCACCGCTGAATCCCCTTCCCTCCTACTTGTATGGCCTGGTTAGGCCTCTGTGCAAGAGGCAGTGCCTACTCATGCTGAGGCTTGATGACCCAGAGTGGGGCAGTACCCAAGGGGTCTCCTCTTGCCTCAGAAAAAGAGAAGGGAATAATGAATGCAGATGGATTTGTAAGGGTGGGACATGGAGGACATTAGGGAGAGGGAACTGAGATGGGGATGTAAAGTGAAAAAAGGTATTGGAGTAAAGAAAAAAGAAAAGCTGCTTCATGGGCATGGCCACCCTTTGCTGAAGGTAGGACCTGAATATATTTTAGAAGTATGAACTAGTGACAATTTCTCTTATGATATTCTCATTTTCATTGCTTTCATTATGGTACCTACTGAAAGATTATAACTTAATAGTTGTCTATGAGGATATCTGAGTACAGTTGGAGAAATGTGAAGAGGATTATACAAATAGGCTCTAATCTGGGAGCATTGAGGTGATGGGATCTGATGTGTTGGCTCCACTGAGAACTTAACTGCAATGGTCCACAAATCTTTGGTCTTAGAGCCTTCTTTAGACTATTTAAAATTGTTGAAGATCCCAACGCCTTTAGTACTTGTTTGTAACTAATGCTGAAGCTTGACCTGACTCATGAAAAGAGTTAATTGTATGTCTGTCTTCTCAGATTTGAATTCTGTTATCATGAGAGATAGCTATTATAGTTGGTTTTAAAGTCAACTTGCCACAAATTAGAATCCCTTGCATAGTACCCAAGGAGAATGGAGAATTTGCCTTATTAATGTGGGAAGCCTCATCTGGAGAGTTTGGCAGCATGATCTGGCAGAAATATTAAAAAAATAAATAAATATATATAAATAAAAAATAAATATATATAAATAAAAAATAAATATATATTTAAAACTTACATATGTATTTATTTAAATAACTATATTAAATAAATAATATAATATTATCAGAATATTCACACAATGGAAATAGACATGCAACTGTTGAACAAGACTTAAAAGCAATCGGTTTAGCAACCTATCAACTTAAATGTTTTTAAGAGCAAAATTACTTGCAAACTTATAAAGGAAATTATATATAATAAAATATAAATATACATACTCCTGAAAGGACTAGAGAGATTTTTCCATGAAGACCCCATCCTGAAACCACTATTCAATATTATTATATCTTCAATCTTCTATCCAAACACTCCTCTTGGAGACTGTGCAAAAGATGCACATAACCATAATCTAAAATAATCATAGCATTGTTTTACAAAACACAATACTGTAAACTGATAGGATGAACATCTCTTTATCTGAACATAGCAACACAGATTCATCCTGTTTCATGCTTAAAGGAAACATAAAATAGTATTTATTATACTTAGGGTTAAGGGTAGTGTCAAAAGTACATTGTAGTCTTTTATAATAATCTTGTCAGAAAATGTATAGGATTGACATCTTTCTCATTAGTGAAAATTAGATATTTTTCATCAAAAATATGTTGAGGATGAAGTATGTTTTACTGGAAAAAAAAGCATAATAAAAGAACTCTTGCTATTGGAGTTACAATTTAAAAAAAAATCCCCAACAAAAGTAGGACTGATCACAAGCTATTCAGATTCAATCTTCAGGGTTAAAAGAAGAACAAGGATGTTCATTGTTTACCATGCCACTTAAGTTTTATGTAGTTAGCAGAGAAGGACTAAACACTCATGAAATTAAGAACACTGAATAGATAGTTTATTGGTGATTGAGGATATGGCTTGCCTATAGGCAATTAAGATTTACCTACTGCAATTATTTCTAAGTATATTCACAATACTACAATGCTAGTTCTTTATTGCCAGTTAGCATATTACCATAAACACCTAAAATCAAACACATCTATTGTCTTGTACCTAACTTAGCTTAGTTCTTGGCTCAGATTTTTAAAATAGTGCATTGTCATCTGACAAAGAAATAAGATGTGAGACTATATTCTTAGGAGAATTGGTTTGCTTATTTCTATAGGAATAAATATCTGGCTGTCATCTAGAAACTCTATTTTAATGCTACAGGTATTATATAAAATATTCACTAACCTTGGAGACTGGTTAAAGTCAATGGTTGCCCTCTCAAATACTGCTACTTCCTTCAGCTCTATGCTTAAATTGTGTGTGCTTGTCATAGAAACAAAAAGAAGATACACTGGGAAGATCTTGTAGAATGGTAATAATTCATAATGCAAACATGGTTTTTGGAAAAACACCCATGACATTTGCTGTCCAAAATTACATAATTACTAAAGGCAACCTTCTTGTACTATATTACAGGCTTCATCAATACCTCACCAGTCATACTCACACTAGAAAGTTTGGTGTTATGGTTTGGATTTTAAGTTTCTTGTCCAAATTTGAAATATTTAGGCTTCAGCCAACGAGGCAAAACCTTCAGTAGGTTCTAGAAACTAGTGAAAGTAGAAGAGGTTTCCTAGGGCAAGTCCTAGGAAATATCCTAAGTCCAGTATCCTAAGGATATTGGACACTAGTCCTATTCTTTCTCTTTCTGCTTTCTAAACCTGTGAACATGTGCTATGTTGCTATAGCATATATCCTGCTATAATATTCTGTCTTGTTGTTGGCATAAAAGGGATGAAAATTAAAAAAACCAATATAGGTAAAAAGAAACACTTTCCCTATAAGATGTGTGTGTTGGATATTTTGGCATAAATAGAAAACTGACTAAAATAGTTGTCTTAGTCAGGGTTTCTATTCCTGGAAAAACATCATGACCAAGAAGCAGTTGGGGAGGAAAGGGTTTATTCAGCTTACACTTCCACCTTGCTATTTATCACCAAAGGAATTCAGGACTGGAACTCAAGCAGGTCAGGAAGCAGGAGCTGATGCAGAGGCCATGGAGGGATGTTCTTTACTGGCTTGCTTCCTCTGGTTTGCTCAGCCTGCTCTCTTATAGAACCCAAGACTACCAGCCCAGGAATGGCACCACCCACAAGAGGCCCTCCCGCCTTGATCACTAATTGAGAAAAATGTCCCACAGCTGGATCTCATGGAGGCATTCCCCAGCTGAAGCTCCTTTCTCGGTGATAACTCCAGCTTGTATCATGTTGACACATAAAACCAGCCGGTACAATAGTTAACAAAGATGTGTCCAAAAGAGGGGATAATTGCAAGCTTGCTCAGATGACAATGCACTATTTTAAAAATCTGAGCCAAGAACTAAGCTAAGTTAGGTACAAGACAATAGATGTGTTTGATTTTAGGTGTTTATGGTAATATGCTAACTGGCAATAAAGAACTAGCATTGTAGTATTGTGAATATACTTAGAAATAATTGCAGTAGGTAAATCTTAATTGCCTATAGGCAAACCATATCCTCAACCACCAATAAAATATCTATTCAGTGTTCTTAATTTCATGAGTGTTTAGTCCTCCTCTGCTAACTACATAAAACATACCCACCAAAATAATATAGAGAAGCTGTTAATATGTCAAAATGATATAAAATTTGAGCTTTTTATGGGATTTGTAAGAAGTCATATAGCCATGTCAGTTAACTATTAGATTGAAATTGTGAAAAGTTAAAACCAACTTTTAAAATACATTTTATAGAAGTTAAAGAATATATGTTAATAAGAGATTAGAATGTATTTTTGAACACATATTTTTTTTTGTGTTTTCCCTCTTCAAATGTTCTCACAAGTTTCCTAATCAAAAATTTTAATGACTATTTCTTCTAAATCTTGAAAGTTTCCATCAAGAAAAAATTTTGCTCAAACAGAAAGGTGATAAAATATTTAACACCCTTTTCATAACCACTGAAATTTTGATCATTAGGAGGTATTTTTAAAGAATCTAACAGCTCTGGCTTTTCTTTCCTGACATAAAATATAGAACATTCTTGTGATAATGCAAATTGATTTCAAACTCCACAGGCTTTTTAATGTCAAATATATCAAACAAATTAATGTAACTTCAATTTGTAGAGCATGTATATATTTCTGGAGAGCCACCCTGAAGTTGTCTGGCATGCTGCTAGGATGACAGAGAAAACACAGAATGAGAAGATTTACCTGGTGTCAAATTCTGAACTTTGCCCACCAGAAGCCTCTTAATTATGATTCAGAGCTGGATGCATGAATTCTATGGGACAAGGTAGCTCCAATATCCTTATGAGTTCCTTTTCTTCCAAACTGAGTGAAATTGTAAACTATGTAGATGAGAAAGAGAAGTTCATCACCAATGGATGTAAGGCAGAGAAAGGTTGAAATCTTCTGAATATTTTAGTGAGTATACTTGTACATACTTTACTTTTAGTAAGTACAGATAGGTAAGTACTGGAGAAAGTAGAAAGGAGAACATATAATACATGTAAGCAGTATTATGGCCATGACGTTTTTATTTGCTGTAGTTTGAATATGTTTGGCCCAGAGAGTGACACTATTAGATGTGACTTTGTTTGAGTTGGTATTGCCTTGTTGGAAGAAGTGTTTCACTGTGGGGGTGAGCTTTGAGACCTTTCTTCTAGCTGACTGGAAGAGACAGGACTCTTCTGTGTTTGCATTTAGAACAAGATGTAGAACTCTGAGCTCCTCCAGTGCTATGCCTGCCTGGATGCTGCCATGCTTCCTGCCTTGATGATAATGGACTGAACCTCTGAACCTTTAAGACAGCCCCAATTAAATGTTCTCCTTTATAAGAGTTGTCTTGGTGATGGTGTCTCTTTACAGCAATGGAAACTCTTCCTAAGACACTTGTTTGCCATCTAGGTATAAATGGTTTTATCGTTTTTGTAAATGGGAAGTTTTTAATACCGATTTTAACTTTTAATTCTCCCTGTGTGTCTCTCTGTCCCTGTCTGTCTGTTTGACAGTATGTCTCTAATGAGGGGTCTTAGAAAGTATTTGTATGTGAAAGTAGGTAGGTGCCCCTAAAATCCAGAAAAGGGCACCAGAACCCCTGAAGCTAAAGTAGTCCATCCAAACGTGGCAATTCTCTAAGAACAATACATACTGTAGAGCAATGGCCACTTCTCTAGGCATTGTAAACTGGTGTTTTCAGCGTTTAAATAATTACACTTGATAACTGAGTTTTTAAATAAATTTCAATTCAATTTAATTGCTCCCAAATGAAGGATACTTCTCTATTATATTTTCTGATTATAAAACATATCAAACATTGCTTATAAAGTATATATATATATATATATATATATATATATATTCCAACTTAACATATTCCACCAGGCTAATTAATGAAGGTTATCATTTAATCTTTTATGAAGATAGTGAAAAATATGACTTTACCTGTATCTTTTTTTTCTTTTTCTTTTCTAGACAGGGTTTCTCTGTATAGCCCTGGCTGTCCTGGAACTCACTTTGTAGACCAGCCTGGCCTTGAACTCAGAAATCTCCCTGCCTCTGCCTCCCAAGTGCTGGGATTAAAGGAGTGTGCCACCACCGCCTGGCTTTCTTTTTTCTTTTCTTTTCATTTCTCTCTCTCTCTTTTTTTTCTCTAGGATAGTCTTAAACTCTCAGTTTGACCTTCCCAATTACTGAGAATATAAATGTACAAACTTCTGTGTAGAGGATGTGGGAACATTCCTCCATTGTGAGTGCAAACATGTAAAACCACTTTGGAAATAAGTTTTGTGGTTTCTCAGAAAACTGGGAATAGTTCTACCTCAAGAACCAGTTATACCCTTCCTGCATATATACCTAAAAGCTGCTCCCCAATCCCCCAAAGACACTTGCTTAACTATGTTCATAGCAGATTTTCTTATAATCGACAGAAACTGGAAACAACCTAGATGTTCCTCAACTGAAGAATGGATAAAGAAAATGTACATCTACACAATGTAGTACTATCCGCTATTAAAAACAAAGGCATCATAAATTTTGCAAGCAATTGGATGGAACTTGATAATATCATCCTGAGTGAGGTAACTCAGACCCAAAAGGACACACATGGTAACAAACAAACAAACAAAACAAACAAACAAAACAAACAAACAAACAAAAAAACAACTATATATTAGCCATAAAAGACAGGAGAACCCTTATCAGATCCAAAGAAGCTAAACAAGCAAGGATGTTTGAATCTCACTTAGAACGGTGAATAAGTGAATAAAACAGTCATAAGAGGCAGAAGAGGAAACTAAATGGGAGGGAATGAGGATGGGGAATGAGTTGGGTGGTTCAGGATTAGGTATGGGGAGAAAAAGGAAAGATGGTCATGAGAATGAATGGAAATTTGCAACAGACAGGAGTGGAGATTTTGAGGGGCATCTCTAGGAGGTGACAGAGACCTGGGATAAGGGAGGAACCCAGGAATCAATGGTGTGTTCTTAGCTCTCTTAGCATATGGGATACAGAACCTGAAGAGGTCACCTCCTGTAACCTGGCCAGAACCCCACTGGACCCATAGGCACATCAAACCACCCACAACACTTTTGACTCAAAATTTATGCGGTCTACAAAATTTCCAGGGACAGGGGATGGAGGAGAGACTAAGAGAATGTCCAATTATAACCATCCCAGTGAGAAACACATCCTATGGGCAAGCACCAATCCCTGACATTATCAATGATAATCTGTTCTGCTTGCAGATTGGAGCTTAGCATGACTGTCCTCTGAGAGGGCACACCAAGTAGCTGAGCAGATGCATGCAGACAACCACAGCCAAACACTGGATGGAGCTTGGGGACTCTTATGGAAAAGCAGAAGAAAGTTGTGTGGACTCCTAAGGAAATAAGAACTCCACACAAAGACCAACAGAGACAACTCTCCTGGTTACTTGGAGCTCCCAGAATCTGAACTACCAACCAAAACACATACATGAGCTGGACCTAGACCTCCTCCAACATATGTAGTAGATGTACAACCTGGTCCATGCGGATTCTTAATAACTGGAGTGGGGGCTATCCCAAAAGCTAGTGCCTGTCAATGGGATATATTTTTCTAGTTGGGCTGCCTTATCTGGGTTCAGTGGAAGAGGATATGCCAGGGTTGGGGGAGAGCCAGATTTGCCTCAACACTCTTAGAAGATAAGGGAAAGGGTTAATGTGGGTAAGAATTGTTGGAGGGAGTGATGCATGTCAGTGAGTGGGAAGCAACGTGAATTAACAAGTAAATTAAACAAAAAGATTACCAATGTGTATAGAAGGAAAAAAAAAACATCCTGAATCATACCAATGTGAGTAGGTATGAGATGGAAAATTTGAAAGGTTGGCATTCAATGCACTCCAACAGCTATATCTTCCATGAACTATGCTTTCCTTTTAGGAACACAAGAAGCTGAAACCATACTGCAGCTAGTAGATGACAAACTTCATCATGCATCAAAGTTATCTGAAGAGTTTATTCAACCACACAGAGTGCTGTCCTTGAATCATTCATTTATTCAGTTTTTGCTTCATTCTGGAGAGTGAAGTCCTAGATTTGTTTGAACAAACCCACTTGTAATACCAATACTGTTGTGTGAGAGATACAGGATTTTGCAAACCAGTGTTTGTATGGGGAAAACACAAGTAATTCATAGTATGGAAGAGAATTGGGGCATACTTTTATTGACCAAGAATTGTATATTTAAATGTAATATTATTCTCCAGATACATTTTTGAAATACATAATGTATCTTACTATGTTGTCTGTTCATGCTTAGTATAACATTGTCTAAGTTGTTACAGCTACATTGGATATTTTAGTTCTAGAAGAAGGAATAACACCCCTTTTCTTTCTCTAAAAGTTCTTATCATTTTATGCTAACACATACAAATTTGATGTAAGTATATTTGCCACATTTTAAATACTTAAACTCTCTATTAGGCATTCAAGTATGTTCTCAATACAATTAAATAGCAGTTTAGGGAATATTGTTGTCTTAAGAGTATTGAATTTTCCAAGAACAAGCATATTTCTACATTTGTTTAGTATGCTCCTGAATTTTTCAGCAGCATTTGAATATTTTTCTCATGTAGATATTGTGAATTCACTGAGTATCCCTGGTGAATTTATGTATTTGTTTTTCTTACAATGGATCTCTTGGTGCATATTTTCCTCCTAATTCATTGTTCCCCTTTATAAAACAGAAGTTCTGATGTTCACATTATGTTTTTTTTTACCAGCTGCTTTTTAAAGTTGTTTGGTTTCTCTTTCAGTCAATTTTGATATCCAAACATTTGAACATACCATTAGTAAACACTGGTAATTTTGTTTCACTTCTGTCAATACCTCTCCGGTGCCTTCTAGTCCATTTGCTTCAGGGCATTGTCAAATAATGGCAGTGCTTATTGATTCACTCTGGGTCTTCTGAAAGAAGATGGCTATCAAAGCTTGAATGTTCCTCATGGTCAAGAGCTGAACACAAAATTTAGGATGAACACTTCTCTGTACTAAATTCACAGAGAAGCAGAAGATCTGCATATTTGCCTTAGGCCAGAACCTTTCAAAGTAGAATATCCAGTGAGTTCTTCAGATATGTTTTTTGCATCATATGTAATAGAATCTGTGTAATACCACACATAGTAGAATGTGGATGTCGATGCTGTGTACTACATTTATAATTTTTTATCTTGAATGTTTTGCATCAATATTGGTAACAGTAACACTAGTTCTTATTGAAAAGTCACCATACAATAAATATTATATATATATATATATATATATATTTCATATATATATATATGAAATAAGTAATTCTGCTCTTAATTTTGTACTGTGTAATGTTTTCTATATTTTTAAGTACAGAAATAGTGCAAGAATAACCCTCAGAGCAAGCAGTTGTGCCTATGTATTAGATACATAATTTCTTTTATCACATTCTTGATATATTTTCTAGATGTTTGATACCATAATCCTTCACTACTGTGTGTCATAGCACATCTATTATCTCAGTTTTCCTGATTGTAAGGGAACAAATGTCTGAGATCATTGAGTACTGAGTCTATGATTCTCTACTACACAGTTTTGAACACTAATTTTTTCGTCTCCAGACACAAAAACTAATTCTTATTTTTTAAACTTTTACTTTTATTATTGTATGCTATAATTAGATTCTTTCCTGTTTCTCTTTTGTCCCTCCACACCCTCTCACAAACCCCCATTTCTCCCATTCAATTATATATATATATATATATATATATATACATATATACATATAAATACATTTATTTATATAAATATACTTATATATATATATATATAATATATATATATATATATATTTCTAAATACAACCTGAATAGTTTTTTTCATGGATGATCTTCTGGTATTGACTACCCAATTGGCATACTTTTCTGAAATTCTATATGTACGGTTTAAGGTTGGTAGAATTTCCTCTCTCTGGATCAGCAAATCTATTATTGTAGCCATGGCTCACCTCATGCTTAACAATTAATACTGGTGAGATTTTATGAGTGTATATTCTGATGTTACCAGATGATACAATTTTACACTAAACTCCATGATCCTCTCGCTTTTACAGTCTTGTTGTTCCTTCTTCTGCAATGTTCCCTGAGAGGATACAAATAACAATAAAAAGATCTCCAACATTAATCATGAGAAGCCCTTCATCAAGTTGTCCAAAAGAACTCTTATAATAGTCTATTGGTGTTGTCCTTGGTTGCTCCTCAGAGGTGAAAGATAAATCCATAATATTGACGACTCCATGCACTTCAGATGCAAGATACAAAAGCCTTGAGTTGGGATTGACCTTATAACCTCCTTCCTAAGAACTAACTTTCACCGTCCCGGAGAAAACCGTTAAAGCTTCCAAAGGAGTTAAACAAACAAGAGTCTTATCCAACTATGATGGCTATGAATCACAACAACGTTAACATGTCACAGTAACATTAAAGGTGCCTTAGTGGCATGCATACTTTGACAATATCCAAAAGCTCTCTAATTGAACTTAATCCCTGCTCCCTGAGGGAAACCACGTCTGGTACTACTAATAATATTTTTCCTTATCCACATATAAGTGTAGCCATCACCTGTCATCAAGGATACTGTTCTTTGTAATAGATTGAAATCAATTAAAGAAAAACACAAATAATCAAAATGCATTGTTGTGAAGCACAGTACCAAGGAATACATCTACAAAGTCCCTCCCTAATGTCTTTATAAGACTCTCAAAATTGTTTATTTATGGCTATGTGTCTTAGTCAGGGTTTCTATTCCTCCACAAATATCATGACCCAAAAGCAAGTTGGGGAAGAAAGGGTTTATTCAGCTTACACTTGCACTTTGCCATTCATCACCAAAGGAAATCAGGGCTGGAACTCATTTCAGGAAGCAGGAGCTGATGCAGAGACCATGGAGGGATGTTACTGCCTTGATTGCTTTCTTATAGTAGCCAAGACTACCAGCCCAGGGATGGCACCACTCACAATGGGCCCTCCTCCCTTGATCTCTAATTGAAAAAATGCCTTACAGCTGGCTATCATGGAGGCATTTCTTCACCTGAACCTCCTTTCTCTGTGATAACTCCAGCTATTTCAAGTTGACAACAAAACCAGCCAGTACTCTATGTTCTAATTAGTTAAAATCTGTTTATTTCAGGTTGTAAGTTTGTATGTCTGCCCCCTGTGGATGTATACCTACAGAAGACAGAAGATGCCATGGGATTCTCTTAGCTACAATTTCAAGAAGTTGTGAGCTGTCAAACCAGGTGTTAAGTATGAAAACTCAGGTCCTCTGGAAAAGCAGCAAGTGTGATTAAGTAGTGAGCATTCCTGTCTGTCCTTGATCTTAAGCATTATTCAAAATATTCCCATATTGTGTGCTAAAATCATGGAGGATAAACCATCTTTCTTTTTTTTTCTTTTTTTCTTTTTTTTTTCTTTTTTAGAAAACATTTTTATTAGTTTTTTTTTCTTCATTTACATTTTAAATGCTATCCCCAAAGCCCCTGTACCTTTCCCCCGACCTGCTCCCCAACCCACCCACTCCTGCTTCCTGGCCATGGCATTCCTCTGTCCTGGTGCATATGATCTTCACAATACAGAGGGTCTCTCCTCCCATGACTGACTAGGCCATCCTCTGCTACATATGCAACTAGAGACACAGTTCTGGGGAGGGGGGTACTGGTTAGTTCATATCATTGTTCCTCCTATACGGTTGCAGACCCCTTTAGCTCCTTGGGTACTTTGTCTAGGTCCTTCATTACGGGCCCTATTGAACCTTCTTTCTTATGATTGGTCACTGATCAAACCATGACCTGAAATTGCAGGGTTTCCATGGTGCTCAAAAGAATGAGACCAAAACCTGCCTCTGGTGGGGACATAATATCCTAAAATGCTTGGAACATCATAAGATTACTATTTAGATGGAATATATATATATATATATATATATATATATATATATATATGTGTGTGTGTGTGTGTGTGTGTGTGTATGTGTGTCATTGTGTCCTCCCTTAAGAATTAATTCAAGAGGCTTCTTTCTTTTCTCTGGTAGTAGCCATTAGGTGAGCGAAGATGGTTGCATACAAATACATCCAAGGAGCTATGAAGGAAGAAGCAGTCCATTGTGATGGACTTTTTTTTTCTGAGGGTATGCTGCTGGGAATACCGCCAGCTCTCTGCCCTGCACAGGGATCCCTGCCCCACCCAGTCTGATAAAGCATAAACAGGATAAGCAAGTTTATGTCATTTGCAGTTTTTGTGTCTGCCGTGGTGGTTGCAAACTCTGGGTTGCTAAGGGTGCAAATTATGGCAAACCTGTCCACCATGATGTTAAACAGCTAAAATTTACCTGAAGCCTTCAGTCTGTTGCTGAGGAGAGAGCTGGACTCCATTTTGGGGCTTTGAGAGTTTTGAATTTGTACTGGGTTTGTGAAGATTCCACATGTACATCTTTGAGCTTATTCTCCTTGATCTATCCCATAAAGCTCTCAGAAGAAATTCTAACATCAAACCAGTCCACAAGCACAGAGAGATGTGTGGGCTGGCATTTGCAGGCTGCAGGGACCATGGTCTTAGAAAGGGCCACAAGTTCTGCCACTCTATTTGTGGCTTTCCCCTGAAGAAGATACAATACTCTGCAGCTTCACAGTTAATACACATACTATTTGTAAAATTCATACCAAATTAACAATTTAGGACAGTCAAAAAAAAGTTAATTCAAATGGGGGTTGTGAAGATTGAGTAGTGACTAAACCAGAGTTCATTCAATCCAGAGAACCTACCCAATCCAAGTTGTAGTGATGTAATTGTGCAATCCCAGTACTGGAGTGATAGTGACAGGTGGCTATTGGGAGCTCACTACCAGCCAGCCTCGCCTACTCAGATAACCTGACTCAATGAGAGAGGCTATATCAAAAGTCAATGTAGAAAGCAACTGAGAATTAGCAACTAAGTTGACCTTAGGCCATCACATACACACACACACACACACCTAGATGAACACTTGCAAATACACCTGCATATGTGAATACATAGAGAGGAGGAGGAGAGGGAGAGGGCGAGGGAGAGGGAGAGGGAGAGGGAGAGGGAGAGGGAGAGGGAGAGGGAGAGGGAGAGGGAGAGGGAGAGGGAGAGAAGGAGACAGAGAGATAATTAGTTCAAAGGAGCTAATTAATCCCTGGCCAGAAAAGCTCCTCATAGGAAGGATGTCTGTTCTAGGGAATTTAGAATCCAGAATAAAGCCAATCTACATCCCTAGGACAGCAGCTCAGTGGCTTCTCTACATTATGCCCATGCTTGCCATTAGCAGTGTTTCTCACAATTTATAATAAACTCTGCTGATTCTCTAAAATAATTTCTGGTCTCATTTGAATTCATTTGACAAACCTTACAAGGCCTGGAGAGGTGAGTGTAGGCAAAAAGAACACCCTAGGATATGATACATATGAAACAACAGGGACACTACATTACTATACTGGTTTAAATTACTATGCTGGGAATGACTCATAGTTGAATGCTTGGTCTGCAGTTAGAGCAACAGTTTGGGAAAGATTCAGACAGAAGAGGTGCATTACCCTGGGTGAGCTTTGAGTCTTCAGTAGTCCACAGGAAGTTCACTCTCAAGCTCTCTGCCTGATGGCCAGGGGATCAGAATACATACAAGGTTCTCAGCTACTGCTCATGTCTTGATGACCATGGGCTAAACCCATAAACCTGTAAACAGCCCTCCCCCCAATTAGATGATTTATTCTATAAGATTCTTGTGACCATCCTGGTAGTTTGCAAACTAGTGTGAAATGAACTCACAGATAGATCCCTGCTTTGGTGTCCTAAGTACTGGCATTAGTCATGTAACTTCAAAGCTATAACATAGTTTTCTTTCTGTTTCATATTTTTATTTAATTTAAATATCATAAATTTCCCAAGACATTAATGTCTTCATTATCATTTTAATGAATATATAACTTAGTATGCAGATGTACTATACTACTTTTATCATAAGAACAGAATATCTTTCAACTTACCACTTTATAATATAAATAGTTCATGAGTTCACATTATTTTTATATTATTTTGAATGTTATGTCACATTTTACTTTGAGAAATGGAGGACAGTGTGCCAAAGTTATTATTCAGGGATAAAATATATAAATTTTTGATGGAAACCTACAATATTGCCAAATTGCTTTTTCTTTAAATTGGTCCAATTGATACAACCATTAGCAATAAATTAAATTGAATATTCAACACCTTTAATAGCTGTAGCTATCAATCTGCACTAATTTAGGAGATGAAAAACAATCTACCTAATTTATGTAATTGTGTTAACATTTTCTTTTATTTAAACTATATTTAACATGCTGAGGAGAAAGTTCCCTAGATTCAGGCCATCACATAAACGGTAATCATATCTAGTGCAATCTTATTGCTTAGAGGTTGCTATTGCTAATCTTTAGAAGTGTGTCTTTTTTATAAGTGGGCTGAGCTGTATAAGAAAACTGGATGAGTAAGCCAGAGGGAGCAAACTAGCTGTAAACTATAGTCTTCAATGGTTTCGTTTTAGGTACCTGCATTGTCTTCTGTCAAAGATGGTCTGCAACTTGGCAGTTTAAATAACTCTTCTTCCCAAAGAGTGTTTTGGTTACAGTGTTCAACATATAAAAATTACAACAAACTAGGAAAGAGTGAATTATTCCATCTACTGTTCTGACACCCATGAATGTATATCTATATCAACCTATTGCTAACATTTCTATAGACAGTAGTAACTATGCAATTCTATACATAAATTCATTATGAAAAATAAAAATAAATATTTGCATAATAATAACAATCTGTGAACAATTTTCTAAACATTCTATTAAATAATAGCTGTTTGGGGTTTTCTTTTAAATAAGATTAAAGATTTGTAATTTACTTGATTTTTTGAAGTACAGAGTATGCATCTTTAGGAAATGCTAGTTTCACAGTAGATAGACCAATCCTCACATCTTACTCTTTTCCTCTTCATTTCCTTTCTCCATTCTATTATTGTTTCTCTTTCTCCTTTGTAAAATGAAAATTGAAATACAAGTGTATGGACTGGTGGTGCACACATTTAGTCTCAGTATTAAGGACACAGAAACAGGCATTATCTGTGAGTTTAGGCCACCCTGGTTTGCCTGGGAAGCCACAGACTACCAGGGCACAAACTGAGACCCTGTCTCAAAAAGAAAAAATTATATATTTTACATTATAAGTTAGATACATTCTTACATTATTGAAAGTTGTGTGTAATGTTGAAATGTAACAACCATGAATGATGACACTCTTATTTGTGTTTAACATTCCTAGAGGGGTTTTTCACACATTGGTTTATATGCTCATTGAATAGTATAAAGTATTTATTTGAAATCTCAAAATGTTTTATTTATACTTGTTTGACCAACTGGCGCATGGACATGTAAATTAATAGACTGTTATCCAATATTACACCTACTCATCTAGTTAAGTTCTCCTCCAGCTTTCTGTGTTTTCTTAAAGTAAACATAGCAGCTCTATGTCCAATTTGTAAAATGTATTTATTACACAGAATTATAATTATTATTATTATAGCACAAGTACTTTTGTGAATGGTGTTCTACTATGCATTTATGTTTACTTGTGTTAGATTTTTGTGTTTGTGATTAATAAATGTGTATGAAAACCACAGTAACTTCAGAAGTACTTAAATAAACTGGAATATATATTACCATGAAATAAAAGAGCTCATTAATTTATAGCTGAGGCTGCAGTTGGTATTATAAAAATTTATTTCTCAAACAGAAATCAACATTTAGCTACATCTACATTCATCATATTCTGACCACTCCTAAATTTTATTTAGCATAAATAAGAATATAGGTAGATGCTATTTGAATAACAATATTTAAAAGAACATAAAACATCAGGAAAAAAGTACAATGGATCTCAAAAAAGATTTTAGCTGGTGAAAAATATGAATCTTTTACAAAGTTAAAACATGGGGCTAGGGAAACAGCTCACTTGGTAGTATGTCTGCAGAGAAAGCTTGATGTCTAAGTTTACTCTTTAGCACTCAAGTAGAAAACCCAGATATGGTGTCATGTATCTGTAATCCAAGTGCTGAGGAAACAGAGGCAGTAGATCCTTTCTATGGGCAGCCAGCCTTCAGTGAATTCTAGGTCCCAGTAAGAGACACTTTTTCAAAACCAAGGTTGACCGATCCTAAAGGAAGACAGCCATAGTTATTCTCTTGTCTCTACACACATGTAAACACACAAACACCTCGCCCCACACACAATCCCACATATATGCATACCCATACTAACAGGAAGTTTTACACACATGTACACATTAAGTGACTCTACAAGTCTTAAGTTGGTAGCAAATATTTTAGAAAAGATTGATTAAAACTAATATAATAAAACACAAATGATCTGAAAATGTTAAGCTTTAATTAAATAAATTGATTTGATAAACCTTATAAACATTATTTACATTACAAAAGTACTACAAACTAATTAGAATAAAAATGATCTATGTTCATAGCCTCATCAAGAATGAAATGATGGAGGAAAGTGCTTCTAATCCCCCCATTCCTTTTACAGCTTCACTCTCATTCCTCCTGATAATTCATAGCTTTGCTGATTTGAACTTTATTATTACTACTATTATTATAATTAATCATTTTTTGCAGTCTAGTCATTATCCTCCTCCCATTCTGCCCTTCAACAGTTCCTCATCCTATTTCTCCTCCCTAGTCTCCAAGAGAATGTCCCCACACCTCAAACCTCCCACACCCTGTCAGACCTCCAGGGTGCCAGGAGTTAAGCCCTAAGGGCTAGCAGAATAAATAGAAATATACAATCTCAGAAGGTGTGTGGTGGGGGTTGGGGGACCCTCTAGATGATTTTAATTTTAAAACATTCATTTTAACCCTTATAACTGCGAGCCTCGGCATTAATATGGATGTGTCTAACAGGCTTGATTTTAATAACAGTTATTTCTGTATCTAGTGCCAAAACCCCTTGGCACTTGACACTGTTAAAAGGATAAGGACTCAATTTCGGCATCCATCATGAATACACAGGAACACTCTAAGCAGGTGATGGGGCTACAAGCAGAAAAAACAAAGTACAAAGACTTTATCGGATACAAGTCTTGCTTTTTGATCATGAAAATTGCTGCCTGATTCTTTCACTTTTAAGTAATGGTTTTGAAAAGGCTTTGATGGCAGGCCATGTTCTTAGACTGTATTTATACCATTTTGTCATTGACTTTTCCTTTATGCTTTAAAAAGGTAAATGTTACCTAAAGGGAAATTCTTTTAAATTGAGTTTTCTATTTCTACTTCTGGGGAAAAAATCATTGAAACTCTAAAAGCTATAAAAACTCTATTTAACTGATGAATTTTATAGTAATTCACTTTCCTCTTTTTACAGTGTAATTTCTTCACATATATTGTTAGGTGAAATTATTTCATTGACTTTATAGTGGTATTTTAATTAAATAATTGAAGCAAATTGTCTTTATTTAATACTGTGAAATAATGAATATATAAATACTTATACTAATTAAATATATAGTTTTTACAAATATATATATATATATATATGTATATTGTGTATGTGTATCACATATGTGTTTACATATGTATATCCATGTCTGCATAGTTAGATGTGCATATGTATTTTGTATGACATATAACTGTGAATGGACAAACTAACACACACACACACAACCATTGCTAATGATGGAAAGATTAACTTATCTACACATAATTTTCTGAACTTTTTCATAATTTTAAAATAGTGTGTGACACTGCACAGATTTTTTTTCACGCGATTAGGATTTTTATCAGGTTCTGTAAAGACTAATTTTTTTTTTTTGATGCAGGGTTTCTCTATATAGCCCTGGCTGTCCTGGAACTCACTTTGTAGACCAGGCTGGCCTTGAACTCAGAAATCCCCCTGCCTCTTCCTCCCGAGTGCTGGGATTAAAGGTGTGTGCCACAACTGCCTGGCTCTGTAAAGACTATTTTATTTTGATCAATGGTAGTAGCTGGGCATAGTTAACACATATATGTGAAACAAATCTTTAAGTTATTGATATTAAACCATCATAAAGTAATTCCTCTCTCCTGTGTTTTGCTATTTTCCTTCCAGGGTACTTGTAACCTTTTAAATTCCTAGTATGTATTCAGTACATATCTGTTACATAACTAAGTATATGCACATATTCATTTTTATAACTTTCTGCTTTAAATTATATGCTGAAAGTGGAAGAGTCCCATTTATATGCTTATTACTGTATCTTAAATACTTGTATATTCACTACATACTCACTACATATTGATCATGTGATTCTGTGTGAGGGACTAGTAAGGACAGAAGCTGAAGTTCTTCAGCCTTTGTTTAAAGTTGTTGCCCGTGTACTATGGTGAACACTTAAATGATCTGGAAATCAGACTAGCTAATCACAACACGATATCATCACAAATCAAACTACAGAAAAAAAAAAAAAGCGTGTTCTGTTACTTTTGTCTTATACAAACTTATGGAATTTATTTAATCCCTCTGACACTTAGATCATACATATAAGAATTATTCTATGAGTTACAACATATAAACCAGTAGGAGTCACTCTATAAAAGACAGTCATCTTGTGATTGGTCAGCTGACAGCCACACTAAGCCTAGTGTTATATAAGAAAGGTTAAGGGTTGATACTAAATAAAAGTTTAGTCTTGCATAGCTGTGGAGTCCTTAATATCCATGTATCAAGGCGACCTTCCTTATATCTTAATCATTTGTCCAACATCAATTTTCATAGTGTATTTGGGTTTTTGTTTTGTTTTGTTTATGGAACATGATCTTATTATAAAACTGATACTAGTCTCAAACTTACAAACCTTGCGTCATATCCTTTTGAGTGTTGGGATTATAAGACTGCAGCCTTTTACCATGAAGTATAGTTTAATATCTAAAGGACAGCATCTTTCCCTTTTGGAAGGCCACCAGTCTTCCCTCATTTTATTATCTCAATAGTACTTTCTATCATTTAAGGAAATGCTTTATTCTTTCTTCAATAAAATGTGTGTCTGACCAAACCAACTTCAACAATATGCACTTTTTATGGCTAGTGAGTTTTGTACCGGGATGTCACTACATTTCCTGTTTCAAAAATGTCTGATGTGTGTGTGTGTGTGTTTATGTGAATTATCTAATTAACATATAGACCTTCCTTATTTGTGTGGAAATTGAGGCACCAGTATAACAATAGCAATTTTCAAGGTTACACAGTTAACACAGAACACAGAAAGGAATCAAAGTTAAGCCATTGACATTTTGTCTCAACTATCTGAATATCTAATAACTACAGCACCCAATTTTTAAACCAAATAAAGTTAATATCTATGTTTTTCCAAGTTTTTAGACAATAGTACATAGCAGCAAATTTTGCATTACCACTTTACAGACTGTACAGTCATTTTTGTTAGATTTCAGCTACAGTTGTAGTATATTTCATCAACAAACCTAAATGGAACAGAGGAACTTGTCTTGTTTTGTGACTAAGACTGCTAATTTATTACAGTATTGTGACCTTCTAACATAACAAATTTTAGCAGAGACGTAAAAACAAAGAAAAAGGCAATATTTCCTGATCAAAAATATAAATAGTTCTGCCCAGTTTACCAAGTTCTTCAAAAAGATACAATGACCCATTCAGCAGGTCCAGTTATTTGTGTGTCTTGAGGGGACTGCTCCTGAAACCAAATGGGGGTTGAGAGAGAAACGGAGGCCAAGCACAGAAAAGGCACAGAGTCAATCTGAATCTTGTCAAGGTCTCATTGTATTCAGCAAAACTTGTAGTTTTTATACGAAAAGATCAAAGTGGAAATAACCCTTATGCAGAAAGGCAGGGGGGAGCAGTGGTAATTTTCCTTGGTGACTACAAGGGGAGGTATGATATCTAAAAGTACATCTTGTGGTTATCTGCTGTTTGTGTCAGTCAGGTCTGGAATCATCTTGTGGTAATTGTTGGTGACCTTCATCTGGACTTAGTCAGCTTGGGGAGGAGGTCCTACTGGAACAGTCCATTGGTGACCTTTGTCTGGACTTAGTCAGCCTGGGGAGGAGGTCCAGCTTTATGTCTTAAGACTTGGTAGTCATCTTTTTCACTTGGATTATTATAAAGAATTTAGTTTTGGCTCCCAACAATACAACTTAAAACAGTCTGCAGAGCTGTTTACAGTATCTTACTATGGAGATGACTCTGATTTTGTTGCCCTGATAATGATAATTTATCCGTAATTGCCAGAGCTTCAGTCAATCTCTTACAACATGTATGAGGGCCTGTATGGAGGCAGATATATTGATTAAGATCCCATTTTGGGATATGTACAAGGGTATCAATGGAGGCACGTATATTTAGGTAGAAATGGCCTTAGGTCTGACACATGAAAGTTAATGCTAATATATCAGTCTGGGTTTTAATAACGAAAATGTCTCTATGGTCATACATCCTAATTTAAATATTTGAACAATTTGCAGCCTAAAACTTTCTGAAATGATATATTTTTCTAGTAGTAGTAGTAGTAGTAATAGTAGTAGTAGTAGCTGATCATTATTCTGATAGGATATAATATCTCTTCTATTAGTAACTATTATTATTAAAATATTGCATAGTGCTTCCAGCTTTTTGCTCAAAATAATGATTTCTAGTAATCTTTTAAACTCAAAGATTCTAGGAACTATCTATCTCTGTCAAAGAAGAAAACCACAAATTTATCAACTGTCTTTATTTTATTCACAGACAATTTCTTCAAATGAAAAATAAACATTACATCTTATTATGTTATTTTTTTAATATTTAGAAATTCCACACTGTTTTCCCCAAAACCTAAATTGTCTTTGCATGAAGTTAGGATCCTTAGAGTACCAGGGACTACAATTCATAAGACCAAATAATGGTAACATTTTAAGTATTGCAATATATATATAATTTTTTTTTAGATTCAGTCATTATTTTTACACACTGCTGTATTCTCGTTCTTTTGACTTTTTCTTTATTCATGTGTGTTCCTATGCTATGATGTTAGGTCTTGCTTCACAAATGCCTTGCTATATTTCTTTTATTAAAAATATAATTTTATATAATATATTTGGATTATGGTTTCCCTTCTTATATTCCCCTCAGTGTACTCTCCACCTCTTCTCCCATCCTTATTTACTCTCATTTTGTTTCTTATTAGAAAACAAAGAGTTCTCTATGGGGTAACAATAAAATATTCTAAGATAAGCCATCGAAATGGAATAAAACCAACAACCAGAGGGAAAATAGCCTAAAAAAACACATAAGAAGTAAATATAGACTTAGAATTTCACACCTTTGTACTCTCAGGAATCATATAAAAATACAAAACCAGATGTCCTATAAACAAAGGATGTGTAGGGTAAAAATTAATTAATTAAAATAAAATTAATTTAATAAAAATTAGAGACAAAAATTATTGACATTATTATAAGACAAAGACATTGCAAAACAATCTATTGAGTTTGCTTTTTGTTAGCCTACACATAAGAGTAGTTTGTTCCCCTAGTGAGAGTCACTTGGGGAAAATTAAGCTTTAATTTGCAAAATGTTATCAATTAGAGATTGCTTTTAGGTTTGAAATGGAGGGTCTCCGTCTCGTGCAGACCCATTTGGGCCCTATGCTTGGTGTCTCTCTGTCTCTCTGAGTTCCTGTGTGCTACCAAACGCACCCTGCTGTGTTTAGGCCTTTTTATATTTTATTGAAGTGGTTTTATTTTTGGTTTTGAGTCAAAGCGTTAACGACTGAGCCATCTTCCCAACCTCCCTATGCAAGAGTTAAGAGGATTGAAAGAGCCAAAGGGGATGGCAACCCCTTGGAAGAACAACAATATCAACTCTGACTTCTGATCTCCTAGAGATTAGCCAGCAACCAAAGGGCATGCATGAGCTGGTCTGTGGTTCCTGGCATATATGTAGCAGAGGACTGCTTTGTCTGGACTCAGTGAGAGATGATGTGCCTAATCCTGTACAGACTTGATGCCCCAGGGAAAGGGGGGGGGAGAGGGTGATGGGTGTGGGGAGTACCCTCTCAGAAGCAACTGGGAGTGAAAATCTCTTGGAGGAGTACAAGGAATGGGAAAACATTTGAAATGTAAATAAATAAAACAATTAATTTAAAAAGTGCACTATCTTTCTCCGTGTGAAAGCTAAAAGGTATTCTTACTGTGAAAATGAGGACAACTGATTCATCAATAATAACTTTGTTACACTGTGGCATTAAGAAATTTCCAGCAGCTGAGAAAAACAGATGCAGAGACCCACAGTAAAACATTAGAAAGAGTTCAGGGATTCTTGTGAAAGATTTGAGTTAATGATTGAGGGACACAGAAGGCATAGGGACTCCACAAGAAGATCAAAAGAGTAAACTAACCTGGACACTTGGGAGCTCCCAGAGGAAAAGCCACCATACAAAGAGCATACATGGGCCGGACCTACACACCCCATCCCCGTGTGACCTTCACATATGTAGCAGATATACAGCTTGGTCTTCATGGGGGTCCCCCAACAACAGGAACAGGGGTTGTCACTGACTTTGTTGCCTGCCTGTGGATCTCATTCCCCTAACTAGGCTCAGCTTGTCTGTTTTCAGTGGGAGAGGATGTGCCTAGTTCTGCAGTAACTTGATATGCCAGGTTAGGTTGGTACCCAGGGGGAGGAGTCTCCCCCTTGTCAAAGGAAAAGGGGAGGGGAAGCGGCTGTATGAGTGGGGGACTGGGAGTAGAGGGTGTGTTGTGACTGGATGTAAAGTGAATGAAAAAATAAATAAATAAATAAATAAATAATATATATGTATGTATGTGTGTATATATATATATATATATATATATATATATATATATATACATACATACATAAAACACAGAAATTTCAAGGTTGTGTTAGAAACTCCTCTTCTCCATCTGAATTTTTTTCAATCTGCTTTATTATTCATGTATTTAGCAGTAGTCTGAGGGAACAAACTCGAGGATTTCACAAGTTGCATACTTTTGGCCATACTTCACATAGTGATCATTCTTGTGGACAAGAGATTCTTTTTCTGACAATCGGAATAATTGATTTGCAGACATTTAGAAGTAACATTAGAGCTGATACGTTAATAGAGAAGGGTGGAAAGATTAAGCAGTGTAATGGGCGAAAAAGACAGAAATACTTTCAGAGCATCTTGTAATTTATGTCTTTTCGGTGACCCAGGACAGTAAGATCAACACTGGACCTGTACTAGGACTCTAACAAGGACAGTTCATACATTTGAGAGTTCAACATACAACCACCCTGTAGACAACCTCCCTAACAAATGTTTTGCTCAGGAATTGGAAACAACCTAAAATTTAGAAGAAATAAGTTCTGCAAGGGAATAGAAGATGGCTAGATTGGATTGACTCAGATACTTATGTTCCCTGGAGTTCTTTATGTTTTTTTTAATATGTTTTATTAGGTATTTTCCTCATTTACATTTTCAATGCTATCCCAAAGGACCCCCATACCTACCCCCCCACCCACCCACTCCCACTTTTTGGCCCTGGCGTTCCCCTGTACTGGGGCATATAAAGTTTGCAAGTCCAATGGGCCTCTTTCCATTGATGGCCAACTAGGCCATCCTTTGAAACCTATGCAGCTAGAGTAAGAGCTCCGGGGTACTGGTTAGTTCATATTGTTGTTCTACCTATAGGGTTGCAGATCCCTTTAGCTCCTTGGGTACTTTCTCTAGCTCCTCCATTGGGGGCCCTGTGATCCATCCAATAGCTGACTGTTAGCATCCACTTCTGTGTTTGCTAGGCCCTGGCATAGTCTCACAAGAGACAGCTATATCTGGGTCCTTTCAGCAAAATCTTGCTAGTGTATGCAATGGTGTCAGTGTTTGGAAGCTGATTATGGGATGGATTTCCGGATATGGCAGTCTCTAGATGGTCCATGGAGGGCATCATCCTGAGTGAGGTAACCCAATCACAAAGGAACTTACACAATATGTACTCACTGATAAGTTCTTTATGTTTTGAGCAACAACTTTCTTCTCCTGAGAACAGTTCCTGTTGAGACAAAGTTTTGTGTTATATTTTACAATGATCTGTCTTTTTTCTCACCATTGAAGGCACAAGGATCGTTTCTCTGAAATTCTCCCTCATGACCAGATGAGGTGCCTCAACACAAAATATAAGTTTGTCAAAATGAATTTTCCTGGAAATCTCTCTCTCTCTCTCTTCTCTCTCTCTCTCTCTCTCTCTCTCTCTCTCTCTCTCTCTCTCTCTCTCTCTCTCTCTCTCTCTCTCTCTCTCTCTCTCTCTCTCTCTCTCTCTCTCTGTGAGTCATCCACACTTAGGCACCAGGAATCCATCAGCTACACTTTAGGTTTTCTTACCTAGGGAAATTGCTACCTGTGGGTTTCTCACAGTGAATTGGGATTATCTGCCACCCACCCATCAATCTCTCTAGCTTGATAGTTGGTGGAATTCCTTGTACAGGGACTGATTTATTAATATAAGAAATTGTTGATATTCCAATTAATTGGGCTTTGCTATTAAGTTGAAGTAGTGGCTTGCAAGCTTTTTATATACCACACAGGTAACTGAAAATTTGAGAATTTGAACATAATAGCCAAACAGGGTATTGCCAAGAAAAAGCCTGCATGGGATACTTTAAACATAGCTAGAGCAAAGCAATATTCCTTAAAAATAAAATGGATTTCTAGTATGATTATTATATATAGAAATATGTCTTCCTTGTTACCTTTTATTTGTATTTTGAGAGAAGAGAATTTTTCCAAGGAAGAAAATGTTATTTAAGTGACCAATGAACTAAATAGTTATCAAATACCTTCTTTATTATACACATACAGATGTGCATTCCTTCACACCCATGTGTACCCACATGTAAATAAGCCGTAGGCCAGTGCACCTATACACAGAAACATACATACAAACACACACAACAGATTTGATCGAAAATTGAACATATCACCACCATCAACATCACATTGATCTTTGTCAACATCACTTTTGTTTTGTGTATTTGGTTGTGTGTGTGTGTGTGTTTGTTTGTGTGTGTGTGTGTGTGTTTAGTGTTTATTTTTAAATTTTAAATTTTGTTAATTGAAGTATTACTTTTCCTCTATTCTCTATTTTAAAGTACTTGAGTCAGTGTTACTTTTATTACTATGCAAATTTCTTCTTTGTCAATGTTATATATGACTATAATGTGTTCTAACTATTCTTATCCCTCTTTTTCTCTCTCATCCCTTTCATACTTTCTCTCTATCTCTTCAAATCACTGAAATATGATAGAAACTATGATGAGGTATATTAAGACAGTATGATCTTATGTATCCTTTCAGAAAGAATAATGTTATAAAAATAACAGTTTTGTCAGGACTATAATTTGCTAAGGACATTTAAATGAGCAGAAGTTTGAACAATATGCTTTTTGTAATCAGCAATCATCTTTGCAGCCTGTCCTGAAGTATTACAGTCAAGGGTCTGCCAAATTGTACTTATGGTGTATTGTTTCCAGAAGGAAATATAAAAACAGCCTTATATGATGTACATGCCAACCTTTTCAAATATGACCAGAACTGTTCAGAGTCAGATACACAGTACATCAGTTTTCTCCTGGTGCAACAAAAGTTCTGAAGTGAATTAAACTATAATAACAGTTAAATCAGGCACACACTTTTTTTTTTCATCCATGATAGATAGTGCTTTCTGTGTTGCAGGTTGTGCAGAGGCCACAAATCCTTGTAGGAACACATGGCAAGGCACACATCACACCATGGGAAGTACACACACACACAAAGACGGGAAATGGTCCGTGTCTCCTTCAAAGGAACACCCATTGTGAGTAGAAGGCCTTATATTGGACTCTCTCAATTAAAGATTTCACCATTTCCTAGTAGAGCAGTATGATCAGTGGCTATGGGCCAAGCTTTTAAGAATTTCATACAGGAGTCTTTAGGGAACACATGTCCAAACCATAGCAAATATTGTTATGATACATGGTTTAAGAGAAGATACACATCAAAACTTTATTTTAATCTTAATACTTATATAACAGCTTTATGGTGCTTAATCATATATTATGTTACTATAATTAACAACTGCCTTTTTGATTATCAATTGGAGGGTCATCATTTTTCTCACATTTAGCTCTTATCACAGTTCTTGATTAAAGTAAAACTTCATGAGATCGAACAAAACTGATCAATTACATCAGAACAGATCCTTTTCTTAATCCATTAGAATTTATTTTCTGTTTATGTAGCTATATCTATTTAATTAATGCAATTAGTAATAATAAATACAATACAAATAAAATTTATAGCTGGGTTTGATGGCTCAGGACTTTAATACCAGTTCTCAGGAGGCAGAGGCATTGGATCTCTGCATTTGAGGCCAGCCTGGTCTACAGAGCAAGTTTATAACTAAATGTGTGATATATGTTTCACAAAAATACAAAATAATATTTTGCATAACTATTTGAGGCGAAAATAATAATATTACTCTATACACATATGGACACATATGCATACATGTTTATATGGACATAAATGTTTATACTACTGCACCTACCATTATCTTTACCATTCATACTAATTCTGTTACTTTTCACAGCATGCTTACAGTGGTCATGCAAATGCTTTTACAAGTCAGTGCTCTCTAACATGTACAAGCTTGGGATGGAATTCAGACCATCAAAGAGCAGGTACATTTAATAGCTAAGGCATCTCCCTGACACATTATCACTTACCATTATTGCTGTCATTGCTGTGCACTGATGAATTTTCTATTATTATGAGTAAACCCCTGAGAGAAAAACTTGAAGAAGGAAGAACATAGTTTTATTCATTCAGAAGGTACAATCTATGGAAGTTCTGCCTTATATACTCAGGCAAAAATGAAATAAAACAAAAACAAAAAAAAAACATCATGGCAAAATGTTTCAGTGGGTCTAGTTTCTATATAGTATGTATGGCATAGAAAGCAAGAGGGAACTGGACCACAGGAGTATCTGTAATTATTTACTTCCCCCAATGAAGACCCACCCCCTAAAGTTTATAGAAGCTTTAGAGCCGAACACTACCAATTACAACCGAAATACAAATACACAAGCCTGTGTGAGGTGGTTTATAGTCTCCTATACAATGCTACTATCACTTTCTCCCAACATCATAGATATAGATGATATACTGAATTATATATTGTTCTATATTTGCCTGTAAAGCAGAGTTTTGGTAAATATTATTCTATGAGAGTATCACCTATGTAGCAAATCTGTAAAAAGATTTCCAAATGAGTTAAGTGATTTGGACATCTACTCTTACTATAAGTGGGACCATTCCACAGACACAGACTTGGACTTGATTTACTAGGAGAGAGGGAAATGAGTCCACGAAACATTCATGTTTCTCTTTTCCATGACTGAAGATTCCACAAATCTGCTTCAAGCTCCTTCCATGGCATTAGACAAGACAGACTACATTGTCCAAATTTTGTGAAATGAAGCACTTGCTAACCAAATTTGATTCTCTCAGGTATTAAGTGACAGCACTGACAAAAATAACTAATTAATTGTGGTTCATAATTATGATATTGAGGTTTAGAAATCCTAAATTTATTTACCCAAGTTACCTGATTAATAAAGTCTGGTAATAATGCATTTCAATCAAGTGTCTGAACTTGAGCTTTCTCACAATATCCTATAAACGTTGAATCTTGCATCCTTTAACTTATCTAGCAGCAAGCTAACAAAATTATTCCTAGCAACAATCTCACTTTCTCACAGAAATGGACAAGTTGTTTTCTTCTTAAATCTTTTTATTTAGATTGTTCTTGTCCAGGGCTGATATTATGAAATCGCAGATAAGGAACAGGCCTTTATTTCATCTCTCTGATGTGTTCTCAGAGAGGCAACTCTATATGTACTTGACCTTTTCAAGGTGCTGCAGTTTGATTGGATGGCTGCCTCTGTTATCACCTTTTACAGCCTCTACTTTATGTGAGAAATCAGGGTGGATTGGGGAGCCAATCAAATATAGAATATTGAAAAGGTTACAGCAGTGCTGCAGACTACAAGCTTTCCCTGACTGCAATGGTTATTAACATTCAGGGGCCTCATTCCAGTGACAAAGATTGTAATAAGAACAGATGAGGCCAAGGTGTGAATTTTATCCTTTTGACAATGATCAGGTAGGAAGTGGTTGAATCTGGATGTCCACATCTCCCATTCTCTTGTTACTGAACAGCCTGTTAATAATCATATGAACTGACTTCAAGGTCGTGAATGGGGGCCACGTTGACATAAATCAGTCCTAAGGGCTCATCTTCTTGTACACTGCTATGGGTCACACTTTACTATTATAATTGCCTTTTCCTGTGCTTTCTCTCCCTTGTCCTATTTCTGCATGGCATTTAAAAATGAAATTGGCTTTTGAAATACTGGCTCCTCTTTTTTTTTTCCATTAGAATGCAGGCTTTCTAAAAGAGTCAACCAGAAATGCCATGAAGTGGTTGGTAAAAGAATATTTTAAAGTCTTATTAAATATGTAATAAACTTCACTATTGAAAGCAATGAAGAATATTAAATTCAAATGGCACAGGTATCATTTCATATATGAAATCTAATTTCTATTACCTGAAAAATACTATATTTATTCATTTTTCCAAAAAAGCATGTAACTAGGGACGTTTTATATGATATTTTGTTAAAAGAATTGCATGAAGTTTTATTCATTTGGCTGATTTTCTGAACTTCAGTTTCTCATATATTTCAAAATGCCTTGCAAAATGCCAGAAGATCAGCATAACTTGAGCAATTCACATTATGCTGATACTTTTTAAAGTCCTTGTTAAAAGAACCCCAGAAAACACATGTTTGAGGCATGACATACTAGGCTCAACTTATATTCTAACTGGTGACACTTTTAAAATACCATATTAGAGCAAAAAAAAAAACTATCAAGTGTTTTAAAATATTTTAGACTGTTCAGTGAAACCCAACTACAGTGTTCTACATTTTTCCATGTAACAAAATAATTCTCTGCATTCCTAATGAAATACGTGTTTCTCATTAAATTCTTGATGCAATGCATCTTTCATCTGTCATCCAGTCAAAGTGGCTTTGGCAAAAAAGTTTATTTTCTTGGAGCTTAATTAAAGGTCAGTTTAGACATTTTTCTTTTCAATACTTTCTGAAGTTGTCTAATCACCCTGACTGTATGAAAGCCATAACACCTGCTGCTCTGAGTTCAGATCTTCACTGTTGTCATCTCCTCATAGCTGGGACTCTTCTCTTAAATGCAGGGCATCCCAGCATGTGGAATGTACACAGGGTTGTGCAAGTGGCTCCAAAGCTGAACAACAGCTTGCTAGAGTAACTATGCTAAAATAAAATGAAAAAATAGCAACCTTTAAATAAAAATGTTTCACCTTCAGAAGTCCTAATAAGAAACAAGAATATTATCTCTGTTTTTTTTCCAGTGATATTGAAAACTCAAATTAATTCACTAAATTCATGATGGTGTCTCATATGCCTTACTCTAATTGAACATTTTCCATTTAATTCTATTTCTTCAAAATGGAGGTAGCACATTTAACGATATGTACATATACTTAAACGATTTAGGGTGATCCGCTGAACATAGCATTCATGGTTATGATCTGAATATTCTGAATTCTTAATGATGAACCTTGAAATGATATTAGTAATAATCTGGTATCTTTGTCCTGCCGATGTTACCTCTGTCTTCTTAGGTGAACTTGTTTTATCTTTCATTTGTCGATCATATAATATGATAAAACATGGTCTTCAAGATCTATGTTTCATTTCATTTCTTTTTTTTTTCAATGTTCAGTTTCCTTTAATGACCCCCATCTCCCTTGAAGGGTAGGTACAGACAACTAAGCAACTGGCAAGACATCTTCACTTGAATATCTTGCCTTGATTGACGGTTTTGCCCATTTCTAATCAACTGAAACAGCTCAAACTAGTAGAAAAAATGTAATGGCTCATGAGGTCATTGAGCCATAACATTACTGGATTTCTTGTTTCCTTCCAAAACTGTTATTAGAATTTTGTATACTGTATCTCCATATCTTAGCAGTATTTATTCTGTGTTTATTTTACTCTTTAGCAAGACCTTCCCATGTAACAGCAAGAGATTGTACCCAGATATTCATCATTATGACTTATGTCTAACATGCTATTTAAAGGAGGGAGGATTTATTTTACTTATAGTTTCTTTTTTTTTTTTTTTTTTTTTTTTTTGGTTTTTCGAGACAGGGTTTCTCTGTATAGCCCTGGCTGTCCTGGAACTCACTTTGTAGACCAGGCTGGCCTCGAACTCAGAAATCCGCCTGCCTCTGCCTCCCAAGTGCTGGGATTAAAGGCGTGCGCCACCACCGCCCGGCTACTTATAGTTTCAATGTGTCCATGATTATTTGTTCCATTGATTGAAGTGGCGCATAACATCATCACAGAAGGATCATATGGAGAAGAAAGCTATTTAACTCCTGAAAGAAAGGAGAGAAGAAAGAAAGAAAGAAAGAAAGAAAGAAAGAAAGAAAGAAAGAAAGAAAGAAAGAAAGAAAGAAAAGGGAAGAAGAGAAGGGAAGGGAAGGGAAGGGAAGGGAAGGGAAGGGAAGGGAAGGGAAGGGAAGAGGAAAGCAAAGGAAAGGAAAGGAAAGAGGAAAGCAAAGGAAAGGAAAGCAAAGGAAAGGAAAGGAAAGAGGAAAGCAAAGGAAAGGAAAGCAAAGGAAAGGAAAGCAAAGGAAGAGAGAGAGAGAGAGAGAGAGAGAGAGAGAGAGAGAGAGAGAGAGAGAGAGAGAGAGAGAGAGAGAGAAAGAAAGAAAGAAAGAAAGAAAGAAAGAAAGAAAGAAAGAAAGAAAGAAAGAAAGAAAGAAAGGAGGAAAATAAGAGACGGGGAAAATTGAGACATTGAACAACATCTAAGTGTTGACTTACTCCTATTAGGGTCCTATCTAAAATGTTTGAGACTTTCCAAATTAAAACAATTACCTATGACCAAGCATTCAGCATACAAGCAGTAGTGGCATTTTAAATTTAATCATAGAAATATCTTCTAGATACATAAGAGTGTTATAGTGAAAATTACAAATTACAAGACTTTGGAGTGATTCCTCAAAAACTTGTCCTACAGTTTGGAGGTGATGGCAAATTTAGGAGGTCAGGCCTTAGGGAGGACATTAGGTCACTGGTAGTCTGCACCTTTGAAAATCAAAACCATGGACCCTTCTTTCTCATTTTGTTTCTTAGTTTCCAGGAACTTGGACCCTCCATTCTCTTCTTGCTTCTCTGGTTCCATTGCTGCAAAAAGCCTTATTTCTCATTTGTTCATACCAGAATACTCTGAGATGTCACAGATTCAAAGCAATGGAGTCAAACAAACATGAATTGAAACCTCTATGAGATAAGCTGATTAGCTCAGGATTTTATGTTATAAGATTATAAAGCTGATAGTGTCTTTTATAAATCACTCTGACAGAAATAACAAGCCATGACCACTCTGGATTGCTTTGGTTCTAGAGCCACTTTAGAAGTTATTTCAGGAGTCATCATGAAAGAGGCCTATACTCTCTCATGCTGCATTGTATAATTAAACTAGCAAAGTGCAATATACTGGTCTGAATAGTGTGCACCTACCTCTTTTTTGATGTCCTTAGCCAAACCCCAGAAAGACTTTTAATAAGGTACTTTGCATGAGTAAATGTATTCTTCAGATCTGTTTGTGAGTTAGTGATCTTGGAAGTTTGAAAATTATCCTAGATAACCCTAAATAATCATTATAACCGAAGCTCTTACTTAAAGGGAAACCTGTAGGTTCCATGTTAAGAAAACGAATGGTATTCTCAAAAAAGCTCACTACTCACAGTGATGCCATGGCTGAAAGTACTGTGATCTAAGCTGAGGGGTGGCGGGTGGGGGGACTCTAGAGAAGGAAGAAAGAAATTGGGAGATTTCTCTTTATACCTATTGAAGCATTTAGTCCAATGAACAATTCAATCTTTAGCACACTGAAACTTACTATGGAATTTTGGTTCTTCTGAATTCTAAAATGTTATGCAGTGAAAATTTCTGTACTTAATTAGAGCAATAAAGAAATTAATAGATGATTCTCCCCAAAGAAAATTACTCAGAAATAAATATCTTCTGAATTGGGGCAAATTTATGTGTATTTTGACTGCCTGAAAAAAATCTCTAACTACATGTGATTTTAGAACATAATAAATTATAATTCCTTTAAGAGTTGATACGGTGCCCTGATCTATAAAGCAACCTAAGCTATGATGGAACATGCACAAATACTTATTAAATGCATATTGAATTGAGCTTTTGGGCCATCAGGTAATTAAATAAAATGAAACTGACAGGATTCTTTATGGCTTATTTTTAATATTATGATAAACATGAGAAGAATACAAAAATGAAACATAAAAAATGAACCAAGCAGCCACAAGTAAAAGGTGAAGCACACAGAAGTGAGTTTTACACAAAAGACTACAACTTGAATGTACATGAGCCACAATCAAATGTAATCTGGTTTTCAGGGCTATGTAAGCATCAAATAAAATTTAGATAAAGAACAAAGAAAATAACAACTTGAAAGTAGCTGGCAAGGAATGTATTAGGTCAATGTCTTTCAGCTCTATGTTCTTATTTTGAAGCTTAGATCTCAGAGACTCCCATACAGACCTTCTCCAGAGGACTAAGGAAATACACATCTTAATAAATGTCCCTGAAGATTTGATCCCAGTGATAAGTGCATATCTTCTGTTTTATATTGCTAAAGCAAAAATGGATATTCCAATGAAGGAATGTGAAAAATTGAAACATAATAATAAGAGAGCATGAAACATAGAAGAATGTCAGTCTGAGTGACTCACAAAAATTGTAAACACACTGGCCAAGTTGGGGTAAAAAAACAAATGGAACAAAATGAAACAATGCAAAACAAAGAAGGGATTATTATATTATGTCATTAGGCTTCTCTATTGATGTTCAAATCCATCATTCTAATCCCAACAGGATAAAATTAAGGTATAAAATACAAACACCTTTTCAATCAAGAAAGCAAGGTTAAATTCTTTGCTGATGGTCTGGCCTACTGACTATTTTTTCAGCTTGTTAGGAATTCAAAACTTCAGGCCACATCTCAAAAAGAATTAACTGTACTTACTGTCTCAAGGTTTAACTGCTGTGAAGAGACACAGTGACAAAGGCAACTCTTATAAAGGATAAAAATTATTGGGACTGGCTTTCAGGTGTAGAGGTCTAGTCCATCTAGTCAAGGTGGGAGCATGGCTGTTTACAGGCAGGCACCATGCTGGAGGAACCAATACTTGAACATCATCCTTGAAAGGAGGCCAGGAGCAGACTCAGGTGTATCAAAGCCCATCCCCACAATGGCACACTTTCTCCAGCAAGGCCACATCTTTTCCAACAAGGTCACACCTATTCGAACAACAAGGCAACACCTTCTAATAGAGCCACTCTCTAGGCCAAGCATATTCAAACCTACACACTTATGTTTTTCTCCTTTGCTAGGAATGTACATATACAAAAATTATTGAGCAAAGATGATAAAAAGTCATACCAACCATCTTCATTATTCAAGTTTAATTTGCATGTTAGCCGTGCTCCTGACAAATGATGGGGCCAAAGAATCAAATCTATAAAAAAATACTGATTTGACAATACTTATTAAACATTTATTAGGATTAAAATGTTAAATATTAAGCACAATGCAGTAGGTGTTGTAAAAAAAATGCCAACCAATTTCAAATGATGCACTTCTTGTTCCAATCATACTGACATCAGGTCAGAATGCATGAGTTAGATGTCTAAACATTTCTAAGAGCCTTTTTTTTTCTTATGTTGATTTCTTCATGATGGGTAGTTTCTGCAAAATAAAGTAGATCTTCCTCTGTTAGTTTCTCACATATAGTAAAGTACAGTTTTGAGCACATCTCATGTAACCTTTGTGTTTTTAAATGTTTTTAAGTTTGAAATTTTTAATAAGCAGATTTTGATTCACAAAAAGAAAAGTGTTGTAATGGTCTAGTGGCATGAAGCCATTTGGCTTTAAAATAATAAAGACTATGTAGCTCTGGGGATCTATGTGAGCCCAAACTCACCTCTTCTGTCCTATGTGGGTGAAGGTGTTGTGAATGGTTGTTTTGTGATCATATGATCTGTCATCATCCTGGAACATAACCAGAGTTCTTGTTGGTCTATGAGTCACAGCTATCACCTGTTAGTCACCATGAGTGTGCTTCGTGTTCACCTCTAGGTGTCTCTGACCCACAGAAAATTACTATTACTGTGATGAAAAGCTATTTAGTAGAATAAATTTCCTAGCTTAATAATGTTATAAAACATTTAAGTTATTCATAGTGTCCAATGAGTTCTGTAGAAGTCTGTTTAAGTATTTTCATATGAGATAAGAAGTTATGCTGTAGAAAATATATTCTATATTAACTCCTTTTAACAAGAGATAACATGAGTATGAAGACAATATAGTCCTCAATATCAGGATGGTGGTAACATAATAGATGGGACAGCACAATTAAAAAAGAACAGACTTCAAAGAGTCAACACTGAAGAAAGTATTTCAAAAATAATTGCATTTGAAAACTGTAATGGTTTGGAAAGGAATAGTTCTCATAGATTTATATATTTGAATAATTACTCCCAAGGGAGTAGTACTATTTGAAATTACTAGAAGTATCATGAGGTGGCCTTCTTCAAGGAAGTGTATCAGAAATTGTGGGCTTTGAGGTTTCAAAAGCCCACGCCAGTCTTAGTCTCACTCTCTTTGACCCCACTGTCTTCCGATCAGGATGTTGCTCTCTCAGCTACTGATGATTTCTGGGACAGCCATAGTTGTTGCACAGAGAAACCTTGTCTTGAAAAACAAATAAACAGACAAGCAAACAAGACAAACTATATTCCTTGGTTATGGTGTCTCTTCAGGGTAATAGAACAGTGACTAAATTAAAATTCAAAGAAAATAATTTCCAAAGTATAATTTCATTTGAAACAAATATTAAAGTGCTGTTTACAAAGTCAGAGACCCTTATAGAGGAATTAGGGGAAGAATTGAAGGAGCTGAAGGTGAGGGCAACCCATAGCAAGACCAGCAGTCTCAGCTAACTCAGACCCCTGGGAGCTTTCAGAAACTGAACCACCAAACAGCAGCATATACAGGCTGTTCTGAGGTCCCCTGTACATATATAGCACAAGACTACCTGGTCTGTCCTCAGTGGGAGAAGATGTGTCTAATCCTCGAGAGACTTGAGGCCTCAAGGAAGGGGATGCACAGGAGGGGAGGATGAGATGTGGAAATATTGGGAGGTGGGACCAAGAGAGGGGGCAATGACTGAAATGTAAATAAATAAATTTAAATTTTAAAATTAGGAAAAATACTATAAAAGCTCTGAAATACTAATGGCCTTGCCTGTTGAGAAACTCATGGAGAAATTAGTGCTAAAAGGATTTATGCATTTCTAACATGGCAAGATATTTGAAGGAATGAGGTACAATCAGTTTATCAAATAAAATTGCTGTTTTGCATGAGGTAAAAGGCACGTTTTGGAAGAAAAGTTTTATGAAATGAAAAAGGTAATGGCCGGAACAACACAAAAATAAAGCACAGTGAGGAAAGAGAACCTTAAAAATTAAAAGACAGTGAAAATGTCAGGAAACAATTTATGCAGTCAGCTCTATGAGCTGAGCTATTGGACTTTTTCATATTGGGCTAGAAAAATAACACACGTTTGATGTAACAATTGTTCAAAATAATCTGAGAAGTTTAATTCAGAACACAATAAATGTGAAATATGAGCATATCAAGTTCAATTGGGTATAGACACATGTTGCAGAAAATAATGTTTAAAAAGTCATAATAAAACTTAATATACTATGTGGACGTAAATAAAGATAAGGCTGTCATAAAGATTCTCACTGGGAGTTTACAACTGACAACAGAAAAACCACTACTCCAGACTACTCAATAGAAATAAAATGCCAGACTAGAATTGATTGACCAATGTAAACAGAGTTGAAAAAAGAACATGATAGAAATGAAGTATAGACATTTTGTTTCATGAACACTTTTAACCCATTTAGGAAAAAGACCCTATCAACAAAATGAAAGGCAATCTGAAATATATAATTTGTATCTATTAAGGAGTTTACTCTCCAGAACACACAGAGAGGTACTAAAATAGAAAGGTTTAATTAGTTAATTAATTAACAACCAATTCAGAGATGGATCAAGACATGAAGGACACTTTCCCAGAAAAGATACACAAAGTATAGTAAATGGGTGGGAGGAATCAACATCACTGTACAATACTGAAATGCACTTGTAAAGTAAAGTACTAACATGCATTCATTAAAGTGCCTAATACTATAAAAAAGTCACATACCACTGGGAGGGCTTTGCCAGAGCACCTAGGGGAGCCATCTTGGTTCCCGGATCCCTCAGAGACTAGTCTGCACAGATCAAATCTTAGTAGGTCAAGGAACTCCACATAAAACCAGAGACACTGAAACTTATAGAGGAGAAAGTGGGGAAAAGCCTCGAAGATATGGACACACGGGAAAAATTCCTGAATAGAACAGCAATGGCTTGTGTGGTAAGATCGAGAATCAACAAATGGGACCTCATAAAGTTACAAAGCTTCTGTAAGGCAAAAAACACCTTCAATAAGACAAAAAGGCCACCAACAGATTGGGAAAGGATCTTTACCAATCCGAAATCAGATAGGGGACTAATATCAAATATATATATAAAGAACTCAAGAAGGTTGACTCCAGAAAATCAAATAACCCCATTAAAAACGGGGCTCAGAGCTAATCAAAGAATTCTCACCTGAGGAATACTGAATGGCTGAGAAGCACCTGAAAAATGTTCAGCATCCTTAATCATCAGGGAAATGCAAATAAAAACAACCCTGAGATTCCACCTCACACCAGTCAGAATGGCTAAGATCAAAAATTCAGATGACAGCAGATGCTGGTGAGGATGTGGAGAAAGATGAACACTCCTCCATTGTTGCTGAGATTGCAAGCTTGTACAACCACTCTGGAAATCAGTCTGGCGGTTCCTCAGGAAATTGGACATAGTACTACCGGAGGATCCCGCAATACCTTTCCTGGGCATATATCCAGAAGATGTTCCAACTGGTAAGAGGGACACATGCTCCACTATGTTCATTAGCAGCCTTATTTATAATAGCCAGAAGCTGGAAAGAACCCAGATGTCCCTCAACAGAGGAATGGATACAGAAAATGTGATACATTTACACAATGGAGTACTACTCAGCTATTAAAAAGAATGAATGTATGAAATTCCTAGGCAAATGGATGAACCTGGAGAGCATCATCCTGAGTGAGGTAACCCAATTACAAAAGAACTTACATGATATGTACTCACTGATAAGTGGATATTAGCCCAGGAAATTAGAATTCCCAAGATACAAGATACAATTTGCAAAACACATGAAACTCAAGAAGAAGGAAGAGCAATGTTTGGAAAATTTGTCCCTTAGAATTGGGAACAAAACACCCATGGAAGGTGTTACAGAGACAAATTTTGGATCTGTGACGAAAGGATGGACCATCTAGAGACTGCCATATCCTGGGATCCATCCCATAATCAGCCTCCAAACGCTGACATCACTGCATACACCAGCAAAATTTTGCTGAAAGAACCCTGATATAGCTGTCTCTTGTGAGGCTATCCAAGAAATAAAAACACAGAAGTGGATGCTCACAGTCAGCTATTGGTTGGAACACAGGGCCCCCAATGGAGGAGCTAGAGAAAGTACCCAAGGAGCTAATGGGGTCTGCAACCCTATAGATGGAACAACAATATGAACTAACCAGGACCCCCGGAGCTCATGTCTGTAGCTGCATATGTATCAGATGATGGCCAATTGGCCATCATTGGGAAGAGAGGCCCCTTGGTCTTGCAAACTTTATATGCCTCAGTATGGGGGCAAGTCAGAGCCAAGATTTTGGAGTGGGTGGGTAAGGGACTGGTGGGGAGGGTCTGGGGGACTTTTGGGATAGCATCTGAAATGTAAATGAAGAAAATACCTAATTTAAAAAATAAATTAAAAAATATATAAAAGTCACATACCCACAAATTAAAAAGCAGAATGTAAATGTATGAATGTTGGATATTATATATATTCTTTGCATTGTTGTCCTGTAAAACTAAGGACCTTCATTAAGAAAAGTGGTTAAAAATGTTCAAGAAATTAAAATAAAACAGAATGATCAGGCAATCTCACAATTCTAGTTCTGAGTTTACAAAAATAAAAGTTCACATAAAAATGAAAAACAGGGTAGAAAGGGATATCTATGTTTTCTGTACATAGCCAATTTGTAGATCAACTGTTTAACAACATAAAATTTATACATAAAAACAATATTAAAAGCAAATAAAATTTAAGATTTTCTACAATATGGATAGGCCTTTAGGATATTTCACCACTTGAAATTTGCCAGTCTTAAGAGATATTCTGCAGAATGCCCCTGAATATAAACTAGGTAAACTAGTCAATATCCTAGAAAAAGTAGGAACAATGGAGAAATGAAGTAGGAGCCATTGTGGAACATGAACAGAGCTTAGGTGTTACAGCACTAAGTAAGTGTTTGAAAAATAGAGTTTAGTAGTGATAACAAAACATGTAAGGACCAAATGTTCCTGAAATGGTCATAATAATTTAAAATGCTTACTCTTCACTGATAACTTGATTGGATTTAGAATCACTTCACATACACATTTCTGGATGTCTTTGCGTGTATTCAAGCGAGGCTTAGCAGAGGAAGGAAGAATCACTCGGAATGTGCACAGCACCATCCCTGGCCTGGTGTCCTGGACTACATAGTAAGGGAAGAAAGAATGAAAATGAGCTGAGAATCAATGTTCATCTCATTTCTCTACACTTTCTGATTTTGGATCCAATGGGGCAATCCATCTCAGAGTCTATCAGCCATGCCTGCCCTACCAAGGTGAACTGTTTGCCTTCAAACTATATGCCAATATAAAACTTTCATCAGGACAATGAGAAATGTCTGTCACTTGTGAGGAACTGACACCAGATAGAATCTATAATCCAAACAGAAGAGTGAAACAAGAAGATTTCTTATTGCAACAATAAGATTATATTCAATAAGATTAAATTACAATGCAAACAAGATACTTTTTTTTTATTTCAAGCATACAATGGAATAAATAAAAATTTAAAAATTATAAAATAAAGTGTAAGATTTACAACATAAGGTTGTGGAATATTGAGGAACAAGGAGTAAGGCCCACAGTACCAGGACATCTAACTTTATAGACAATTGTTCTATAATTTATTGAATGTCTATTTATAGACACTTTTCTCAAAATAGGTTTATCTACTCCAAATCACTTTTTCTATCACTGAACACGTGTTCTAACCTATTTTTAGACAGTTTAGGAAAGAGGGGATAAAATTACATTTATATTGTCAGAACAAGTTAGAAAGAATAAATTTGTATCAAAAAATAATTATGAGACCAGAATTGCCCCTAGTAGGTTCAAATACTATTGGAAACATTTTATGGCTACCAGGAAATTAGGTCATTTAAATGAGTCTTCTAGCAGATTATTACAAAGGAGCTCACCACTGCCTTTATTCACCTGCTTCTTACCTCTATATCACTGTCTCACAGTGCATTTAAAATCAGCCTACTGATGAATTTTATATGACAAGTGGTGTCATCTTCAGTGGGAGCTAATAAATCAAGAAGTAAACATTTTTATTAAGGCCCATGTGGTTTAAATAAATGCATGTATTTAAAATGTTTGATGAACTTGTATTTGACATTTGAAAAAAAGGAGAAAATGATTGATATCTTTATTTTTAATAATATGGATCTATAGAATAAAAGAGTCTACAATCAAATTATTTCATGTGATCTGGACAAGAATCTAAGAAATTCCTTGATTGGGATACCAAAGAAAAATCTCAAGAGGAAAGGAATGTTGAAAAAGCTCCTTCAATAACTACTCCTTTATCTTTCTACTGCTACTTTTGATATTTTATTCAAATACTTATTTATTTCTGCGTGTATATACTTGCACATGTGTGTGCTCCTCATCATAGATGTGCAAATAAAAGACGATGGCTGAGGGAGTCAGTTCTCTTTTTTCCACCATGTGGATTCCAGGAATCAAATTTGGACAATCAGTTTTGGTAGTAATAGTCACATCAACTGAGCATTCTTGTTGGCCCTCATCACGTCATTCTTGTACATGACATAAAATAAAAGCACCCAAGTGAGTCTGTTTTGTATGTTAGAAATCAATCTTAACTTTCTAATTAATGCTTCTCATCAGCAAATCTCTGTGTAATGTCCTCTTATCATTCAAGTACTAAATGTGACATTCGCTGATTTTTTTATAGGGCATTTTGTAATTCTCATCACATTCTCAAAGAGAGAATGAATCATGCATAGATGTGTATTTCTGCGACTATATTATTTAATTTTGGTACATATAATTTACTGAGAGTATTTCTGTATCAGGAGTATTCTAATTTTTACCCACACCATCTTTTTCTTCAAATGTACAGTGACTTATAGTGACTAAATTGAATGTCATTCTTTTGTTATTCTCAACACTTAATATAATGTCCTAGATTTAGTATTCATTAATGCATATTAAATCAAACCATTTGTATAATCTTTGAGATACTGGCATTCTTGGTTGTGCATAAATTCTGTCTTTTTATATAAGACATCCAGCAATATGTATTTTCTGTAAAATTTCTTGGCAATAAAAATAATTTAAAAGTATCATGATATCATAGTAATTTCTTAAAAAAATTCATTCTTCCTTAACTGAGCATATGATTAAGTAATGTGTCTTCTCTATCCAAGAAGTTCAACCTCTTCTTGCCTACAGATATTTCAAAATCCTTCCTTAATCTTTAATGAGCACTCAGCTTGCTGAGCATCATTACAATACACTGGCTTAAGATGGTGATTACAATTCAGAGGATGATGCCATCAGATTTCAACTTCCTGACTTTGATATGTGCCCCTTTGATGTGAATATGTTTGCAAATTATTTTATCTATATTAATTTAATTCCATCCACTTGAAAAGGGCATTATGATTCTCCCTTATTAATTGTAAGCATTAGATAAAATGTATATACCACTGGAGCAGTCAAATAAAGTAAATAATCAATTATTTAAAAGAAAATATATGTATTACCATCTCATGCTAATTAAAAGCACATTTCCATATAGTGTAAACTTTTGCAACCACTCTGGAAATCAATTAGGAAGTCACACTGGAGATTGGAACTAGATCTAACTCAAGTCCCAGTTATATCACTTCTGGGAATATAGCCAAAAGAGATGTTCCACCATCCTAGGACAGTAGTTATGTTCATAACAGAGTTATTCATAATAAACAGAAACGGGAAACAACCTAGATAGCCTTCACCTGAAGAATACATAAATAAATTGTCATTCATTTACACATTGGAGTAATAGTCTGCTATTAAAATCAAAGACATCATGAGTTTTTCAGGCAAAAGGATGGAAATAGAAAATATCCTGAGTGAGGTCATATAGACCCTAAAGGATATGCATGGTATGTCCTCACTTATAAGTTGATATTAGCCATAAAGTACAGGATAACCACACTATAATCAACAGACCTAACAAAGCTAAGCAAGAAGAAAGGTCAAAGGGAGGATGGTTGAAACTTTCTCAGAAAGGGAAATAAAATAGAGATTGGAGGTGGCTGGAGGCAGTGTACTGGTTAAGGAACAGGGTAGAATGTGAATCTTGGCAGGGGATAGAGGATCAGATCTAGGGTGAGCAGAGAAGAATGAATGGAGATCAATGATTGAGGTGGCAAATGCTAGAACATGTCATGGGCCTGGGATAGAGGGAGGCCCCTGGAGGCCTCTAGAGGCTACTCTAGCTGAGACTCCTGGCAGTGGGATATATGGATCCTGAAGTGGCCACTTCCTATAGCCAGGAAGGACTCCTGGTGGAGGAAGGAGGGCAGCCACCCACCCACAAAAATTTCATCACAAAATGTGTCCTGTCTACATCTTGTTCTGGGACAAACATGGAGCAGAGACTGGGGGAATGGCCAATCAATGACTTTCCTAACTTGAGTCCAGTTTCACAGGCAAGAACCAATTCCCTAACACTATTAACATCCTGTTATGCTTGCAGACAGGAGCCTAACATAACTGTCTTTTGAGAGGCTCCACTCAACAGTTGACTGAAACAGATTCAGAGATCCACAACCAAACACAAAATGGATCTTGGAAGTCCTGTTGAAGAGTTGAGGGAAAGACTGAGAGATCCAAATAAGAGAAGAATTCCACAAGAAGACAATCAGAGTCAACTAACCTGGACACTTCTGGGCTCCCAGAGACTGAACTGCGAACCAAGTAACAAGCATGACCTGGACCTAGGCCCCTACACATATGTAACATATAGGTAGCTTGTGTTTGATGGGGGTCCCTGAACAACTGGAGTAGGGACTGTTCCTGAATCTGTTGCCTGCCTGCCTGTGTATCCTGTTTACCTAACTGGGCTACATACTCTGTCCTCAGTGGGAAAGGATGTACTTGCATGTAGTGACTTGGTATGAAAGGGGTGTGGCAGGGTGGGGGGTAAGGAGTATGTGTAAGAGTGAGGAGAGAGGAATATCTGCATAAGGGCATGCTGGGAGGAGAGGGTTGCTGATTGTAATGTGAAATGAATGAATGAATGAATGAATGAATGAATAAATAAATAAATAAAAATTTTAAAATGTACATGTATCAGTTTCCTCATGAAATTTATAAAGTCTAGCTGGAAAATTAAAACTGAACCAAAAGAACTATTAAATAGTAATACAACATATGTCTTAATTCTACAATATTATATAATATAGACTATGACTATTGCTATAAGAGTTCATAGAAAGTGAACAATTTATAAATTAAAAATTATCTCTTTTTAAGTAAGGTGATACAAGATTGATCGATGAGAGCAGGACCTACTCAAGATATTGGCAGAAAGAAACAAAGATGCTATATCCCCCAAAATACTGTGTCAAAGCCAAGTGTCATGCCTGATAGTACAGTCTGCTGTATTCTTTTCAATCTAGTTTGGATATTTAGATTTTATGCATATTGGGTTGTTCTTCAGACATGCCATTGTTGAATTGGCTGAAGTCCTAGTAATCAATGCAGGTGAATATCACCAGGTCCAGATGCCAGAGTTTACAAGATCCTCTCTCAGAGAATTATAATATTTTAATTTAGGGGGACTACTTTCTGACTCATGTTCTGATTGAGTTCCCAAAGGAAAACACAATCATTAAAAACTAAAAATGCCTCAAAGATATGGGCACAGGGAAAAAAACTCCTAAACAGAACAGCAATGGTTTATGCTGTAAGATCAAGAATAGACAAACAGGACCTCATAAAATTGCAAAGCTTCTGTAAGGCAAAAGACACTGTCAATAAGACAAAAAGGCCACCAACAGATTGGGAAAGGATTTTTACCAATCCAAAATCTGATAGGGGACAAATATCCAATATATACAAAGAGCTCAAGAAGCTATACTCCAGAAATTCAAATAACCCCATTAAAAATGGGGTACAGAGCTAAACAAAGAATTCTCAACGGAGGAATACTGAATGGCTGAGAAGTACCTGAAAAAAAAATGCTCAACATCCTTAATAATCAGGGAAAAAAAAAACACCTTGAGATGCCAGCTCAAATCAGTCAGAATGACTAAGATAAAAAATTCAGGTAATAGCAGATGCTGGTGAAGATGTGGAGAAAGAGGAACACTCCTCCATTGCTGGTGGGATTGCAAGCCTATACAACCACTCTGGAAATCAGTCTGATGGTTCTTCAGAAAATTGGACATAGTACTACCAGAAGATCCAACAATACCTCCCCTGGACATATACCCAGAAGATGTTCTAGCTGGTAATAAGCACACATGCTTCACTACGTTCATAGCAGCCTTATTTATAATAGCCAGAAGCTGGAAAGAATCCAGATGTTCCTCAACAGAGGAATGGATACAGAAAATGTGGTACATTTACATAATGGAGTACTACTCAGCTATTAAAAAGAATGAATTTATGAAATTCTTATGCAAATGGATGTATCTGGAGGATATCATCCTTAGTGACGTAACCAAATCACAAAAGAAGTCATTAGATATGCACTGACTGATAAGTGGATATTAGTCCAGAAACAGAATACCCAAGATTCAATTTGCAAAACACAAGAAAATCAAGAAGAAGGAAGACCAAAATGTCGATACATCATTCCACCTTAGAATAGCGAAAAAATACCCATTGAAGGAGTTACAGAGACAAAGTTTGGAGCTAAGACAAAAGGATGTACCATCCAGAGACTATCCCACCTGGAATCCATCCCATAATCAGCCACCAAACCCAAACACTATTGCATATGCCAGAAAGATTTTGCTGAAAGGACCCTGATATTGCTGTCTTGTGTGAGGCTATGCCAGTGCCTGGCAAATACAAGATGCTCCAATCCTATCTTTAGTCATTTCTGTAACTGTCAGATTCCTATTGAGCCTTTTTCTCATTCCCTTATTTATGTGACACACTCCCCCTACAACTCCCCCTATTTCTTTCCTGAAATTAATTTTTCTTCTTAGAATTTATTGCTACCTGCCATACTGCATATTTTACCCATTTTGTTTACTAAAACCTTTATGCTTCCAGAGGCAAGCAAACACTTCTACACTTTAGCAGAATTCCATATCGCGAAGCTTAGAGCCATATCTGACACTCTGAACAGGTAGCAATTCGCTTGTTTAAAAAAAAATTAATTAACATTTGAATGACTCACAGAAAGAATGGAAGCTATTAGTCTTGATTTTGCCACTTGGGAAAGTCAAGATGCATACAGATTCAGTCATTTATCCATGGAACATTGGGAAGTAACATGTGAACAAACTTCCACAACTTCATGGCTTTTATATACCTTTGCTGTGGCATTCTTCGTTTTTTAAAAATATTTTTATTAGGGATTTTTTCTCATTTACATTTCCAATGCTATCCCAAAAATCTCCCATTCCCTCCTCCCCCCACTCCCCTACCCACCCACTCCCACTCTTTGGCCCTGGCGTTCCCCTATACTGGAGCACATAAAGTTTGCATGTCCAATGGGCCTCTCTTTCCAGTGATGGCTGACTAGGCCATCTTTTGATACATATGCAGCTAGAATCAAAAGCTCTGGGGTATTGGTTAGTTCATAATGATGTTCCACCTATAGGGCTGCAGATTCCTTTAGATCCTTGGGTACTTTCTCTAGCTCCTCCATAGGGGCCCCTGTGATCCATTCAATAGCTGACTGTGAGCATCCACTTCTGTGTTTGCTAGGCCCCCGGCATAGTCTCACAGGAGACAGCTTTATCAGTGTCCTATCAGCAAAATCTTGCTAGTGTATGCAATGATGTCAGCGTTTGGAGGCTGATTATGGGATGTATCCCTAGATATGGCAGTCTCTACATGGTCCATCCTTTTGTCTCAGCTCCAAACTTTGTCTCTCTAACTCCTTCCATGGGTGTTTTGTTCCCAATTCTAAGACGGGTAAAGTGTTCACATTTTGGTCTTCTTCTTCTTGAGTTTCATGTGTTCTGCAAGTTGTATCTTATATCTTGGGTATTCTAAGTTTCTGGGCTAATATCCACTTATCAGTGAGTACATATCATTTCAGTTCTTTTGTGATTGGGTTACCTCACTCTGGATGATGCCCTCCAGGTCCAACCATTTGCCTAGGGATTTCATAAATTCATTCTTTTTGATAGCTGAGTAGTACTCCATTGTGTAAATGTACCACATTTTTTTATCCATTTCTCTGTTGAGGGGAATCTGTGTTCTTTCCAGCTTCTGGCTATTATAAATAAGGCTGCTATGAACATAGTGGAGCATGTGTCTTTCTTATGAGTTGGAACATCTTTTGGATATATGCCCAGGAGTGGTATTGTGGGATCCTCTGATAGTACTATGTCCAGAATTGAAGCCCCAGAAATGAACCCACACACCTATGGTCACTTGATCTTCAACAAGGGAGCTAAAACCATCCAGTGGAAAAAAAGACAGCATTTTCAACAAATGGTGCTGGCACAACTGGTGGTTATGATGTAGAAGAATGGGAATTGATCCATTCCTATCTCCTTGTACTAAGGTCAAATCTAAGTGGATCAAGGAACTCCACATAAAACCAGAGACACTGAAACTTATAGAGGAGAAAGTGGGGAAAAGCCTCGAATATATGTGCACAGGGGGAAAATTCCTGAATAGAACAGCAATGGCTTCTGTGGTAAGAATGAGAATTGATAAATGGAACCTCATAAAACTGCAAAGCTTCTGTAAGGCAAAAGACACCTTCAGTAAGACAAAAAAGCCACCAACAGATTGGGAAAGGATCTTTACCTATCCTAAATCAGAGAGGGGACTAATATCCCATATATATGAAGAACTCAAGAAGGTGGATTCCAGAAAATCAAATAACCCCATTAAAAAACAGGGCTCAGAGCTAATCAAAGAATTCTCACCTGAGGAATACTGAATGGCTGAGAAGCACCTGAAAAAATGTTCAACATCCTTAATCATCGAGGAAATGCAAATAAAACAACCTTGAGATTCCATCTCACACCAGTCAGAATGGCTAAGATTAAAAATTCAGGTGACAGCAGATGCTGGTGAGGATGTGGAGAAAGAGGAACCCTCCTCCATTGTTGGTGGGATTGCAAGCTTGTACAACCACTCTGGAAATCAGTCTGGTGGTTCCTCAGAAAATTGGACATAGTACTACTGGAGGATCCCGCAATACCTCTCCTGGGCCTATATCATTTTTTTAAAGTATAATAAGTAGAGTATTTACTTCTAGATCAACCCAGCCTCTAACTGGGAAACCAATAGACTACAGTTACCTAGATTTATTACTTGATCTTGTTCATGTGAAGGAAACAAGATAATATGGAGAGCATCAATGAACATGGTAGTTATATGTATTATCTTGACTTTTGAGTAAAAAGACAAATATGCTGTGTTTATAATGTTTTCATTATTATAACAAAATATTTCATAAAATAACTTATGGAATTAAAGGTTTATTTTAGCTCAAAAAATTGAGAATGTAGTTCATTTTGTCAGGGAATTATATGCCTAGATTTTCAAAACCTACTTTTATAAAGGTTTCAAATATTCCAACCTCCCTTTCTAGTCCACCATTTAAAGGTAGGAGAGAAAATTTGGTAAATAGGGCAAGGGGATGTGGTTCTCTTAAGAAGTATTTCTTTGTTTTCCAGCAGATCCAGGCCTCCTCCAAATCTTCAGGAGGCAGCAGGACCAACCAAGGAAAGCTCGGCTGAAGTACCTCTCTCAACAAAATTAAGATAAAACAAGAGATCAATAAAGTGATGCTCAGCTAGCAATGCAAGTGCCCCACCCTTGCCTCTTGGGTCCTAGTTTTATACTCTTTCCAAACATCAAGTGTCCTCCCATGGGTCTTGCTTCAGCATAATATCACAGGAGTCTACATCACATGACACAACCATAAATGTTCAGTTCAGAGGAGAATCATTTCATAAAGGAAGACATGGTATCAGGAACATGAGGGGATTAGTTACAATGCCTTTGCCATCTAGGATCAGGTGGAGCATGTTATCCCTGAGTATTCATTCTTCTTTTGACTTTCACTAGGGTCCTAGTCCATGGGATGGTGCAACTTGGATTCAAGATGGAGCTTTGCTCTTTAGCTTGGCCCAGGAAATTACAGAAGACTACCAAATAGATATAACACTTGTATTGAGACCTGATGAAGAGTAAGAGACTGGAAAGAGAAATCATCCAGAAAAGAAAAATTAACATGAAAATCAAGGGCATAATTAAACAGCAAATAAATGTACCTAGTTCATAGACTAGCTGAATACCATGACAGCACAGATAGTTAAGTAAAGCTAAGGGAACTAAGTGGGTTTGGGAATAAAAGATATTCAATAACCACACTGTGAGATAAACAGAGGGCAGGCAATGTACATTTTTACTAGGGCACAATCTAATAGGACTAAGGGTAAGAGTTATTTTAAATTGGAGGGTAGTACCCTTGCTCATTGACTACTCAAGGATTTTAGGTAGAGGACACTATTTTCACAAAATGCTTAGTTGTATTCTGCTTAGTATTCAGAGTATCCCTTCATAGTTGATCAACTTTAGAGTGCAATTTTGGAAGTGGTTTCACTCAATGATTCAAGTGTGTGTGTGTGTGTGTGTGTGTGTGTGTGTGTGCATGCTGTGGTGTGTTAGTGATTTGCTGAAAGGAACTAATTGTAAAATTCTGCAAAGATAATTTTCGCAGCCCATATTTATCTTTATATAGCACATTGGCTAGAAATGCAGGAAGAGTTCACCTTTGACCCCAAAGTAAACTTTCATTGAGTGTTTCTTTAGATTAAGGGTCAAACTTTTGGCTGAAACTGTGACACATCAGAGACCCTATGGGACTCATTACTTATTTGGTAGTTGACAAAGGTCAAAGTCTTACTGTTGAATGGAATACTGATTGTATGTTATACCCATTAAGACCTTGTTTTGTGGTTCTCTCTAGAAGGTGGTCAGCAACATGGAGGCTTTCTTCCTTATGAATAGAAAAAGAAAGGAAATGCCCTTGAGTGGGAGCTAGACCATTTTATGTGACATTCTTGTATGTGTAAGTACATATATGGGAGCTATGGGTCCCTCCATGTGTACTCTTTGGCTGGTGGTTAAGTCCCTGGGAGCTCTGGGGGTCTGGCTGGTTGATACTTTTGTTCTTCCTATGGGATTGCAAACCCGTTTTAACTCCTCTATTGAGGTCCCTATACTCAGTCCAATGGTTGACTGGGAGCACCGGCCTCTGTATTTGTCAGGATCTGACAGAGCCTCTCAGAAGGATATATACCAGGATCCTGTCCACAAGAACTTCTTGGCATCCCAAATAGTGTCTGGGTTTGGTGTCTGTATATGGGATGGATCCCCATGTGGGGCAATCTCTGGATGGCCTTTCCTCAGTCTCTGCTCCATACTTTGTCCCCATATTTCTTTTAGATAGGAGCCATTCTGGGTTAAAAATTTGGAGATGAGTGGGTGGCCCCATCTTCCAATGGGGGCGGCTTGCCTAACCTCTGGATGTGGTCTGTACAGATATTCCCTCCCCTTCGTTGGGCATTTCAGTTAACCTCATCTCTGTTGGGGCCTGGGATCCTCTTGCTTTCTGAATATCTTGGACTTGCTGGTGGCTACTGCCAGTTCCCTACCCACCATTGTTTCACACCTCTGTTCAAATTCCTTACCCTCTGTATATCATCTGTCTCCTCCCATACCTGATCCTTCCCTCTTTGCCCCTCCCCGCCTTCGTTCCACTTTCCATGCCCATATCAGAACCCCTTCATCTTCCAGTATGCCCTCATGCAGATCCTCCCCCGAGCCTACCCTCCTTATCCCCACTTACAGTATCCTCCACACCCAAGGAACATCAAGTCATTGCAGTACTAGGCGTACCCTCTCCCACCGAGGTCAAACAAGGCTGTCCAGTTAGGGAAACAGGATCTACAGGCAGGTAAGAGATTCAGGTTGTTTGGGGACCCACATGAAAACCAGGCTATGTATCTGTTACATATATGCAAGGGGACTAGGTTTCTGCTCCTTCCTTTGTTCAGTCTCTACTAGCCCCTCTGCTAGCTCTTCCTTGGTCCAGATTAGATGACTCTATTGGTCTTTCTGTGTGGCATTCCTGTCCTCTTTGGGATCCCTCAATCCTTTGCCCAACTCTTCCACAGGACTCCCTGAGCTCCATTAATGTTTGGCTTTGGGTCTCTGCATCTGTTTCATTGGCTGCTAGGTGGAATCTCTCACAGGACAGTTATGCTCGGGTCCTGTATGCAACCATAAAAGAGTATCACTAATAGTGTTAGGGATCAAATTTTCCCCATATGATAGGTCTCAAGGTAGGGCAGTCATTGGTTGGTCTTTCCCTGAGTCTCTGTTCTACCTTCGTCTGTGCACATTTGTAGGCAGGACATATTTCAGATCAAAGGTTTTGTGGGTAGATTGATGTCTTTATCCTTTTACTGGGAGTCTGTCTTTGCTATAAGAAGTGCACACTTCAGGATTTATATCTTCCACTGTTAGGAGTCTCAGCTAGAGTCGACCCCATTGGCAGCCAGGATCCTCAATCCATCCTAGTTCTCTGGCCTGTCTTAGTGATTCCACCCCCACCCCCATCTCCCGCCAAACACACACACACACACACACACACACACACACACACACACACACACACACACACACACACACTCCTGATTTCCATCCTTCCTTTCGTGCTCTCCCTACATCCCACTTCCCTTTATATTCCCTATCCTACCCAGTTCCCATCCTCTCTCAGTCTCCAAATATCTATTTTATTTCTCCTTCTGAGAAAGATTCAACCATCCTCCCATAGGTCCCAGTTATTTGCCTCCTTTGGGTCTGTTGATTATAGTGTGGTTAACCTGTACTTCATGTCTAATATCTAGTTATTAGTGAGTATATACTATGTATGTGATTTTGAATCTGGGTTACCTAAGTCAGGATGATATTATTAGATTCCATCTATTTCCCTCAAATTCATGATGTTTTTGCTTTTAATAGCTGACTAGAACTCCATTGTATAAATTAACCACTTTTTCTCTATCTGTTCTTCAGTTGAGGGCTAAGTTGTTTCCAGTTTTGGAATTATTATGTAAAGGTGCTATGAACATTATTGAACAAGAATCCTTGTGGGATGGTGGAATATCTTTTGGGTATATGCTCAGGTGTTGTATAACTGGGTCTTGGGGCAGAACTATTCCCAATTTTCTGAGAAACTGCCAGATTGGTTTCTCAGAGTGGTTGTTCAAGTTTGCAAATTTCACAGCCATAACAGAGTTTTCCCTTTGCTCCAAATCCTTGCCAGCATGGGTTGTCCCTTGAGCTTTTGAATTAACCATTCTGCTAGGTATTACTTGGAATCTCTAAGTTGTTTGCATATCCCTGTAGACCAAGGATATTGAATATTTTTAAGTGCTTCTAGGACATTTGAGATTCCTCTGATGAGAATTATCTCTCTAGCTCTGTGCCTCTTTTTTAAATTGGGTTATTTGGTTTGTTGGGGTCTAATTTCTTGGGTTCTCTATTTATTTTGGATATTAGCACTCTGTCAAATGTAGGAATTATAAAGATATTTCAAATCTATAGGCTGTTGTCTTATTGATAGTATCCTTTGACTTACTAACCTTTAAAGTTTTATGAAGTCCTATTTATTAAATCTAGATCTTAGTGTCCGAGCTATTGGTTTTCTCTTCAGGAAGTTATCTTCTATACAGAAGAGTTCAAGGCTATTCCCATATCCTCTTCTATTAGATTTGGTGTTTCTGGTTTTAGGTTGAAGTTTTGATCCACTTGGACTTAACCAATTTCACTAAAATTGGGGACACACAAAGGCTGTCTGCTTTTTCTCTCCCTATCTCTTCAATATAGTACTTGACGTTCTAGCTCAAGCAACATGCCTCATTGAGTTGAAATTTCACATCTAGTCACCTCTTTAAGACTAGGTTAATAGAAATGTATTGTTTAAATTTGCTTTTGTCACAGATATTTTAGTTTCATCATTTAGAGTGATTGAAAGTTTTGTTGAATGTAGTAGTCTGGGCTGACATCTGTGGTCTCTTCAGGTCTCTTAAGGTCCTTTGCTAGGGACCTTTGGGCTTTCAGATTCTCAGTTGAGAGGTTTGTGATCCACTTGGACTTAAGCAATTTCACTAAAATCAGGGACAAAATAAGGATGTCTACACTTACCCTATCTCTTCACTATAGTATTTGAAGTTCTAGCTAGAGAAATAAGAAAACTAAAGGATACCAATGTGAGACAAATTGGAAAGGAAGAAGTCAAAGTGTCACTCTTTGCTGGTGATATGATAATATACATAAGTGACCCCCCCAATTCTACCACAGAATTCCTATAGTTGATAAACACCTTCAGCAAAGTGGCTGGAAACAAAGTTAACTCAATTAGTAGTCCTTCTTTATACAAATGATAAACAGGCAGAAAGAGAAAATAGAGAAACAACAGGATTCACAATAGCAACAAATAATATAAAATACTTTGGTGTGACTCTAACCAAGCAAATGAAAGACCTGTATGATAAGAACTTCAACTCTCTAAGAAATAAATTGAGGAAGATATCAGAAGATGAAAAAAATGTTAGGATTAACATAGTGAAATTTTACCAAAAGCAATATATAGATTCAATATTATACCTACCAAAATCTCAACACAATTCTTTACTCCTCTTGAAAGAGCAATCCTCAAACTTCACATGAAAAAGCAAATACCCGTGATAGCTAAAGTGATTCTGTACAATAAAAAAGCTTCTGGAGGTCACTATTCCTGACTTCAAGCTGAACTACAGAGCAATGGTAGTAAAAACTGCATGCTATTGCTGTAGGAACAGATAGATTAATGGAATCTAATTGAAGACCACAAAATAAACCCAAAAACCTATAGAAAATTGAAGTCAAAACCATACAACAGAAAATGGAGAACATTTTCTACAAACGGGGCTGGTCTAACTGGATGTTTGCATGTAGAAGAATGCAAATACATTCTTATTTATCATCCTGCACAACACTCAAGCAATGGCTTTGTAAACTTTCCTCTTCTGTGATCGATCAGGTGGTTGGTGGCACTACACTATCCAGGACCTGCTTCAGAAAGACTGCAATACCTTCCCAGGCAACACGAATTCCAAGTGCCTTACTTGCCATTAAACAATTGTGCTATTATCTGACTAGTATCTCAGGATGAACTTTCACACATGATTAAAATGATCCATGTTCAAGGGATGCTACAATCTCAGCACCTGCTAATAAGTGAAAAATTGCGATCATCACTTTCATAATGATTCTACGTTGTACTTTTCTTATTCAGCAATACTAATTTATTTAGAAACCTGGGAGCTAGGCAGCTCTCTGGGCAACTGTGCTAATGTAGCTGTGTAAAAACTCCCAGGGAGCAGAGGTTAGAAGAGAGAGCATGCAGCCATTTTTTCCCAATTTATGTGAAACTTTGAATTCACCAAGACTTCATAGGCAATTGTTTTGTAAAATGACATCCAAACAGTTGTACCTGCCAACAGCTATTTTATTCTTGACATCAATTTCTGAAATATCACCTGTGAAAAGTTCAGCATTTAGCATTTCCTATTGTTTCTTTCTTTTCCTTGAGTGGAGTTCAGGTTCATATGAAAAGTGCCATTTTAGGAAGAGAACAAATACTAATGACCCCCAGTTGGGATAAAGGGATACAAGACATACAGGGCAAGACTAGAGACATAGGAGTCATGAGACCTTTTGACTACTTATGGCAAACTGTGATTCCCAGAAAAGCAATTAGTTTTTCTGAACCACCAAGCATAATGTATACCATGAAAGAAATTTACACCAGTAGGTGGTTATTTGGTGGATTAGCTGGGAAAAGGAAGTCAGTATTTAAAACCGAAACATTCATACTTAATTTATTGAACATAATAAAAATGAAAAAGTTGTGCCTAGAATGAAACCTGATGTCGTGAGATAATTTTTTTCAGACTGGTGTGATAAAAAAAATTGCAAACTAAATTAGCCTAATTTGGTGAATATCAACCTTCTCGACCACAATAATCTGGCAGGTGATTTTCTGGGAAGCAAGTTTCCAGATCTCAGTGATCTCAATCAAGACCTCAGAAATGGATCTCAGCAACATGAATTCCCTTTTGTAATACAGTCTTCCTCCAGACTTTAATGTAAAACCTCTTGCTGTACACTATGAGAGTCCTGATAATTTCCTATCTGACCTTTCCTCCAGCCAAGACAAATTCCAAAATGTCAGTTAGGGCAGTATTCCTTCTCCCCAAACCCTTGACTCTCGTCTCTTCTTAAACATATTATATTATAGGTTGTATATTAATGACACAACAGTGCATTATTTGGTACTATTTCACATTAGCTTTTTTAAGTCTCTCTTAGGCATCATATGACTCCATACATATCTTCACAGTAATTATCATATTTATAGTTAACTAATATCTGTAATCATATATGTATGGCTTCCCTTCTCACCTGCATATAAGCTTTCATGAGTCAGAAACTATATTTAGCTTAATAGAGACTGTGAAAATCAGTTAAACATTTTTTTTTAGTTCTCAGCATTTCTTAGTTTGTTGTAGCTCTTTCTCTATTGCTGAAGCCTTGTGAGCTTTCTCATTCCTATCTTAGAATGTTAATTGTTACCATAGTACAGATCATGTTGGTGATACTTTATGAGTGAACCTTCTAACATTTTTAGAAGACACAATCTCAGAACAAACTTATTATCCTTTGACTCTTAAACATGTCTGCCTCTCTTTTGCAATAATGGCTGAGCCTGAGGTATCACCCAGTCATGTGTCAGTGGTATGGTATAGATGCATCAGTTGGGAGTGAGTTCTCGAACTCTGCAATGGTTTCTGGAATATTTTTTTCTGTTGCAAAGAGAAGTTTCCTTGAAGAGTCATAAGAAATATATACCTACTTCTAGGCATAAGGATAAATATTTAGAAGGTTCTCCTCCAAGATCCATAGGGTCACTATTCCTAGGTAGTTCACTAGTACTTGGTAGAAATATTAATTCCTAGGATTTAGAAGAGTAATTGGTTATTCAATATAAAGAGCTTGTGAGAATTGTAACATACAAGTAACATTTCTTAAACTGAGCAGGGTGTGTGCATGTGTGTGTGTACGTGTGTGTGTGTGCTTGAATACATGCATATAGCATATATGTAACACCAATATTAAAGGGGAGTCATTGATTTGAAAGGGATCAGCAAATGACATATAAGGTTTGTAGGGAGGAAAGAGAAGTAGGAAAGAATGTAATTTTATTAGTCTCAAGAAAACTTTAAAATATAATAATTTTAGAAGCATTACAACTATTAGGAAGGAAGTTAAGAAGACAGAAAATGAGGGGGAAGAAAGGGAAAAGCACAGGTGTAATGACAGGGGAGGGTTCACTAACTTCACCTTCAATGTAATGCAAATCTTTCATGGAAACCCAAAGGTAAATTTATTATCATTATTATTATTAGGTATTTTCTTCATTTACATTTCCAATTTTTTAACACTGAAATAGTTTGTTAAGTTTTGCCCCTTTCTCAGTTATATTGGCAAAACTGGTATGGAGCTAGGGCAATGTAAACATTTACAAAGGAGTGTGGAGTGACAGCCACATTGATTATATAGAAGATGTAACGGTAAAATGAATGCCAAGAACACCTTGCAATGGCTGAAGTGGTGGGCTATTTGTGGCATATTTTCACTAGAATGAAATAATATGTGGGTACAATATTTTACAAATTTTAATAATTAATTCAAATATCAAATACTTATACCTGTGTTAGTTGGAGTATTTAATATAATGTATTTTTTTTTTTTGAGACAGGGTTTCTCTGTGTAGCTCTGGCTGTCCTGGAACTCACTTTGTAAACCAGGCTGGCCTCAAACTGCCTGCCTCTGCCTCCCAAGTGCTGGGATTAAAGGCATAAATTAAATTTTAAATAATTACAGATCCTGACATCTAAGTAGGGGATCAATGCAAATCCTCAGTAAGATACGACAGAAGTGAATAAAGTGAGGTATGCAGAAAGAATACCACAGAGAGTAGAATTTATCAAACCAATAACTATGAAGAATAATGTGAGTCTCTAGCTACTTTCAGCTGTTTAATTAGCTGCTCGAATGCTTACAGCAATGGAGCACAAGCTAGAGAGCCAGTAACTCACCTTTAATTCATTACAGTTTTTATGATGAACAATGCCCTGGTCAAAATATTGATTATTTTATATTTTTTCTATATTGTAGTGTCTTTATGATTACTACTACTATAAAGTTATGAGGCTGTAAAATAATAACCAGGTTTGATCATACCACATGTTTATTTTCTGTAAATCATGTAAAGCTTTGTCTTAGTAGAACAGACTTTACCTTGGCACATGAACACCTGCTGATGTCTCATGAAATAATTTGTACTCTTACAAATGGACAATGATGATGAACTCAGACAGGTAGCATTTCCTATGGGGAAAGTTTCAGAACTTGGTAAATTTCACTTTGAAACCTTAGCAATGTTGAAGGATATCACAACCTGTCACTGAATTGACACACTGTTTTCGAACAACACTATGTTGCAAGTTATGAGTTGTAAGGACATCTATCATTACATGTTTTCCTCTCCTTTGTGTTTCAGGTTATCAAGCTTTCAGAGTCAAGATCCATCTATTTCCATTATAGCACAAATCAATTTTCTTTCAGATCTTAGTTACAGTTCCAATTCTTTGATCTGTACTCCATATGAGTTATTAAATGGGTAGCCCTACCATTTTTACATTTTTATGTTAATGGATGACTCCTCTCAAATAGATAAAGAGATAGATAGATAGATAGATAGATAGATAGATAGATAGATAGATAGATAGATAGATGAATATATACGTGTGTGTGTATATATATATATATATGTATATATATATATATAATAAAAAGGAAATAGACATGTATTGAGATGACTCTTAAAATAAATAATTGATAATTGAATAAATATGGAATAATCACACACAAAATAAAATTTTTAATTTTGAAAATCCTTATGGTATTCCCAGTATATGAAAATCTTGGAGCAAAATTAAAAAAAATAAACTGTGTTTCATGAGTACTAAAGTTATATATTATAATTATGATCCCATGTGAATGATTTTACTTTTCTGAATTATAAAATTATATTTCTACAGTTACATCAGAACTTTTGCAATATATGATAATCTTTTGATATTTTGTGATCTGATAATATCAATACTTTAAAAAAGAATATACATCATATTCATTATATGACCATTAGTGGATATCAGTATTTTCATGGTCAAGACCTTGTATACCTTAACCAGATTGGTATTTAATTCTACTTGAGTCAAAGCTATCCCTTCATAACCTTATTCTTTAGAAAAATGGATTTGTTTCTTTTAGTTTTCAAAGAATAAATGCTGGATCTTCTGAAGTGAACACTGTAAAAATATGAAAAAATATTGTAAATTTGTTGCTGGTTCCCCAGTATTTGTTCTAAATGTGGACACCAGATGCCCTTGTAACACAACATGACACTCAGGGTAGTTTTTGTATTTGTGCATGTTATCCTCATTTAATTGAGTTGAATTAAATAGATTAGAATTTTTGTTTATTTTAGAATTAGTTATAATTCCCAATTATACTTTGTATAACTCTAGAGATTTCTTTCAGAGATTTTCGTATAATATTTGTTTCTAATAAGCAATTCAAGATCAACTAATTATGTTACTGGCACAAAGAAAGGTGAAAAAGCAAAATTAAAAATGAATCAATACTAAAGCAGGACTAAGTAGCTGGCTCCTTGGGTAAGATAGGGTTTCCATGAATTCAAGAGAACATGAGATCAAATCTCCAGCACCCACATAAAACAGGGTCTGAACACATATGCCTATATCCCCAGTATTGAATAGTGAAGACAGGTAGAACCTCACAGCTTACTAACTGAATATGTTAGCTGAAATGGATAACTTCAGGCTCAATGAGACACCATTTCTCAGAAACCAAGGGGGAGAACAATAGAGTATGAATAATTTTTGGTTCATCATATACCCACCCATATATGCACACTCCCATATACATGTTAACATTCAACACACACAGACAGAAGCACACAAACAAACATGAATCCACAAAAGAAATAACACACCACACACACACACATGCACACTGAAGCAACCAGATTTTCTCTCCAGATCTTTTATAGATACCTTGTTAATACCAAATAAGCTATAGTGACTAAAAATTCTCTAGGTAAATGCAATTATTATATTTGCTTTATATAATAAACATTTATGATTTAGAAAATTGCAAATTCCTTTTTAGAATTTAGGCAAACAAGTTGTTCCCAGAGTTTTCCCTAGGCATATCTTTGAATTCCTAGAATATGTTTATAAAAGCTTAAAAGAAATATCAGCTGAATATCAGCACAGAGATTAAGTCTACAAAGAGAAATACCTTTATAAAGGGCTCAAAGAGAGTAAGAAATATTGGAAAGATACCCAGCCAAAGATAATAGGAAAAGTGACAGATTATTCTGAGTATTTAAAAATGCATTTTCTACAGACAATGAGAAAAGTTACATTATAATGGCTGAGTTACAATAGATGGAACACTTACTGTACAACAAGACCAAAATGATAGATTGAGATTAATATATAGATAGCTCTGAATGCTGTGTTAAATCTTTGAAAATTTCTTTGAGGGCATTTTAGAAATCAAATTGATTACATAGGTCAACAGAATAATGGTTTTAATATTGAAAATGGAACACTGAATACACTGATTAGAGAATATGGTGGATGAAAACCAGCAAGAAGGAACATTTGCAGTTGGACATCTTGTCAAACACATTTGCATGATAATACACCCCACCCTATCATTTCAAATAGTGCTTTTCAACGGTAAGTGCTTAATAAGCACTCATTAAGATTAATAAGTCAGACAAAAATGATATGCAAATCACAAGTTTTCAGGTGCATTGCATAATGATAATTTTCCCTGCTGTGTAAGTGTTCTGGATGCTTTCTAAGCCTTTTGTGCTTAGAAAAACCTTGTCGTTCGTTCTTTTCCTCTCAAGTTTTTGTTGTCTGATAGTTCTCCAGGACACCTGTCATTTTTCGCAGTATCTTTTAAAAAGTTTAGAAATTGAAGAAATCTAGGTGGTAATGTACATTTTTTTTTTTTGTATTCCATGTTCAACCTTTTGGGTCACTGTCTAGGATACTGATAGCTTCACTGAAGTTGACATTCCTTACTTTATTTTGACAGTATCCTTGGGGTTGATGAATGGCCTTGCCTTGGAGTGGAAGAAAATATTTGTTTTTAAGCCATACATGAGTTTATGAAACCATCACCTGTCATTAAAGTGAAATATTTTAATATTTCTTTTTAAACTCTATTTATCATGGTTTCAATATTTGGATGCTTCTGAATGAGCAGTAACCATTTTGTTTTAATCTAGCTTATTTTGTCCATATATGCTCAATAAAAATTAATGATGTCAGTTACATCATCATGTATGTGACATGAAGGACAGCATCTAATATCACAGGTACATATTGTGATGAGAGAGTAAAATTCTCATTCCTAGGAGCTAAAACATGGGGCATATATATTAATCCACATGTAGTCAAACAGGACACTAGTGATAAAGCCTTATCAACAAGCTGGGAAGATAAACAAAATCATTAAAATATTCTGTAAAGTTTGAAGATCTGAAAAACATCATTGACCAACAATTCATAAACAGGTAACTTACTCTTTTTACTGGACTTTTTATTTATTGACCATGTGTGTTTAGTATGGACAATGTTGCTTTGTTATAGGTTAAGTCAATTTACATACACACATATACACATGTACACACACATATATAATATATACATATATATATATATACACAAATGTATATGGTTCATATATATGACTCATATATGATCCATGTATATGATTCAAATATATGTTTATAATTCATGTACCATGTATATGTATATATATATGTATATACGTTAAGTATATATATGTGTGTATGTGTAGTATGTATGTGTGTATATATATATATATATATATATATATATTCATGCTTCAGAGTGGTACATTTTCATGACTTTTAAACATCTTTTGCACTAACCATCCTGACTCATATTTCGCACCTTAGACATCTTATCCTATTCTTCATGCTATCTAAAACTTCTGTACCATTAATCCCCCATCCTTATTTATTTTGCTGTATTCTATTTTCTCTTCCTTTAACAACTCCCTACTAATTCCCTGGCATCTATAGCTATTCCAAATGAAATCCACCTACCTAAACATTCAAATATTACATCCACAGATAAGAAAAAATATGTGATATTTGCTATTCTGGGTCTGACTCACTTCATTCAGAATGACTGTTTACAGCTTCATTCATCTGCACATTTTATGATTTTCATTTCTTAACAGCTATATAGTATTACACTGTGTAAATCTACCACATTTTTGTTAACCACTTATTTGTTGATTCACATCTAGCCAGGACTGTTTTATCCTTGGATAATATACATGGAGAAGGTATGATCATGTGCAAGCAAATAACTCTGTGGTGGTATATAGAGTCCTTTAAGTGTTGTTAAAGGTTGTATGGCTGTATCATGAAGCAGATCTATTTTTAGTTTATTGATGCATTCTCCCACTGAAGTCCATACTGAGTGAACCAGATTGAACTCCATTTATTAGTAAATAAGTGTTCTAATTTCCCAACATTTCTTATGATTGTGCTGACTTGAGTAAAAAAAAAAAAAAAAAAAAAAAAAACAGGGAAAAAATCATGACAGTACCCATGTGGAAGATTCATCCCTACTGGTTAGCTTTTATAGTGCTGGAAGATGACATGAACCCTACCAGAAGGATTGATGGCTATCAATCTAATACAGCTGTGAACACCAAGCGCCTCCGTAATGAAAACCCTGACAAGATATGCCATCTGGGAGGGATATGACTGTCACTTTTTGGTTAGCTCTACATCCAGCTCCACAGGAGGAAATCCATAAATTTAACCATTGTTTGGGCCAAAACCCTTTGCCAGTACACAGTACACAGACCCTAGGAGAGGACCTGTTACTAATTTGTGTGATATGTCAGTGTAGTATTAAACCTACACTTAATGAAATATACCTATATCCATAGATGCATCTTTCAAAACTTATCAGTGAAAATTCCTTCTACAGCAGCCACTCATTAATACAGACCCTAAGTGGTTACTTTGCAGAGATATAGGGACCTTAGGTGCTTGGCCCAAATGGGACATCTATATTAAACTTGATGGAGAAAAAAATAAAACAAAAAAAGAAACAAATTTGAAAGGGTTTATGCCATATCCAGTAGATAGGTACAACCCACAGTTGAGGGATGGGGCCACCCACCTATCTCAAAAAATTTAACCAAAAATCTTTCTTGTCTAAAGAAAATACAGGGACTGAGTGGACAGAGACTGAAGGAAGTGCCATCAATAGAAGGCCGCACCTACATCGGTACCATCTTCAGACACCAAAACAAGGAACTATTTTGTTTTGTTTTGTTTTGTTTTGTTTTGTTTTGTTTTGTTTTGTTTTGTTTTGTTTTTAACTGTAAGATTTTTATTAGATATTTTCTTTATTTGCATTTCAAATGTTAACCTCTTTCCTAGTTTCCCCTCTGAAAATCCCCTATCCTCTCACCAACCCGCCCACACCTGATTCATGGCTCTGGCATTCCCCTATACTGGGGCATAGAACCTTTTCAGGACCAAGGACCTCTTCTGTCATTGATGACCCAGACACTATTGTTAATTGCAAGAAGTGCTTGCTGACAGGAGCCTGGTATAGCTGTCCCCTGAGAAGCTCTGCCAGAACCTGACCAATACAGATTGGGATGCTCCTAGCCAATCATCTGAATGAGTACAGGGACCACAAGAGAAGAGTTAGGGGAAGGACTGAAAGAGCTGAAGGTGATTGCAAACCCATAGGAAGAACAATATCGACTAACCAGACTCCACAGAGCTCACAGGGACTAAACAACCAACAAATGAGTATACATGGAGAGACCACATGGTTCCAGCTGCAGATGTGGCAGAGCACTGCCTTACCTGGCATCAATGGGAAGGAAGGCCCTTGGTCCTGTGGAGGCTTGATGCCCCAACATGGAATGTTAGGGTTTGAGGGTGGAGTGGTGGGTGGGGGAGCACCCTCATAGAGGCAGCTGTGAGGATGATGGGTTGGGGTCTTGCAGATGGAAAACCTGGAAGGGGGACAATATTTGAAATGTGACAAATAAAATAACAAATAAAAAATGATGTAGGTACACCAGATTTTTCACCAGAAACTATGAAAGCAAGAAGGGCCTGGACAGATGTTATACAGAAACTAAGAGAACACAAATTCCAGCCCAGGCTACTATACCCAGCCAAACTCTCAATTACCATAGATGGAGAAACGAAAGTATTCCACTACAAAAGCAAATTCACACATTAGATTTCCAGGAATCCAACCCTTCAAAGGATAATAACAGAAAAAAACCAATACAAGGACTGAAACCAGGTCCTAGAATAAGGAAGAAGATAATCCCTCAACAAACCTAAAAGAAGACAGCCACAAGAACAGAATGCCAACTCTAACAACAAAAATAAAAGGAAGCAACAATTACTTTTCCTTAATATCTCTTAATATCAATAGATTCAATTCCCCAATAAAAAGACATAGACTAACAGACTGGCTACACAAACAGGAACCAACATTTTGCTGCTTACAGGAAACTCATCTCAGAGAAAAAGATAGACACTACCTCAGAATGAAAGGCTGCAAAACAATTTTCCAAGCAAATGGTCTGAAGAAACAAGCTGGAGTAGCCATCCTGATATCTAATAAAATCGACGTCCAACCCAAAGTCATCAAAACAGACAGGGAAGGGCACATCATACTCATCAAAGGTAAAATCCTCCAAGAGGAATTATCAATTCTGAATATCTATGCTCCAAATACAAGGGCAGCCACATTCATTAAAGATACTTTAGTAAAGCTCAAAGCACACATTTCACCTCACACAATAATAGTGGGAGACTCCAACACACCACTTTCACCAATGAACAGATCATGGAAGCAGAAACTAAACAGGGACACAGTGAAACTAACAGAGGTTATGAAACAAATGGATCTGACAGATATCTACAGAATATTTTATCCTAAAACAAAAGGATATATCTTCTTCTCAGCACCTCGTTACTTTCTCCAAAATTGAACACATAATTGGTCACAAAACAAGCCTCAACAGATACAAAAATATTGAAATTGTCCCATGCATCCTATCAGATCACCATGGACTAAGGCTGATCTTAATAACAAAATAAATAATAGAAAGCCAACACACGTGGAAACTAAACAACACTCTTCTCAATGATACCTTGGTCAAGGAAGGAATAAAAAAAGAAATTAAGGACTTATTGGAGTTTAATGAAAATGAAGCCATGACATACCCAAACTTATGGGACACAATGAAAGCATTTTTAAGAGGAAAACTCATAGCTCTAAGTGTCTCCAAAAAGAAACTAGAGAGAGCACACATTAGCAGCTTGACAACACACCTAAAAGCTCTAGAACAAAAGGAAGCAAATTCACCCAAGAGGAGTAGATGGCAGGAAATAATCAAACTCAGGGGTGAAATCAACCAAGTGGAAACAAAAAGAAATATTCAAAGAAATCAACCAAGTGGAAACAAAAAGAAATATTCAAATAATCAACCAATGGAGGAGCTGGTTCTTTGAGAATATCAACAAGATAGATAAACCCTTAGCCAGACTCATTAGAGGGCACAGGGAAAGTATTCTAATTAACAAAATCAGAAATGAAAAGGGAGACATAACAACAGATCCTGAAGAAATCCAAAATACCACCAGATCCTTCTACAAAAGGCTATACTCAACAAAACTGGAGAAACTGGATGAAATGGACAAGTTTCTAGACAGATACCAGGTACCAAAGTTAAAAAAAGATCAGGTTAATGAACTAAACAGTCCCATATTCCCTAAAAAAAATAGAAGCAGGCATTAATAGTCTCCCAACCAAAAAAAGCCCAGGACCAGATGGATTTAGTGCAGAGTTCTATCAGACCTTCAAAGAAGATCTAATCCCAGTTCTTCACAAACTATTCCACAAAATAGAAACAGAAGGTACTCTACCCAACTCATTCTATGAAGCCACAATTACTCTGATACCTAAACAACAAAAAGACCCAACAAAGATAGAGAACTTCAGACCAATTTCCCTTATGAATACCGATGCAAAAATCCTCAATAAAGTTCTTGCTAACTGAATCCAAGAATATATCAAAACAATCATCCATCCTGACCAAGTAGGTTTCATCCCAGGGATGCAAGGATGGTTCAATATATGGAAATCCATCAATGTAATCCAGTAGATAAACAAAATCAAAGAAAAAAAACACATGATCATCTCGTTAGATGCTGAGAAAGCATTTGACAAAATCCAACACCCATTCATGATAAAAGTCTTGGAAAGATCAGGAATTCAAGGCCCATACCTAACCATGATAAAAGCAATCTACAGCAAACCAGTAGCCAACATCAAAGTAAATGGTGAGAAGCTGGAAGAAATCCCACTAAAATCAGGGACTAAACAAGGCTGTCCACTCTCTCCCTACCTATTCACTGAAGTCCTAGCCAGAGAAAATAGACAATAAAAGGAGATCAAGGGGTTACAAATTAGAAAAGAAGAAGTCAAAATATCACTCTTTGCAGATGATATGATAGTATATATAAGTGACCCTAAAAATTCCACCAGAGAATTCCTAAGCCTGATAAACAGCTTCAGTGAAGTAGCTGGATAGAAAATTAACTCAAGCAAGTCAATCGCCTTTCTGTACACAAAGGTTAAACAGGCTGAGAAAGAAATTTGGGAAACAACACCCTTCTCAATAGTCACAAACAATATAAAATACCTTGGTGTGACTCTAACTAAGGAAGTGAAAGATCTGCATGACAAGAACTTCAAGTCTCTGAAGAAAGAAATTAAAGCAGTTCTCAGAAGATGGAAAGATCTCCCATGCTCATGGATTGGCAGGATCAACATTGTAAAAATGGCTAACTTGCCAAAAGCAATCTACAGATTCAATGCAATCCCCATCAAAATTCCAACTCAATTCTTCAAGGAATTAGAAAGGGAAATCTGGAAATTCATCTGGAACTACAAAAAACCTAGGATAGCAAAAACTCTTCTCAAGGATAAAAGAACCTCTGGTGGAATCACCATGCCTGACCTAAAGCTGTACTACAGAGCAATTGTGATAAAAACTGCATGGTACTGGTATAATGACAGACAAGTAGACCAATAGAACAGAATTGAAGACCGGAGATGAACCCACACACCTATGGTCACTTGATGTTTGACAAGGGAGCAAAAACCATCAAGTGGAAAAAAAGACAGCATTTTCAACAAATGGTGCTGGCACAAATGGCAGTTATCATGTAGAAGAATGCGAATTGATTCATTCCTATCTCCTTGTACTAAGGTCATATCGAAGTGGATTAAGGAACTCCACATAAAACCAGAGACATTGAAACTTATACAGGAGAAAGTTGGGAAAAGCCTAGAAGATATGGGTACAGGGGAAATATTCCTGAATAGAACAGCAAAGGATTGTGCTCTAAGATCAAGAATTGATAAATGTGACCTCATAAAGTTGCAAAGTTTCTGCAAGGCAAAAGACACCATCAATAAGACAAAAAGACCACCAACAGATTGGGAAAGGATCTTTACCTATCCTAAATCAGATAGGGGACTAATATCCAATATATATAAAGAACTCAAGAAGGTGGACTCCAGAAAATCAAATAACCCCATTAAAAATGGGGCTCAGAACTGAACAAAAAATTCTCATCTGAGGAATACCGAATGACAGAGAAGCACCTGAAAAAAAATGTTCAACATCCTTAATCTTCAGGGAAATGCAACTCAAAACAATCCCGAGATTCCACCTCACGCCAGTCAGAATGGTTAAGATCAAAAATTCAGGTGACAGCAGATGCTGGCGAGGATGTGGAGAAAGAGGAACACTCCTTCATTGTTGGTGGGATTGCAAGCTTGTACAACCACTCTGGAAATCAGTTTGGTGGTTCCTCAGAAAATTGGACATAATACTAGCAGAGGATCCAGCAATATCTCTCCTGGGCATATATCCAGAAGATATTCCAACCGGTAAGAAGGACACATGTTCCTCTTTTCATAGCAGCCTCGTTTATAATAGCCAGATGCTGGAAAGAACCCAGATGCCCCTCAACAGAGGAATGGATACAGAAAATGTGGTACATTTACACAATGGAGTACTACTCAGCTATTAAAAGGAATGAATTTATGAAATTCCTAGGCAAATGGATAGACCTGGAGGGCATCATCCTGAGTGAGGTAACACAATAACAACAGAACTCACACAATATATACTCACTGATAAGTGGATATTAGCCCAAAAACTTAGAATACCCAAGATATAAGATACAATTTGTTAAACGCATGAAACTCAAGAAGAACGAAGACCAAAGTGTGGACACTGTGCCCTGTCATAGAATTGGGAACAAAACACCCATGGAAGGAATTACAGAGACAAAATTTGGAGCTGTGACAAAAGGATGGACCATCTAAAGACTGCCATATCCAGGGATCCATCCCATAATCAGCTTCCAAACGCTCACACGATTGCATACACTAGCAAGATTTTGCTGAAAGGACCCAGATATAGCTGTCTCTTGTGACACAAGGCCGAGGCCTAGCAAACACAGAAGTGGATGCTCACAGTCAGCTATTGGATGGATCACAGGGCCCCCAATGGAGGAGCTAGAGAAAGTACCCAAGGTGTTAAAGGGATCTGCAACCCTATAGGTGGAACAACATTGTGAACTAACCAGTACCCCAGAGCTCTTGACTCTAGCTGCATATGTATCAAAAGATGGCCTAGTGGGCCGTCACTGGAAAGAGAGGCCCATTGGACTTTCAAACTTTATATGCCCCAGTACAGGGGAATGCCAGGGCCAAAAAGTGGGAGTGGTGGGTAGGGGTTTGTGTGTGTGGGGGTGTATTGGATAGTATTGGAAATGCAAATGAGGAAAATACCTAATAAAAAAAAGGAAAAAAAAAGAAATACATTCAGTCAGCTTGTATATTTAACCAAATAGTTCATTCTATTAGGCTATAAATTCAATGAATATAAAGTTAAAGTAAAGTTTCTCAGATTTTTCTGTAGTGAAATGCAATGAATTATAGTGATGAAAATTTGAAATATTGCCAATTGTACTTTTGGACTTTTGTGTCACTATTTTGCTAAAAAAAAATTACTGAGCCTATTTCATCATAGTTAATTTTTATAAAATATACAGGAGTCTTTTAAAAGTGTAAGTATAGCCAAGTTTAGTGTGATTCATTTCTGAAACAAAGTGAAAACATATTACATACAAATTTACATGAAGTTTGTCTTATGAATATATATGAAGATTAAAAATTAAAACTGAGAATAAAAGCTTATTGCATATTTTTTTGAATTAGAAAAATCATCTATATTTTGTGAGATTAAGGTTTACTGTATTTTCTGCAATTCCAGTAAAATAAATAATGTATATCAATTATGTGCTTTTAATGACTTAGAGGCATTTAAAATGTGTATTTTAGGTATTGTTACAGAATGCAAAAGTTTATATATATATATGTATATATATATATATATATATGTATGTATATATTTTATAATCATATTCTTTACTATTAATCCACAGCAACTTTTTCTGAATAGAAGACAGACTGTTCTTCCTGTGTCTTTATATGTGTCTTAATGTGTCTTCCTTATTAAATAAAATAAAGTCTTCTGCACTAAAAAAATTAAATGATGTAGGATTAAGGCTTTGTTTGCTCTTCTATTCTGTTTGGCATGCTAATTGGTATTATCCTCATCCAGATCAAGTTAGGGCAGTGATGTTGGTGAAACTTTAGAGGTGTAGCTTTGGAAAATATATGCCATCTTTTGCAGAAATAGTTATGTACGTCAATGATTGAGGAAAGGTAAAAATAAAGATTCATTAAATTGAAAAATTGTAAATATAGAAATATCTGTATTCAAGGCAGAAAAAATGACCAGTAGGTAAACACTGATGTTATTATACAAGATTTATCTGCGTCCAATGTATCTATAGGAGCTATACAGTGAAAAACTGACATCTGCAAGTTGTTCTCTGACTTATACATAGACATGTGGCATGTCTCTGTTCATATAAATGTATGTACACACAACCACAAAGATGAAGGACATGTACACACAATATGTAAATTAAAATGTACCATTTTATAATGAAGATATAATGTTATTGGAGATATCCCTCCTTATTGGAGGTTTACCGATATTCCAAGCAATAACAATAAGTTATGTCTGTACAGTTTTGGTGGCAAAGCCTATGTAAGATTGGAAATCCATAGTATTGGGGCTAATAAGCCCCCTGTTTCATGTGCAGCAATATAACTTGTTCATAGCATGTTTCACTTTAGAACTCTGCAGCTGGAAGAACAAAGGTGAATGATCCTCTGACTAGAAATTGTTACTCTGCATAACAAACCATCCTTTTAATGTGACTATGAGGATTGAAGAACTTCTTCTAGTAACTGTGGACTATGAGTTTGAAAGTAAGAAATAAAACTCAGGCTGCACTCCAGAATTTCTAACATGGCAAAGATATAAGTACTGCACAAAAATAAGTACGAAATGTAAGATGATGCTATATCTATTATGTGTTTAATATGATGGACCAAAAACCATAGATGAATGTAGCAGGTTTTTGTCATCTGCTTCTCCATGCTTCCTCTAGAAGCAATTAAAATATCTGAACTACAGTACAGGCTTAATAAATATTTGTTACATGAGCAGACAAATGTTTCACAAAAAGAAAATATAAGTTTTCTCTTTCAAATGGTGGGTTATTTGTTGCTAAAATAGAAAAACAAAGCATTTACTAGAATCTACAAACTAATATTTAGCAGACCTGGAATTGGTACCTAAACCAGTCAGATAGCAAAGCTCCTTTGTTTTCCATAGTTACGGTTTAATGGTGCATCGCAGGATGCTGATATTCATCCACTTGTGGAACACTCCTTTCACTAAACTGAATAAAATAAGTGAGTACTGGACCATAACCAGAATCAATATCTAAACTCTAAAATGATTAAATTTCTTCACAATATGCACAGCCTGCATGCAGAAATGAGATTAATTCACAACTGCAACTTGAGGTCTATTAAGTACACCTAATTACATGTAAGATTGTATACAGTATGACTTTGTATTTGATTGTTTAGTAAGGACAGAAAACAATATACACTTCACCCATTACACATTCTAAATACTTTTATTTTGTAAAATTTACTGCTATTTTTCTTATGATACTATTTTCCTTATGGTACTCACCTCAGATTTAGAATTATTAGAACCTAAGCAGAGTATTATTTAAATAGCATACCAGTCCCAAGTAAGTGTTAAGTTTACCTACATAGTTTTAAGAAAAATATGTCACAGCTATCCAGGGTTTGCATGGCAAAAAGACTGAGAGTCCATATTGTTTCCATAAGAAAATAAGCTAAATCAGTCTTTTTAAAAATTCACATAAATTACCAAGGGCCTTCTTGAGTACCAGTTCCCAACCTATGAATAGCAACACCTTTAGGTGTTGAATGACCTTTTCACTGAGGTCACATAACAGACTCCTGCATATCAAATATTTACATTACAATCCATAAGTAGAAAAATTATAGCTATAAAGTATCAACTAAATAAAATTTATGTTTGGGAGTCACCACAACATGGGAAGGAACTCTACCCAACTCATTCTATGAAGCCACAATTACTCTGATACCTAAACCACAGAAAGACCCAACAAAGATAGAGATCTTCTGACCAATTTCCCTTATGAATATCAATGTAAAAAGACTCAATAAAATTCTCGCTAACAGATTCCAAGAACACATCAAAACAATCATCCATCTTGACCAAGTAGGTTTCATTCCAGGTATGCAGGGATGGTTTAATATACGGAAAGCCATCAACGTTATCCATTATATAAACAAACTCACAGACAAAAACCACACAATCATCTCCTTAGATTTGGAGAACGCATTTGACAAGATAAAAGTCTTGGAAAGATGAGAATTCAAGGCCCATTCCTAAACATAATAAAAGCAAACCAGTAGCCAACATCAAAGTAAATGGTGAGAAGCTGGAAGCAATCCCACTAAAATCAGGGACTAGATAAGGCTGCCCACTTTCTCCCTAGCTATTCACCATTGTACTAGAAGTCCTAACCAGAGCAATTCGACAACAAAAGGAGATCAAGTGGATACAAATTGAAAAGGAAGAAGTCAAAATATCACTTTTTGCAGAAGATATGATAGTATATATAAGTGACCCTAAAAATTCCACCAGAGAACTCCTAAACCTGATAAACAGCTTCAGTGAAGTAGCTGGATATAAAATTAACTCAAACAAGTCAATGGCCTTTCTGTACACAAAGCATAAACAGGCTGAGAAAGAAATTAGGGAAACAACACCCTTCTCAAAAGTCAAAAACAATATAAAATACCTTGGTGTGACTCTAACTAATGAAATAAAAGATCTGTATAATAAAAACTTAAGAACTTAAAGAAGATCTCCGAAGTTGTAAAGATCTCCCATGCTCATGGATTCACAGAATCAACATTGTAAAAATGGCTATCATGCCAAAAGCACTCTATAGATTCAATGCAATCCCCATCAAAATTCCAAATCAATTCTTCAACGAATTAGTAACAGCAATCTGCAAATTCTTCTGGAATAACAAAAAACCTAGGATAGCAAAAACTCTTCTCAAGGATAAAAGAACCTCTGGTGGAATCACCATGCCTAACCTAAAGCTGTACTACAGAGCAATTGTGATAAAAACTGCATGGTACTGGTATAGCAACAGACAAGTAGACCAATGGAATAGAATTGAAGACACAGAAATGAACCCACACACCTGTGGATACTTGATCTTTGACAAGGGAGCTAAAATCATCCAGTAAAAAAACAGACAGCATTTTCAACAAATGGTGCTGGCACAACTGGCAGTTATCATGTAGAAGAATGAGAATTGATCAATTTCTATCTCCTTGTACTAAAGTCAAATCTAAGTGGGTCAAGGAATTCCACATAAAACAAGAGACAATAAAACTTATAGAGGAGGAAGTGTGGAAAGCCCCGAAGATATGGGCACAGGGGAAAAAATTCCTGAATAGAACAGTAATGGCTTGTGCCATAAGATTGAGATTCAACAAATGGGACCTCATAAAATTGCACAGCTTCTGTAAGGCAAAAGACACCTTCAATAAGACAAAAAGGTCACCAACAGATTGGGAAAGGATCTTTACCTATCCTAAATCAGATAGGGGACTAATATACAATATATATAAAGAACTCAAGAAGATGGACTCCAGAAAAACAAATAACCCCATTAAAAAATGGGGCTGAGAGCTAAATAAAGAATTCTCACCTGAGGAATACTGAATGGCTGAGAACCACCTGAAAAAATGTTCAGCATCCTTAATCGTCAGGGAAATGCAAATCAAAGTAACCCTGATATTCCACCTCACACCAGTCAGAATGGCTAAGGTTAAAAATTCAGGTGACAGCAGATGTTGGCGAGGATGTTGAGAAAGAGGTACACTCCTCCATTGTTGGTGGGACTGCAAGCTTGAACAACCACTCTGGAAATCATTCTGGCTGTTCCTCAGAAAATTGGACATAGTCCTAATGGAGGATCCAGCAATACCTCTCCTGGGCATATATCCAGAAGATGTTTCAACTGGTAAGAAAGACACATGCTCCACTATGTTCATAGAAGCCTTATTTGTAATAGCCAGAAGCTGGAAAGAACCCAGATGACCCTCAACAGAGGAATGGATACAGAAAATGTGGTACATTTTCACAATGTAGAACTACTCAGCTATTAAAAAGAATGAATTTATGAAATTCGTAGGCAAATGGATGGACCTGGAGGGCATCATCCTGAGTGAGGTAACACAATCACAATGGAAATCACACAATATGTACTCACTGATAAGTGGATATTAGCCCAGAAACTTAGAATACCCAAGATACAAGATACACTTTGTAAAAAACATGAAACTGAAGAAGAACGAAGATGAAAGTGTGGACACTGCTCCTTCTTAGAATTGGGAACAAAACACCCATTGAAGGAGTTACAGAGACTTAGATTGGAGCTGAGATGAAAGGATTGACCATCTAGAGACTGCCATACCTGGCAATCCATCCCATAATCAGCCCCCAAAGGCTGGCACCATTGTATACACTAGCAAGATGTTGCTGAAAGGATCCAGATACAGCTGTCTCTTGCAAGGCTATGCTGGGGCCCAGCAAACACATAAGTGGAGGCTCACAGTCAGCTATTGGATGGATCACAGGGCCCCCACTGGAGGAGCTAGAGAAAGTACCCAAGGAGCTAAAGGGGTCTGCAATCCTATAGGTGGAACTACAATATGAACTAACCAGTACCCCCCTGAGCTTGTGTCTCTATCTGCATATGTATCAGAAGATGACCTATTTGGCCATCAGTGGAAAGAGAGGCCCATTGGTCTTGCAATCTTTATATGCCTCAGTACAGGGGAAGACAGGGTAAAGTAGTGGGAGTGGGGGTGCCAAAGAGGGGAGGGTTTGGGGAACTTTTGGGGTAGCATTGGAAATATAAATGAAGAAAATACCTAATTAAAAATATTATGAATTGAAAAAGATAATATTTATGTTTACAGAAAATGCTGCTAAATATCAACTAGCCAATGATTTTGTCAATGTTTTACTTACCTTAGTGTTCACAAGATGACTTAGTGGTTCATGGAGCTTGCCACCAAACTTAAAGATCTACATTTAATCTTTCATGAAAGCTGGACACTGTGAAAGCTGGCAACATACTCAGGAGATTGTCCCACCCCTTGGTTCTGAGAAGCCATTGGGTTCTGGGGAAACACCTGATGACACTGAGCCTTGTGACCTCAGTTGGCCATTTTTTTTTTTTTTTTTTTTATAATCACCTTGCCAGTGTGAGTGTCTTACCTTTTAGGCCTTGTGTCCTCAGTCTTATCCTAAAGTATTTTATCCTAGCAGGGTATTACTTGTAATTAATTGATAATACTTGTAATTGACTAAAATACTTGCTCTGAGCTTGTTGTTCTTGCTCAATGAGCACTGCTGTATGCAGTATGGATGAGTACCTAGAGTAACTGACAGGAGTATGCGTGTAGTTTGCAGTTTGATTTTAGTATTTGCATCAGGCTACCACCAGTTCCATCCATATTTTTACTGTGTTACAAAGTTTGACTAAGTTTACACATTTAAAAATGCTGCTTGTCTTCGTTTAAATGATAATTTTACCTATTTCCTGACATTTAACTCCTATATATTTCTATTACTTAAAAATTAAGAAATGAAATTTTTCTACTAACAATAAAAGGGTTTTTTAATGTAAAAAAAAGTATCTGAGAACTATTTGTACAGGAAAATATTTTCAAACCTTCCATTTGCTGAGACACCAAGCTCTAGGCACTGAGAACCCTGCTGTGTAGGAAGGGAAGGTTTATGTTACAACATACTATAATAACTCTTCTGTTGTTTTTAAATGATATACTAATCAACTAAATCTTAGTTGTCCTATAAATAGAATTCTTTGTTATCAAAATAAAATCCACATGGTGGTGTATATAAACATATTGTCTGTGTAACTGTCAGTAGTTAGCATCACTGAACTCTTAGAAGGTAAATTGTTACCAAACAAGCTCCTTCACAATTGAATCATTTCTATTCATTGGCATACATACAAAAGAGATTAGTCATATCTTTATATCTCTATATCTACCTATCTACACATACTTGCACCAATTTACCAGGTGATTGTTTGTAGTAGGCACACAAAGTTTAAAAAAAAAACAATAAAGCAAAATAAATCAAGACAAAACATATCTCACCAGTGAAATATGCTGGCAACCAATGAATCAAGATGTACTTATATATTTAATCTCACAGAGATAAAAATTATACATATATAATTTGAGCAATTTTGTAAACTGCAGGGCAAAGCATGTTTGGGTGTTTCTGTATGAGTCAAAATCAAACAGAAGACTTTATTTTATTTCCTATCAAGCATGTCATCTGAGTATATTTATTTTATGTGGCTTTATCTTACAGGGGGTCTGGGGGAGTTCACAAAATTAAAATAAGCTGTGGGCTGGAAAACCAATTTTATAGAGGAATAAACAGAAAATATAAGCCTCTTATTATAGACAAGTTCATGAGGAACTGACTTGAGCATGTTTGAATACCATTTAAGACTGTTGCCTTGCACTAATCCTCAGTAGAAAAGCAAGTGCTACAATTAAGGCTAACATTTCAACTCCTTGGGCAATATTTACAAGTCCTTCTATGGTAAATGTAATAGCATAATGATTTCATGAAGTTATAGTCAATTATCATGGGCAAGTCAGTATCACTTTCGAATCCAAGCCCATTGGTGGGATAACTCATTTCCACCAGCTGATTGTGGCTTAATCCTGCTGCAGCCATCTGTAGCATAAGATGATTCCCAACTTTACTACTGAAACACCATGGCAATGTCAGTAAATTTGCCAGAGAGATTTCCCTGTGGTCACACATTTATTTAGCCAAACAAATAACAAATGGCTGTGCTTGTGGTAGGTAGCAGATGTTGTCAGTTACTTGATCTAACACTATCCTTTGCATCTTTTATTTATTTATTTTTTTTTTGTGGTGGTGGTCACTGAGAGGGAGAGAATATGAAAATGCAGCCAAGTGATTTACATTACACAAGGACCAGCTTTTGTTCCTCAAAATCCCTTGTGCTTCTCACTGTGTCTTGCTCCCAGACTTTCTCTGAAAGTTCCTACTGCTATCTATTTGAAGCAGTGCTTAGGAGAATTAAATTTAAACAGAAGAACTGAGGTTTTGCAAACTGCTTACCTCAAAATGGTCATCAGTGTATTTCAAAAAACTACCCTTAGACTTCCTTAATTCTTTCTTGCCCTGTAATACACAGCATACTTTCCTAATAAATATCTGAAGGTAATTGCTGTCTAAATTCACTGAAAGCTCCCAGTGATACTGACTTTACAAGTCACTAATGGCTTTTATATTCATTTCTCTGTTAAAAAGTTTGATGTTCAGTAATACTGTTTTTTGCTTCTGAATAAGTAACTTTGAGACATATATTACAGGTTGACTCACATAATGAACAAGAGTTCATCACTTTGTCTAAATACAATTTGAATAATGAAAAATTTCTCTTGTAGACATGAGTGGTTAAATAATCTCTGATCAGCATACCCAGACAAAAAATATGGCTGCCCCTCTGTTTACTCCTTTTCCTTGTGAGGAATCTCAGATATAAGCACACAGTAGCATCCCTCTTGCAACACTGAGGAAAGGGCAAAGAGACACGGAGTCATAGAATAGACACCAGAATCTGCTTTAGCTTTCTTCATAGGAAAAAAATCATTTTCAGATAAATGCAAATGTATCTGTTATTCCTAATCAAGGTGTACCTAAATAATAGACAGTTCTTGGCTGGATAGAAGAATCTTTAATTTGGTATTAAGTTCATTGAATTATCAGTAGTTCGGGAGCCCTGCTTTCAGTCTTTATAAAATGTCTATTTTAGGGGAAAGGATGGTTTATATCAAATAACATTGAAGGAGTTATGTTTAGCTAACACCTGAGCTAGCATAAGCCTATTCTTCCTTTCTGAGTTCCATGAAAATGAGCAGACCACTGCTTTACCTTTGTATGCTCAACTCACTCAATCAGCCCAGCAATAATAGAGTGATTCTGCCAGAGTAACATGCTGACACTCTTATGGATCACGTTAACACAGCAATTTCTGCATGTTATGTTAGAATGAAAATACTTGTGCTATATCCAGTCACACAAATCTCCCTCCCTCCCCCTCGTGTGTGTGTGTGTGTGTGTGTGTGTGTGTGTGTGTCTGTAGTCTACGTATAGTTTTAGGTGGTTATCTCTGGAAATCTCTGGAAAGTTTTGTTCCATAAGAGGCAAAATTTCACTTCTACTGTTGTATCTTAGATGCTGTTTTCTTTTGAGGTTGAGTCTGCAGAGCTCCAGGCAGGTTCTTATATGGTTATTTTCCTCTGGATCTTTTGAAATATGCCTTTTTGAGGAGTGGGGGTGTCTCCTTGACAATCTCCCTCACTGTCTTTCCTTATTATGTGCCCACACATTCAAAATTGTTGAATCCCCTCATATGGCTTTATAGCATAGTGGGGATCACTTCATATCTCCAGGTGAGCACTTGCCTGAGATCAGCAAATGTAGGTGAGGCAGCCAGCTTGTCACTGTAGATGAGAAAGCCCTTTGCAGCACCAGCTGCTTTCTGTGGCTCACATACTCCCTCTATGGTTGATGTTAAGCTCTCAGCCTTTTAAGAGTTAGGTCACAAGAACCCCAGTTAGCAATTGCTGATTCTCCAAAGCAGTTCCACCATTGCTCTGAAACAGCAAGGCAGTCTTCTGTAGCTCTCTTTCTTACCAGTTATCATTGTCAATGAGTCCATCTAATGTTTATTACCTCCATTTTTAGCAACTCGCTTCTTCTATTGGATAATACCTCTAAATATTGGTCTGCTTAAAAGATCCACATCCTTTCTATCTGATCAATAACCAAAGTACCCCGGTGGTCATAGCGGAATCTTACTTGTTATCATGTCTCACCTAGGTTATTACATCAGGCTTCTTGTTACCCTCCTTGATTGTGGTTAAGAAGAGAATCTTTCTATAAAACACTAGACCAAATGACATTGACATTCTTATATATAAGTTCATTGGCTTGTTCTCCAGACTGAAGTGTATTACTCAGAATGCATATGAAGCCCTTTATGGAATGGTTACTGCTAGTATGCTGAGTGGGATTATATGCAGGCCCAGCCTGCATCATTGAACTGTATGGAATTAGCTAAATGTCTGCACTGAATTCATTTCATTGTTCTGTTTTCTGTTGCTAGAACAATGTTTGTAATCAGCATTTCAAGTACATAGAATAATATATACCACTATCAACCAATATTATAAGTGAAAAATGAAAAAAGCCACATTTAGCCTAATGTCTGTTTTAGAATAACCCATTGGCTTTTGCTGACTTTCTAAGTAGATGACCAAGAAATTAGATTCTACTGTAGAATATTCAATAAGAAATCCATCCATTCTCATGCCTTTATTTTGCCCCATTGAGACCTATTGCAATCTCCAGAAATGTTGTATAATAGACTTTAGTAATAGATGATAGATGTAAATATGGGTTACCATTATTTGGTATTATGTATGTTGGTCAATGATAGATGGCCATGTCCAATATACTTCTGAAAATCATGTGATCTTGAAGCAATCTTTTAACATTCTAAGACTATTCAACTCTCAAAATCCAACAGGTATAAAATAGTCACAAATATGGTGTGAGGATTGTGTACAATGATGCCTGTATGGTCAATTAGTTTTGTATATGTTGCTATAAATGTAATGACTGCTATTCTAAAAATCATTGGTCTTGGATCACAGCAGAGAAAACCTTTTAACTTCTTTGAATTTTGTTTCTTGTATAAAATAAGGAAAATGACTGTTCTGAGATACAGACATATTACATAATACAGTCTGGCTTCAAATTTTCTATGTATCTTTAACTGACCTTGAAGACATAATCCTCATGATTTAGCCATCTCACTTCTGGGATTTCCACCATACCTGGATTCACATTAAAATTTATATAGAAAGCCAGTCATCTATTTAATGATTTCTGACTATATGTGTGTCAAAACACATGAAGAGAATATTAAAAGTCCCTCTAGAACACAACTCTTTAACTTAAGAAATAATGACTTAAGTGACATAATTAATTAGGTCACATAAAAAACTATGAATCATGAAGCAAATGAAAACCATTAATAATTATATCATAACCATCATCATTATATTTAAAAACTATTTTTATAGTTGAACTTTATTTTCTTTATTTTCTTATTTTCATCTGACTGAGCACAGGCACCCCAATGGAGGAGTTTGCAACCCCATTGGAAGAACAACACTATCAACCAACCAGACATCCCAGATTTCTAAGGGACTAAACCACCAACCAAAGAGTATACATGGAGGGACCCATGGATCCAGCTGCATATGTAGCAGAAAATGGCCTTGTTGGGCATCAATGGGAGGAGAGGCCCTTTGTCCAGTGAAGGCTGGATTTCCCAGTGTAGGGAATGCCAGGGCAGGGAGGAGTGTGTGGGTGGCTGAGTGGGAGAACACTTTCACAGAAGCAAGGCGAGGGTGATGGAATAGGGGGCTTGCAGAGGGGAAACTGGGAAAGAGGTTAACATTTGAAATGTAAATACATAAAATGTTCAATAAAAAGACATATAAGAGAGAAAGGAAGAAAGGAAGGAGGGAAGGGAAGGAAGGAAGGAAGGAGGGAGGGAGGGAGGGAGGGAGGGAGGGAGGGAAGGAAGGAAGGAAGGAAGGAAGGAAGGAAGGAAGGAAGGAAGGAAGGAAGGAAGGAAGGAAGGAAGGAAGGAAGGAAGGAAGGAAGGAAGGAAGACAACAGGCAGGCAAGTATGGTGGTACATGCTTGTAATCAGTGTAACGGGAATTCAGAGACATGAAGAGCTCTGAGGCTTTATTGATCACCCAGATTAGCAAAGTATCTTAGATCTAGACTAGTGAGATATCTCAGACATCTCCTCTCAAGAAAATTGTGCCTCTTGAATAACAACAACTGAGACTAATCTCTGGCCTCCATCTTTGCCCAAATTCATTCATATATTCCTACACACTACACACACACACACACACACACACACACACACACACACACACACACACGTAGATTATTCTGATGAAAATTATGGAGCCAACCTCTATCACAAACTATTATGTTCTAAAATTACTCACCAAGTAGATAACAAATTATGTAAGAGACACTGCTCAGAAGCAGAGGAAATTTTATGAGTAATCATCCCCCTGTTCTATTTTGATCTGAGTGGAAATAATTTTTAGAGCCAAGACAAGAGTTGAAATTCTAACAAAACAAGCTACAAGGCAGGTTGTAATAGAGTGAAATTAATATTTGTCAAATATGAATACTTAAATTTGTTTATCCATAATTCTTCACTTCTTCCAGTAATTCCAACAGCAGGAAAGGTATCTGGAGACCAAAAGCCATCAATGCAGTCAGCTTTACTAACTCAGGAAAGTTGTAAAAGAACAAGTTGTTTTTATTTTTAGGAATCAAATATCATTATGTTAAGAACATGGACTTATAGACTTAGTATCTACCTGAAGTTGTATCTTCTTACATTGTATGCCTTTAAGGAGTATATGTCACCTTTTTATTTTTTATGTGTTTGTGCAATAACATGTATCAATATTGCCTATTCTTTTATGAGTCTCTTATGAAAAATTACAGTTCATTCAAGAAAGAAAGGGAGAGTAAATTGTTTCCTCTCAATTTCTTAAAAGTCAGGGACATTATCTATGAAAAAGTAATAAGTAGCTATTTGTAACTCTCATGAAGCAGCAGCTAGCCTTACAGTACTCAATAATGGCTCTTTTAGGACAGAAAATTTTTGTGCAGGCTGTTCTTAGTTTAACATAACCCAACTTACTAGATGCTAAAATTAAACTTGTTACATGTTATTGGTGTACCTATAATCATTTAAGAGTAAAAGTTTGTCTTGTCTTTCAAAATTGGGGGGGGGGGATTACAAAAACCGACCCATATGAGGATTTTGTGTAGGTATCTCCCACCAATTTAATATTTAATAAAGTGAATGTAAACTCTCATGCAGTCCAATTAATTTGGCATTTTCCATCTTCTAAGGTTTTGGCTTATATTTTGGAGACCAAATGCATTAGTTTTGGGCTATATATGAATATCATAATTTGAAGATTACATATCTAGTTAGTCAGCATTGAGCATCATGTTGGTTAGTTCATGTTCCATGTGCAAGCACAAACTGGTAAGGTTGACATAATTTTGAATCATGCTCACAGATTCAAAATCTAGTAGGGAGGTTGACCCAATTATTTAAATAGAACTACATTATTATAATGAAAACTGCTACAGGGTAATCAAGTACATAGAACTCACAGAGAGGAACACTGGAGATGGCTCAGCTCATAAAGGAGCCAAATGACCATTGTGTTTTCCTCAATGGAAAATAACAGAATCCTTCAAGGTAAACCCTGAAGTTTTCCTTCTCCATAATTTGAGCAGAAGTCTAAAAAAAGAATCCATTCATGTCTATTGAGAAAAGGTTACACTGAAATTTCAAATGGCTTGGGCATTTTCTGTGGCCAAAGGCATCAAAATACATACTATACAACCTCAAGATTCATTTGCTATGAATAAGATGATAACTATAAGAAAATAAGTGTAAATCTGATTTTTTTGTTCTATATGCTCATTATTTTCTTCTAAGTAGTCATTTCAATGCTATGTCCCTTCAGAACAGTGTTTTATAGGCAAATGCTGAACTTTGTTTTAAGTCAGTTATCATGGACAGATTTTAACACAATTTAAGGTATACATTTTCTCTGTATGCTTTTATATAAACCAGGGAGTTACATAGTTTACATTTTATTATCTAAAGTAGTTGTTAAACAAAATGCACACACACACACACACACACAAAATTTATGCTTCTAAGTCTGCCAGCATTAATTTGTCTGATGCATCATACAGAATATTACTATACCTTATGGGCTTACTAAGTAATTAATTTTCATTTTCTGAAAAGCAAATACACTTAATGAACTAGCATGGACATTAATTCAGAACCACTATGGCTGTGCATGAGAAGAACTGTGGGAACCGCAGAGGTCTTGGACACCAGCAGACCACAGCTGGAGCAGTCAACTAAGCAGACTCATGGGACCCACAAAAAAATGAAGCCACAATCATGGCACCTGTATGCGTCTTCTCTAGGTCCTCTGCATATGTGTTATAGCTTTGGGTTGGTGTTTTTTCCAGAATTCATGATAGTGAAAGTTGGGGCATCTCTGACTCTTTTATCTGCTCTTGAGGCTCCTTTCCTCCTACTGGGTTCCCTTGCATAGCCTTGATATGAAGGTTTGTGCCTGGCCTCATTGCATGCTGTTGTGCAGTGTTCAGCTGATGTCTCTGCAAGGCCTTCTCTTTTCTGGGAGAGACATGGCTGGGGGAGGAGGTCACAGAAAGAGGAGGTTGTAGAGGAGGTTGTAGGAACTGAGAGAAGCAGAGGAAAGGGAACCTGTGGTAGGGATGTATTGTATAAGAGGAGACTATACAAATAAATTACTTTGAAGCTGTCTCTGACTCTTTCCTCTTTTGCCTCCTTTTTATATACATACATACATACATACATACATACATACATACATACATACATACATGTATGTAGAGAGAGAAGGAGAGAGAGAGAGAGAGGGTTGACTGTCTAGCATTAGTACTAGGGGTACGTGCCAAGTCTAATAGCAACTGAAAGCCCATATTTGGTTGATAACTCTGAGAGGCTTGTCTTTTTCTAAAAAAAAAAAAAACCTGAAGAGTGGAGGAGATTGCAGGAAGTTGGGGGAAGTATTGGGAGGAAAGTAGGGAGGGGGGGAACTGCCCCCACGAAGTCATAGATGAGAGAAGAATAAATAATTTTTATTACCTTTACTTTTGAAGACTTTAATATAATTACATCTTTCTTCTGTCCCTTTTCCTTCTCCTAAACCTTCCCTATATTCCTTCTTGCTTTTTCAAATTTAAGGCCTCTTTTTTCAATACTTGCTATTTCATCTACATGTATGTGTATATACACTAGTTTTTGTATGTTTCTGCAGCTTTTACTTTGTATATAACCACCTGGGGGAGGGGGGTTGGTGGTGCCTTGCCTTTGGCTATACTAGAGAATACACCAGAGATCTGAAGGCTCCAGACACTAACTGGGAAGTTAGGTGGTAGAAACAATGATTCAGATCAATTACATGATTACAAAACTGAGGTCTTCGGCAGGGTTCCAAGTTTTTAGGCCTGTCTTTGGACTTCTAAGGAAGCAGTGACATGGAAAGGGCAAGTACTGGGCTGGTCCTTGAGTCATCTCAATGACTTCAGGGGCAGGGAAGACCTATCCAGCTTGTCTCCAGAGATCTCCAGTCCATGCCTAACTTGGCCAGGGGTTTCCTGAAGGATCTGCTAGTAAACTTGGCTTTTAGGTGCTCAGGTCTTCATGGGGTACCTGTCCTAATCTGCCCAGTGCAGAGCCCCACCACCAGTCTCCCCAGACTTATGGAAAACTATGACACCCCAGTCATTGGACTATTTAGGACTTACATGCCTGCATAGACTCAGTCACAGTCTATCTGGTTCATTTTGAGCAGGAGGTATTTGCAGAACTTCTTGACTACATCCTTGGCAGTCTGCATAAGTTTGATTATTGTAAAATCATCCTCCACCACATGGATGCCTGTACTAGCTATGAAGTTCTGGTCAAAGGGGTCCTCACTGGATACTCCTCAATAAAGGACTTGTATAGGTCAGCCAGCTGCTCCATTGTGATGTACTTACTGAAGCTGCCCAGAGACTTGAAGTCTGGGTGGCACTTGCCAGACTTGTAAAACTCAGAGGGAGCCACACCCATGCTGATAACAACGTGGTTAGTATAGCTGGCCTTTGTAATTGCAGTCTTCAGCATGTCCAGCGCTGCTTTGTTCTCCAGGACATTAGGGCCCAAATACTACCTTATCACTCACATTGGTGGCTTCCTTTTTATATTTATACTTGATGATATTCTTCAGGTTATGGTAAACCTCCAATGTGCATGGATTTCTGGAAACAAGATGCCCCAACAGGCAGGATCATGAACTCTTGCATGAACAGATTATTGCCAGCATGAGAACCACCATTGATCATATTGAAAGCTGGGACCAGCAGGATGACTTCAGGGTTGCCAGAAAGGTCAGCAATGTGACAGTAAAGGGGCAATCAATTTTCCATGTATCAGTTTTACAGATAGCCAAGGACACACCCAGATGGCATTTGCACCAAATTTAGATATATTCTCACTGCCATCCATCTCAATCATTAGTTTGTCAGTCTTCTCTTACTCTACAACATTCAGTTTCTTGATACTCAGAGCAGAGCCAATGGTATTATTGCCTTTGTGACACCCTTCCCCAGGAAGCAGGTCTTATAATTGTCATGGAGTTCTAGGGCTTTATGGATGCCAGTGGACTCACTGCTGGGCACAGCAGCTTAAAGAGACCTTTTGCAGTATGGAGACTCACCTCAACAGTGGGGTTGCCACTGGAAGTCAAATATCGCTTTGGCTTGGATCTTGAAAATAGACATGGTGAACTTCTGGCTGTTGGATCACTGTGAAGGAAGAAAAGAGTGTTCTGCAGACACTGAAGAGAGAGCAGCACTCTACATAAAATTTCTAAAATATATAAATAAAACGTGTTCTGTCTGTATAATGTTAGTTGCATTTCTCTGATTTCAGGGTTCACTATTTGACATTGGATAACCAATTGGGTGTGCTCATCCTTAGGGAAGACTATTTCTCTCACTTTCAGAACTCCTTAGCTACCTGTAGTTCTTTTTGTAGGGTTGTGGTCCTTTGGCTTTCCCTTACTAAGGTTGGCATGACTGTTATTGCTGACTTCATTCAGATCATGTTTATTCAGTGATGTTGTTGAGATTTTATGACTGTGGTGTCTCATATTCTCTTTAGTCCTAGCACTGCAGAGTAGAGGCTCATAGATCATCATGAGTTTCAGGCCAGCAGAAGTTCCACAGTGAGGAGTTGTCTCTAAACTAAGCAAACAAAACCAAGCAAAACAAACAAACAACAAGAAAACCAATGAACATAAACAAAAATAAGCAAGAATACAAAGTCATGTATTTTTTCTAGTTCTTAACTCTCTTTAGATGTAATCCATAGTTCTTTTATCCTCCTGAATATGAAGAGGAATTTATCACTGAGTGGACCACATAAATGTTTATATGCTGAGCATGCACATAACTCTGCTCTTTTTAGACCAAAAGTATTTCATGATGACAAAAGGTGTTCTAGACTGCCTATTATTTACTTTCTCCTGGGGCAAAATAGAAAAATCATAAAATTCTAGACGTATCTTCGTAAGAACAGCGTCTTCTTATGCTGTTTCTGGGGATTTTGGTGCTACACCTTTTTCTATACATTTGCCAATCCCAGGCTCCTCTTAGGTTTTCATGTGGCCAAGGACAACTTTGAACTTCTGCTAATCCTGTTCTATTTCCCAGATGCTTGGCTCACCATTCTAAGTCTATGTGTTGCTAGAATTCAAGCCAACTCTCTGCATACATTGGGTGATATTATATATTAACTAAGGTATCTTCAATGGTAAATGAGTCTTTTATAAAGGACACAATAAGAAATAAAATGGGAAAACTGTAGAGGTTAACTGAAAACTGAACCCCATGGTATTTAATCTGTTATAAATTGACGTTGACACTATAGGTCATAGAATAACAGATAAAGTTACATGTTCATGACTGAGTTTCTTAATTTCTTAAATAAGAGTAACTATAGAAGATATTCGATTGGATCCCACTGATAGTTGAAGGTGTAAAGTGCCAGAGTACTACTGTTAATGAAAAGTGCTTAGAAACAAGCCTAGTGTATCATATGTTGTATTATAATCTATATTTATCATGTGCTTTAAATGATACTAAATGCTTTGTGTAAATTGTGATTTTGTGACAGAATATAGAGGAAAGGAGCCTCTTAGGAACATGAGAGATGAAGTGATGGATACTGCTGGTTGTCAACTTGACTATATCTCAAATGAGCTACGATCCAGAAATGAAGGGAATATCTGTGATTCAGATCCTGAGGCTGGAAGACACAGGGGCCTTTTATCAAGATCTTGAAACATAATGATGATGAAAAGCTTAAGCTCAGGCAGAGTGGTATACTATTTTAATCCCAAGAGACAGAGACAAACAAACCTCTGAGTTATAGACCAGCCTGGGATCAAGCAAGGTCCAAGTAAAGAACAGCTTAGGTCCAGGTGTGGTGGTACACACCTTTAATCTGGGCCATACCTACAGCTGGAGGCCTACAGAAGAACAATGGAAAAAGGAAGTGTCCATTCTTCTTTGCCTGATTGTACTTACAGGCCAGCAAATCTATTGGAGCCTACTTCTTTAGGATTGAACCTTATATGAGACCAGCTGAAAAACCTATCCTCTTTGGACTGAGCAACTACTAGATTCTTATACTTATAGCTGACCATTGTTGGGTCCGTTGGATCATTTCAATAATTTTTCTTAATATATAAAGACATTCTATAAGTTCTGTGACTCTACAGAACACTGACTAATACACATGACTGGCATGGAGACCCATAATTCTGGAATTCAGTTGTGTCCAGTAGAGTTAACAACTGTTCAAGCCCCTATAGTTTTTCTAGGTGTCCTCTGGCAATTTTCTGGAAATCTCACCATAAATCTCATTTACAGGACAAATAAATGTAGTAAACTACTGTCATTTTAAATTACCAGATTTTAATTTTGCCCATTGCCATCTTCTGTGCATTCTAACCTGCTCTCTTTGTATGTGTGTGTGTGTATGTGTTTGTGTGTGTTTGTTTGAATTTGTTATATTTTTTACCAGAAATAGTGTGATCAATTGATCTTTCTATGATTTTTGTCACTGAATAGCATTATTATTGTAAATATTTGAGCCAAATATGGTGTGTGGGTTTATCACAGTAATAGCAAATACATCCTGTTATCAGCTTAGTAAAATTCATGCATGAACTGTAAACATTTCAGGAGTTCCTAGTGACTTGATTTAAGTTAGTTTTTTTATTTTTTTCTTAAATTATTTACATTTTTAAGTCATTTATAAATTTATTTTTAAAATTTTAGCAGTGCTAGGGCTTGAATTCAGAGCTTCTTGCATGGAGCCATGTATTCAACTGAATTACTCCTTTATTTTTATTTGTGTTTGTTGGTTGGTTGGTTTTATTTTGTTTATTTTTTATAAAGTAAATTTGACTGATCTAATTTCTTTCTTTAAATAAGATATAATAAGATAAAACTAAATTAATAAATGGGAATTAAACAAAACAAACAAGCAAAGAAAAATATCCCAAGAGAAGACATAAGAATCACCCATCAATTCATTTGTTCACTCTTAGCTAGAGAGGATGCACTTAGTCCTGCTTCAACTTGATGTACCAGGGTAGGTACATCCATGGGGGTGGCTACCTTTCTCTGAGGATAGGATATGGAAGAAATGGAGAAGGGGGTATGTATGAGGGTGGACTGGGAGGAAAGGAGAAAGGGGACTAAAATTGGTCTCCAATATTAATAAATAAATTAATGAGAGAGGGGGGTGGGAGGGAGAGAGAGAGAGAGAGAGAGAGAGAGAGAGAGAGAGAGAGAGAGAGAGAGAGAGAACATAGCATTTGGCTTAACTTGGCTATCAGGTCTCAGGTTTTTGGTTGCCTAAGCAGTGTCAGATATGGGTTCCATTTTGTGAAGTGGGTGTTAAATCAAATCAGTTATTGGTTGCTTATTCCCAGAAGCTTTGGGCCCTGGCATATCTTGCAGATATGACACAATTGTAGCTCAAAGGATTTGTGACTGGCTTGGTGTTTCTATTTCTCTTCTGGTAGCTTCCAGCATATGTTCCTGTACCAAAGACACAATACTTTAGGGGTGAAGGTTCTTTGTAGGCATAGTTCAAATTCTCTATGAGTTATGCAGTTGTCTTCAACAAAGATGCCTTCCTGTAAGTTTACAGAGAACAACCTACAGTGTTGACAACAGCTTGGGTTGTTGGGAGTTCCGATGAGACCCATTTGGTAAACTACTCAACTATGTTAACCTACTTTCTTTATTAGAACCTTCATTGAGTAACAAGAGGTGCCTAATTTGGAGTCTGTCTCCCCATTATTTAGCAAATTCATTGAACTAACAAAATATATTTTCACTTCCAATTTAGTGTTTTTATGTGTTAAGTTTTTGTTCTATTTTATAATTATCTCATAGAACTCTTTCTTTTCTGATGAAAGACAGAAAGATTTCACAACAAGATTGGAGAGCAGGAGCTAGGAAGAACAAATGGAGGAGAAACTATAATCAGGATATATGATATCTAGAAAAGTAAAAGAGGAATCAACTCTAATTTGACTTTATTTTCTACTCTATTAATGTATTCCCATCTGTTTACCTATTTATTTATTTATTATTTATTGTTTTCAATACATCCAAACCAGTTACTCCTCACTCCACTTCTTCTCTTCCAATCTCTCTTTCCCCTCTCCCACAGACACACTCATGTTCCTATTGCTATATACTCAGATGTAAATCTCCTTACTCAAGAATGCCATCTTAAGTTCTATTGTTTTATACTATCAAAAGTCTCAGTGTGGAGTGGGAAGATGGCTCAACAGGCAAAGGTACTTGTTCTTAAATCTGACAACATGAGTTCAATCTCCAGGCACCACATGGTAGAAGGTGAGAGCTGAAAAGTTGTCCTCTGTCCTACACAAACACACAAATACAGAGAGGGGGGAGAGGGAGAGAGGGAGAGGGAGGAGAAGAGGGAGAGAGTGAGAGGGAGCGGGAGGGAGAGGGGGAGAAAGACAGAGAGAGATAGAGATTAAACAAATGTAATACAATATCAATGTGTACACCAGAATGTGAAACAATAATCCACTTGAGTGTTTGTCTTTCACATAGCAACCATAAACAATCACTTGATTTATTATTTGATTTCTCCTAAATTAAAACTTTCCTTAATTGTAACTCACTTATTTCAATTAGCGCTGTCCATATGTGCATGCATCTGTATCTATCTATCTGTTAGAGTATGGATGACCTACAGAGGCTATACTTCAAGAGAAAGCTACCTCTCCCAGCAGCCTTGCACTACCAATAGCTTGTTAGATTTATGAACTGCTACCTCATCAATGCTAGAATTTTCACTGGCTTGACCTTGTTCAGGTCTTGTACTAGCAGCACTAATTAGATTCAGTGGGATAAAAATCAAAGACAGCATGAAGTTGGTAAGGAGGTGTGTTGGATCTGGCAGGATTTAGAATAGAGAGAAAGGTGCATATTATCAAAATACATCATATACATGTATGAAATTCTCTACAAATTATAAAAATGTAGTGTAAAAATATACTTGTTTGTGGAAACTATGCCTGTTTTTTGTTTTAATAAATAACATTTTCTCTTACAGAATAGTGAAGAAGGCAACTTATTTTGTATGATAGTTGAAAATCTGGCAAGGTTCACTGCTCCCAGCTGGTTTATTTTGGGAGCTTACTGGATAACTCCTGGTGTTGTCCTGAATATTACTCTCCTCTGGGTCTTTCAACTTCTCATGCAGATCTGTATTTCATTTTAACAACAGTAAAGCTCTGAAAATTCCAATGGGTCTTACAATCACCAGCACTACAGAAATGCAGCCTGGTACATCTTGTCTATAAAATGTTCAAGATTTTTCACATAGTTTCTGCAAAGTGTATAACCCTGGACATTTTAAGAAGGCAAACAAGTTTTTGCTAGGAAACAATATGTGTAAATGATTTTCATGGTTTGCAAAAATAGAATTATAATGGAAGAAGGTTCTATATTAAAATGTGAGGTATTTCATGTAAAAATTTTAAAAATTAAGTATTAGAAAAATATTTTCTTGAAAGATCAAGTTTAGTTCTATCATGCACATGATTTATTATTGTCTAATGATATTCTATCCAATAGAGCATATGTCTTTGGATTTTGCAATCTTTAAAAATATATACATATCTCTAGAAATAATATGATATAATAAAAACTACATACTCTGTCTTTGCTTCTTATGAATGATTAAGTGTTTACTATTACACATAACCAAAGTCCATTGGAATTTCCAGTGGCATTTGCTAATAAACAACTGGTACATGAGGACAAGTAGTTCACTTCAGGATGGGACTGGTCCTCAGAAAGACTGAGACCCAATTAGACACAATTGTGAATGTTATAAGATTCACAGTTCACAAGTAACAATCACAGGCATCATCAATATAATCTATCTAACAATGTATTGACACAATTTTCAAGGAAGTATTTGTAGAAGACAGCATGGAAACACTGCTCACCATGACTGGGAAGAAGGCTCAGATGTTAAGAATTCATACTTCTCTTCTGGAAGACCTGTCTGTTTTCTAGGGCCTTACTCTGGGAATCTCACAGCTATATATGTAACTTTATCTCAAAAAAAAAGTATTCCTGTTTCTGAAATGCTTGGTACACATATTTATGCTTGTATAGACCATAACACAGAAGACCACATATATATAATTTCTAAACCAAAAGAATTCTTATACCTCTTCCTGGCTATTCTTCTGTACACAATCTAACACCCTTTATAATATAATATTACCTGTAAGAGTTTCTGTGAGCCATAAACTGTGTTAATATAACCCTAGGAAAAGAATTACAAACCTTTATCCATAGGCCAACAGCCAGAAATACAGCTGAGAAACTATTTGCCACTGATATCTGAACAGGGACAATCAAATGGGACTGAGATTCAAATGGGATCTGACACTTTGTTCAAGAAGACAGTGCCAGAATTTGATGAAGCAATTTGAATCTGAGGGGAATAGTTTTGCACCAAGGACCACACATAAGGCCACCCAAGTACATTGTGCTACTGTCTCAGTGAGTGAATTGGGAGCTAACTGCTTCCCCCTAAATAATTTGCTAATATTTCATATTAATTATATAATTATATTTAATAGCATCCAAGATAAGTTGTAGACATTTGTTCATCAATGAAAAGGAAGCAGAATCTTCACTAATGGCTCCGATGTATTTGCTCATCAATAGTTTCATATTTTGTACCAGGATATACCACTGATGTGAGTCATTTGTGCAGTCAAAACATAAAAACTTGTTTGTTAAGTTCATAAATGCAAAAGTTTATATAAAATTTTCAAAGAAAGTGAAGGAATCATACAATTTTAATTAAGATATGCATTACATTCACATAAAATTTGAAGAAAATAATTGCTTTGGGAAAGAAAATGACATATCTACAGAAAAAAATGATGTCTATGAATAGTCTCAGAATGTGTATTCCAGTTAATTCAGAGTTACATAGAAATAAAAAGGTGACAGCTAGCTGAAACTCTGGTAACAAGATTTGTGTGAATGACATTTGAAGGATGATTCACACAAACTGCTTTTGAATACTTCACAGATCCTATCTGTGGCACTGGCATATGGGAAAAAGGTTTAATGAAGGTAAATGCACATACAAGCACACACAATACTACAGTATTGCCTGAGTTTCAGCAAAACACCCACACTGTAACATACTCACACACACACATTCAATACAACAATACTCTCTGTGATTCTAACAAAACATACACACATACTCATATACACTGACACATACACACCCACATACTAACAAATACACACAATTCAACAGTACTATTGTGCATCTACCAAAACATACATACATACACACACACACACACATAATACAACATTATTGTCCTTTCAGCAAAACACACACATTCACATTCATACACATACATACTCACAAAATATAATAGTACAATCTGTGCTTCGTCAAAACACATATGTACACATTCGCCTACAAACACACACAAACTGTACAACAATACTGTTTGTGTTTCCAGCAAAGCACACACACACAATCACATATACATACGTACATACATACATACATGCACTAAGAATTTTTTCCCTCTTCTATATAGGTACAAAATGCAAAAAATAAATGTTATCACTTCAAAAATTTCCATGATTATCTTTAAAATGCTATTAATTTTGAAAATAGACTTGGGCTTCCTACAGTAGTACTTCTATAAAATAAAGTCATAAGAAAATAAGTTGAGAGGTTAGTCAATCTCTGTCTATATACCTATGTATTTATGTATGTATCTATTGAATGTATCTATCTGCCTGTCTGTCTGTTTGTCTGTCAGGAGATTATTACATATCCTGGCAGTTTTAAAGAGATATTCATGAAAAGGGAACTACACTGTACATTCTGAAAATGCTTTAGGAATACATTCTTCATAGGTAACCCCAGTGGGTTTTCAGATCAATGAGTGCCAGTAATTATTTGTGTTAGAGACATTTTCTTTTCAAACTCATCTCACCTGTAAATAATTACATCATATTTAAAATCAGCACATACCATTTGAGCACACTGCAGACATACAACAGAGGGCCATGTATTCATATTTCCTCTAAGAGCAAATTTTGTCCCAAATGCAAAACATTTGTCTGTGAAAATTCCATATTTTATCTTTGCTGTTTTTAAAGTTCTTCCCAAAGGAAATAATTTTTTGTTGTTTCATGTGTTTGGTTTTATAAATTGTGTTTTAATTTGTCTGTATATTTATAATTCATACATGATATAATATGTATCAACATTCACTAACATCTCTTTCTAATTAGGCAAAATGTTCTCAGTAAATATTTTAGTTTAATAAAAGCAGATTTATTATAGATCCTAAGAAGAGAACCCAATAATATTCTACAAAAGTGACATAGATTAAAATAATTCCTAAAGTCATCCATATTCCCATAGACCAGAGCATATCTAAATGCTCATCAGACATAATTTTCCTTTCAGTAGATGGCACTTAACATGGAAGTTTTTAACTGGTCAATGTTAAGAAAATAGTAAATGATGGCATGACAATATTTACAGGTACCCCCAGTTCTATATCCAACCTCTTTATGCTGCCAAGTGTCCCAGATCCTTCTACATAGTCTAGTCTAATTAGTCTTCCTGACTGTCCCTTTTCATTCACACTCTCCAAACCTCTAGATCCAGCCTGGGTTCCACAATGTTCTGGCCTGTTTTGGCTTCCCTTGCCTAATCATGGAGATTAAAACAACTCATTACTAAATGATGAATGGCTGAGAGGGAAAAACAGAAAAGCAAAGCAAAGCAAAGCAAAACAAAACAAAACAAATCAAAACAACACAACCACCCAAAAAAAAAAAAAAACTAAACTAAAAATTTTCTTGATTTAAATGAAAATGAACTGTGTGTGTGTGTGTGTGTGTGTGTGTGTGAGAGAGAGAGAGAGAGAGAGAGAGAGAGAGAGAGAGAGAGAGAGAGAGAGAGAGAGAATTCTACCAGAAAACTTTCAGATGTATAAACAAACTCAGCAGTACTGCAAAATGCAGGATCAACTGGCAAAATAAATAGCTTATCTATATTCAAAGAGAGAGAGAGAGAGAGAGAGAGAGAGAGAGAGAGAGAGAGAGAGAGAGAGAGAGAGAGAGAGAGAGAGAGAGGGACCATTGACAACTGTCTTCTTCAAAACAATTTCAAAGGAAATAAAATATCCTAGGATAAACCTAACCAGGGAAGTTGAGTACCGCTATACTAAAATCTTAAAATCTCTAAAGATAAGAGTAGAGAAAGACCTGAGAGAATAGGAAGACAGAACACGCTCATGTATTGGTAGAATTAAAATTGTGAAAATGAGCATTTTAACAAAATTATTTTCAGATTCAATATAATCTAAATAAAATTTGTATCTATTCTTTATAGAAATTGAAAATATCCTAAAATTCATATAAAATACCCTGGGTAGCCAAAATAATTCTGATTATCCAATACTGAATTACCAGCCCAGGAAACATATATAAAATAATATTATATAACTAGGCATATTACTTTTATGAATATATGTATATAACAAAAATTAATAAAGCAGAATCATAATTTTTATAGAGAGCAAGTAGAACTATAGTAGTAGTATTTGAAGGAGGAACTGATATAAATATATTATAATCTCAAAAAGTAAAAATGTACCGTACCTACAACAAATAAAACTAACTATATAGTGCTCAGTCCTAAATGGTAACACACTCTTCTCTCTAAGCTTGGGGATCTTCATGGAGCAGAAAATGGAGCAGAAAGACTCAAAGAGGTAGAAGTAGTGGATAACTTCACAGAAAAATTGTGTTCCAGATCCATAGTAGTTGCACATATACACTCAGTGACAAGATCAAGATCAAGTCAAGCAAAATAAGTAATATAGATGGAAGGAGGGCACAAAATATCATCAATGCCTGAGAAGCTATTGAATTTGAAACTTTCTGGAAGAGAGTCAACTTTCTATCATGTGACCTCTGATCGGCACACCACCATGGCAGGGCCAGGCCAATTCTGGAGACTAGTTCGGCAAAACAAACCAGACATAATGTGTGGAAAGAAGAAGAGGAAGGGGAAGGAAGAGGAGAAGTAGGAGGAGGAGAAAGCATAGGAAAATGAAGAGGAGTAGGAGATAATTCAAATTTGGAAAGGAAGAAGAAGAAGGGTGAAACTGTCCTCTTGAGTGCATAGGAATAGATCTATGCACAGTACTATGACATGATCAAAAACAATGGCTAGGGAAGTCATGGAACATAAACTATTATTGTTTCGCTGAATGGTCAGCTTGTTAAATTGCCTCTTATGCTATATCCAGAGATTGTGTGTTCTACACTTAGTATGCAAAGCTTATTTTAGTGGGTCGTGATTAATGCAGATTTACAATAATGTCCAGTGCTGAGAAATGACTTTGAGTGTACAGCATTCAAAGATGGAGTATCTATGTAAAACCTTACCCACATGATTCAGAGAACTGTGTGGAAGAGAAACAGAAAGACTGCACTAGAGGGAGAATATAGAGGAATTCTGTGAAAAGCTGTCCTCCAGACAGGACCTGGCTGTTGCACAAATGAAGTCTGAGGAACTGAGGTTAGGGACACAGGATTTCCACAAGATTTTCATCAATTTTTTAACAAGACAGCTAAAAATTCAAACATGGATTTAATAAGGGCCCCTGAGATCCTATTTATAGTTTTGTAGCTACTGGCAATTTGTGGCTGCTTGGAGAGAGTCACTTTCCTTAGGTGTGCTAACACTGATGGTTTCTTGGGTTGTAGTATACAGTCACACATTTCTATCCACATAGGACCAACATTAATTGGATTCATTCGGTTCAAATGAAGAAAGAGAGGGGGAGGGAGAGAGCAAAGGAGGGAAGGGGGGAAAGTTTTGGAGAAAAGGACATAGAAGATCTACTTGTCCTTTGTATCCCTCTTATTTTCTGAGTATATTTATGTGGAAACATGAGCTCACAACTCTACAAATATCTGACCATTTTGAGAAGAGCCATGTTACAAATTAGAGAAACCATAAATTACTAAATTCAACTGAAAATGGTAATGAAAAGCTCACAAACTATTTAGCTGATAGTTATAAAAACAGCTATTCTCTAACGTATTTTCTAGCTATTTATTGAATACAAAGTATATGAGAAAAATGTAAGATATTTTGCAAAACAGATTAGTACTGTTTGTCCTTAAGAAATTCAACATCATGTAAATTCCTGCCTGTTAGTGTCTTCTAAAAGGAAGTGAAAAAGCCACTTCAAATTTCAATCGACAATTTGAGAGTTACAGAACGTTTCACAAAATGTCCTTGATGTCCTTGTTCATTTAAGCAAAGTATAAGTATGTGTCCAGAACTTCAAAGCATATCCTCTTAGTGTAAAGTGTGCCTGTGTACTCTCCTTCTTAGGTGCTCTGTTCCCTTTAGTGTATTAACCTCCAGGGGGTCATATGTGTTCTACTCCTCAGTCTTAATTGGTACACAACAGACACTCAAATAAACAGCACTAATGAAATAAAACTAATTTTAAGGTTAGCCATCTATGATGGTAAATTTTTAGTGACAAATGGATTTAAAATCACTTGTGATAACTGGCAGGTACTTCAAGAAAGAGGTTTCTGAGAAGAAAACCCTCACACTGACAGTGGATATTATGTACCAAGACTGGGGTTTTACACAGAACAAATATGTTATAAGGAGATGAGATAAGTAATAACATCCTCCTCCTCCTGCCTGGATGAAATCAAAGTATCCACTTTACATTCTTGTCTTCCTCCTTTTTGTATGTATGTATGTATGTATGTATGTATGTATGTATGTATTTTTTTATTGATCATTTCATTCATTTACATTTCAAATGATATCCCACTTCCAGGTTATCCCTCCACAACCCTCCCCAATCCCACATCCAACCAACCTCGTCTTCCTCCAGTTTGCCTCTATGAGGATGATCCCCAACCCACTCACCCTTTCCTGCCCCACCACTTCAGCATCCCTCTATCCTGGGGAAATCTAACCCCAACAGGATCAAGGGCCTCCCCTCCCATTGCTGTCAGATAATGGCCATCTTTTGCTACATATGTATCTGGAGCCATGGATCTTTCCCTGTACATTCCTTGATTGTTGGTCTAGTTCCTGGGAGCATCCTGTCTGCAGACATCAAACCGGACACTGTTGCTGTTGCCCAGAGACACTTGCTGACAGGAATCTGGTGTGGCTTTTCCTTGTGAGGTTCAACCAGCAACTGACCAACACAGTTTTGGATGCTTGGAGCCAACCATCAGACTGAGCTAGGGATTCAGGGTGGGGGAGCTGGCAGAAGAACTGGAAGAATGGAGAGGAATTAAAAGCCCATAGGAAGAACAATGTCAGCTAGCAGGGTCCTTATACTTTCTTGCCTCAGCTAAGGGAGCTAGCTTTTTTGACTGTTGAGACTTTCTCACAATGATAGATCATATACACTCAAACCATTAGTCAAAATAACACTCCCTTACCTTAAGTTGCTTCAATTACATATTTTAGCACAACATATTAAAAAAAACTTACACAGAAAAATGTAACTGAAAGTAGGACTGCTGCTATTATAAGACTGATTAGGTTTTTGGTAGGTCTTTAAAACTGGTCAGTAAAACTGAAATGAGTTAGTATCATAGGCTAGGTGAGGCATCCAATGTTGTAAGCAAAAATAGGCCATTCTGGTGAGAACTTTGTAAACTAGAAAGCAAACAGAAATATGAATGATGAAAGTATGACTGAGGTTTCAAAGAATAATAGAAAGTCCATTGAGACCTGGGCTAGGGGCCATTCACAGTACATTTTGGAAAAAAGTCAGACTGTGTTCTACTGAATCCTGAACATTTTGAGTAGCAGAGTAATAGACTAAACTTTTTGGCAGAGGGATATTCAAGACTGCATAATGGTAGCATGATTACAGCTCACTGTTCTCAGGTTGACAATGATGGGACAGGAAGATATTGCTTTGTATAGTTTGATGGGGAAAACAATATGCACACATCAAGGTATAGGAAAATGAGTGCCAACAAATCATTAAACAGTTATTATCATTAAAGAAACACAGGGTACTCGACAATGAAACAATCGAGAAATGGTCCACAGGAGTAAAGCCTGTCTACTCATCCCAGACTATTTGGCAATTTTATGTAAATTTGGCCCAAGCTAGAGTCATTTGGGAAGAGGAACAGACAACCAATAAAATACCTCCACAAGATTTGCCTATAGACAATTCTGTAGAACACCTTCTTTAGTGTTTGATGTGGAACAGCCCTACTAATTGTCAGTGAGCCATTCCTGGGCAAGCTGAGCAAGCCTTTGAGAACAAGCCAGGTTGCTACACTCCTCCATAGCTTCTGCATCTGTTCCTCCTTCTAGGTTTCTTCCTAGAGTTCCTTATACAACATCACTGAATGAAGAAATAAAAGCTGCAATATGAAATAAATCCCTTCCTCCTCAAGTTTATATTAGTCATAGTGTTTGCCACAGCTGTAGTACACTTAACTAAGACAGAATCCAACTTGTGATAATGCAAATTTATCTGAAAAAAAGAGCATCTGAAATGCTAATGCTACAGAAGGGGAACCCTGCAAGAAAACATCCAACTGTTTTCTCATGTTGAGCTGCCAATGTGCCTAGAGCACAGGATAGTAGGAGTAAAAGAGATTACCTTGAGCTGAAAGCAGAATTTGGCACTGCCCTTCATGTGACAAAATAGTAGTATAACAGGAGCTTGAAGCAAGGTTCCAGAAAAGTGCTAAAGTAAGGAATGTTAGGTAGGAGCAGGGTACCTTCAAGGAGGCCCTCAAATGTCATTGTGTGAAGCTGAGAGGCTAAGCTTAAGTTACAGTGGAGCTTCTGGATTTTAAACCACGTGATGACTACCAAGAAAAGTTGCAGACATAGAGCATAGCTTACTAAACAGAGAAGCTTCGATATGCTGCAGAAAAAGATCTCTAGACAAGGAGAGCTAACTAAGGCTATTATAGCCAGATGAAGCCACTACAAGCCCCATATGATGGACAGATAGATAACTTCCAGTAGGAAATTGTGCTTTCCCTGTTGGGTCTCTGTCTCATATTGTTCTAATATGTTTTGTTATGATCCAGTCTTACTTTTTGGAATGAAAATATTTCTGTTTCGTTGTATATTGGAAGTATTCTCTCTCTATATATATACATATATATATCTATATCTATATATATTTAGATAGATATAGATATAGATATGGCTTCCAATTTTCAAACTCTCTTCCTTTAACTCCTTCCAGGCTAATTGTATTAGGACACATAGCTACCTTGTGTTGTTGGTGTTTTCAAGAAAATAAAATCTTTAACTTGAAACAAACAAACAAATGTTGGTTGGCATCTAAATTTTATTGAACTTTTTTGTTGCTTTGGTTTGTGTGTGTGTATGTGTGAAGATTTTTATTTTGAAAGATTTTACTTTATTTATTCTATGGGAAAGCTGTAGAAGTATTAATATGTCTTCTACAGAGATTCTTTTTTCTTATCATCTTCCATCCCTGAGTTTAGTTTGTAAATTATGAAACTAACATTGGTAAACTACTCCCAGTTAATTAAAAATTCCATTAATACCTCATCTCCTCTTTAATCCAAAAATATTTTCCCTTCCCCTTCTAGGTGTTAGTCCTACATTCTACCTTTAGTTCCCATGTTTCTTGGTTTTCATTGGTCTGTGGTAATTTCTCAGTTTTTGAGTTTTAAATATACACTTTTAATTCTATTAGAATTACATCATTTTCTCCACACCACCCCTGCCCCCCAAGCCCCGTCTCTTCCCATTTCCAGTCTCCCTTTCAGGTATACCCAGTTCATCCATGGCTGCTGGCCAGCTACATAGTTTTAATAAATATATGTTGGCTTTCCCATTTAACCACTGTGCTTCTAAGCAATGCTAAATATTTTCAGTATGGGAAACACCTTACAGAGAAAGGCTGAAACAACCGTATTTAAATGCCATGATTAAACATTTTCTTTTTCATTTTATTTAATTTTTTACAGTGCAGAGTGTTTCTTTAATTTTTTATTAGATATTTTCTTTATTTACATTTTAAATGTTATCCCCTTCCCTAGTTTCCCCTCTGAAAATCCCCTATTCCCTCCCCTCTCTCCCTGCAGATTTTATACCCTTTCCAGACTACCTTCTGACTATTCCACATACCTCCCTCATTCTCCCCCCCCAACCCCATCTCTACAAGGATGTCCCCACCCCTACCCTGCACTATATACATGACCTCCCCACACCCTGGGGTCTCCAGTCTCTTGAGAGTTAGGTTCATCTTCTCTGAGTCCAGACCCGGCAGTCCTCTGTTGCATGTGTGTTGAGGGCCTCATATCAGCTGATGCATGCTGATTGGTTGGTGGCACAGGGTCTGAGATATCTTGTATGCTGATTGGTTGGTGGCACAGGGTCTGAGATATCTTGGGGGTCCAGGTTATTTGATACTGCTGTGTCAAATTGACATATGCTAAAGGCATTTGAGAAGAAGCAATTTCAATTAAAAGCATGGCTCCATAACACCAGGTTGCAGGTAAACTTGTAGAATATTTTCTTAATAAGTGATTGATAGATGAGGGACTACCCCATTTTGAGAAGTTATGGGTTCTATTCGATGAGCAGCACTCTTCCATCGTCTCTGCATCAGCTCCTGCCACCATGTTCCAGCACTGTTTGAGTTCTTTTGACTTTAATGTTGAACTGTCATGTGTAACTGTATGCCAAATAAACACTTTTGTCCCCAACTTGCTTTGGGTTATGATGTTTCATCACAGCAACAGTAACCCTAACTAAAATAAATAAATAAATAAATAAAATCCTTAAGTTGGATTTCAGAGATATATTGAATTTAGGGGTAGAACCATGAGAGTAGGTACAACTCACCATCCATGTTTGGTGTCTTATATCCACAGAATTCACCAAGTTTTACACATAATGCAGTGACCTCTCTAATTGATATGCAACATTATCCTAGTTAACATTCTTAAATAGAATATTTTTAAGTAACGGGAAACTTCTAGGCATAATGCCAGAACTTTAAAAACCATTTTCAAATTCTATGTAACTAATTATTTCTTCAGGATCCTCTTTCATTTAGGAATTGAGTAAAAATTACTGAGTAAACATCATATTTTCTTCTTCTATAAGGCAGTTTTATTGCACAGTTAACATTTGATGCCACTGAATGAAAGTGGTACACATCTGATATCAAAATGGAGAAAGCCAATCTCCAAATCGTATTTTAAATAAATTGCACTTACAATCCCTTAGTGAGATGAATAAGCTTCTCTGCTTTATTGGCTTTGGACAAAATTGTAGATATAAACATAGATTGGCTGATGCAGCAGAAATTTCACAGTTTAGTAGGTTCTGAGATATTATACTGCACTTGCTAAAATACACCCATAACATCTACTATTCATTTATGAAATTACATATGCCCTGTAATTCTCATGGAATGCAGAAGATGAATTTTCGTGTGCCGATGCTACTTCAGAATAATTTTGCCTAGCTAAATGTCCATGAAGTTGTTTTATTCTCTCATGATTCCTTATTATGAAGAAATCTCGTGTATAAACAGATGCTGACTTTTTTCCTCTTTAAATCATCTAGGCAATATAACTGGATATTTGCATCCAGGTTAAAGAATTTGGCAAGAAGTCTTGAATCGTGCTGAATAGGTATTTAAATGGTGTTTACAGAAAAACATCTTATGCTTAAACTGTAATGTTACAGGAAAGAGAAAATACAAAATTATATGCACAATTTTCTGATTTTATAACATGACTTCAAGTTCTTCAGTGATTTTTTTTCTGATAAGGAAGAAAGTCTTAAGAGCCCAGCTTTATTGGTTATTTTGTACAAAGGGAAAGAAAATTATATAGGTAGTAAAATTATAAATATGTATAATGAGACATTTGTGATTATTTCTATAATATAAAATTAGAAACTTTCAAAACTTGTGCTTTAAAATCCTCACTCTATCTTCTAGTATTCTCTGTGAAGGTGTATTATTATTTTATTTTTTTACTTGGTAAGGAGGTATGAGTCATTTGAATTTGTTACGACATATATGAAATAATGTACTTGATAGGATCTTTTTAGATAATCTATGACTGTTTTCATCACGGGGAAAGTAGAAAAAGTACTAATATGGGTCTTCTGAGGTTAAATCATAATGTACAGTCCTTCTGGCAACAAGACACAAAATTAGATTAGATTTCTTTAGATTATCCTGATAGAGAAGGACATTAAAATACTTTTTGAGAATCCTCTGTGTCTAGACTACCATGTAAAGGTTTTTTGTTTGTTTCTTTTATAGGATCCTGCAGACAATTTCCTCTGCTACTTGAATTGCTCAAGCCTGGAACATAGCTGTTATTGTATATACACAATTTGAGCTTCCATGTCCTCTCTGAATTCTTCAGTGACAAAGTCCCTTCATATAATAGTGACTTCTTGTGCTTTTTCTTGAGCTGGTGAGTTGCAGCTACTTTGGCAGCCTCTGAAAGACCAATGTTATATGTGATAGTCTCTGTCCACAGCAGGACCAGCAGAGCAATCCTTCCTGTGATGGAAGACAGAAGTTTGGTTCACCATGACTGAGAAGCTGACTTTACTTCCAACTTTCAGACTTTGACACTGGGATGTTTGTTTTACACATATCTGAGTACAGTGAAACTAGGAAAAGAAGTTTTCTGGTGTAAAACAATTCCATGTGAAAAGTAAACCTTAAGGCATAATTACATAGGAACTATTCTCTAAAGGACATATCACCACTTTCAAAAATATTGTGTTCTATAGATTGACTGCATGTGTTATCTTAAGGGCCTGTTGGAGGGTTTAGTGTTCTCAGTACACATAGTGCACAGGTCACTAGGTTATTAATCACATCCATTCCCAATGATCTGGGCTGAAAAAATGTTATAGAGCTCTTACTTCATAGAGTCATTCCTGGTTTTCCTAGAACGTATCACTGAGAACAAGAACTTTGTGCCTTCTACAAGAACATTTTCAGGAGTATTATAAGAAGGACATTATATTCATTTAAAATTTACAATTCACAAATTTTATTGGAAACAATATCATAGATGCCAAAAGTACATTGTGTACTAATTATTCAACTACTTGAAAATAGCTTAATTTTTGTACTTAGTGTTTTTTTGTTATTCCTACCAAATGTAGAGTGTTGTATTTGATTTGCTTGGTCTTATGATGATAATCTAAGGTAATTATTAAAATAATTATTAGCAAAACAATCTCTGATTGTGAGTCATCAAAAATCTATGTGATAGTTTTATCCAAGTTTAAATATTGGTGTCCAGGGTTTTGGCTCATTATGTAAGTTATTTACTATGCAAATGGAATCAGTGTTGAGATTCCAAAAATTCATGTAAAATGACTAATGGATATGGCATCCCAACTTAATTTCTACATAGGAATGCAGAGAGAGTGAGACTAACCATATATGCCAACTCCTGGGTTGATAGAGAGACATAGTTTCAGTGCGAAAGATGGAAGAATAATAGAGGACTTCTCTAAACATGTACATTAGGCCATCAAATGAGCTTACACACACATTCAAAGACACACATATGCATATATGTGTGTGCATGTACACATACACAGACACACAAAGATGTGGAGAATGAGAAAATTGATTAACACTTTTATGTATAATAAGAATAAAAGTATAAAGGTAAAAATTAAATTGTAGCACATAGAGGAAACCACTGATTATTTTTTAAAGAAATGACAATAATTTGTATTCTATGGAATTAGTAATGTGCACTGGTATTTGTCATTATAGCGGCACACGCACAGCATTTTATAATAGTTTATATTATACCTCAGTTACATCCACTTAAAATTTCATGTAACTCCTATAAATGGCCCCATAGGTCCCATGAAAAATTTCCCCCCATCCTGTGGAATCTAATTTCATCTAAGTTTGCCAGAAAATTAATTTTAATGTCTTATCATGCTGTCTTCACGCTGACAAAATCCATACTGAAGTTAATGAGACAGGGTTCTCCAAGGAACATTTGAGATTTTTAAATTCTACTCAAACAGCAAGAGTTCAAAGACCTGGACTTAGTAATTTCCTCTTCATCAACCTGCATAAGAATATGACATAAGTTATATTAGACTTTATTCTTGGCATAGAATTTTCTGTGGATCTGAGACTATATATGGCATGCATCCATCTTTGAAGCATCATTCAGTAAGGTTTCTGGACCCTAGAATCCTCAATGGAACAAGTATCCACTCACAACTCCCTCCTTCTACCCTCTGGCAACTACTGATCTTTTTCACTCCTCTCATAATTCTGCCATTTTCAGAATGTTTTACAGTTGTAATCATATTCTGTATCCTTTGAAAATTCTTATTTACATTAATAGTTTATGTGAGATTCCTTCTTGTGATTTCATGGCTTGTTTTATTTCCTCTTAGCACTGACTAATATCCTATTGTTGGGGTATGAGACAGCTTATTCATGTACTAATATGAAAAGATTGGTCAGTGCTTAGAAGCAACTGTTGTTCTTTCAGAGGACCCAGATTGTTTCAGACTATGCACATTGGAGGGCAACTCAGATATAAACCCAAACCCAGTACCTGGAGATCTGATATCCTCTTCTTGTGTCTGTGGTCACTGCATGCACATGATGCATTTACATATAGGCAGACAGAGCACAGGTACATGGAAAATAAAAGATAAAAGATGCATACTTTTTGTCTTGTCACAACATTTTCATTCCTTTGGAAAAAAATGTGAATGCTCCCTAACTCAAACATAAATAGTCTGGACAACTACTTCTAACTCTCTAAAATAACGGTACAATTTTGCATTCCCATGATCAGAATTTCTGCCGCAGAATGACTTTCTTGACGGAATATATTAGGCTTAGTTATAGTGATAAGGCCATGTTTTTGTGAGCCCTTTTCCTTTAAGTCAAAACATTTAAGTCAAAACAGGAAGTGTGTGTGTATGTGTGTGTGTGTGTGTGTGTGTGTGTGTGTGTAATAGGGGTTTCTGTGATATTTCATATACAGGAAAATAATTCATTCTGCCAAAATGTGAACTGACTGGATAAACCTTTATAGAAGACTGTGTGTATATAATAATTTAAAAAGTAAAAGAACTGAACTGAAGTAAAAGTTGTTTTTGATGTGTGCCTACGAAAATTAAAAGCACAAGCTGAAGAGGTGGCTGCATTAGGATTTCAGCACCTAGGCACCAAGTTAGGCTTTCCCACAAGATCCTGTAATCCAAGCTTTCAGGGTAAGAGGCTGAGATAGGAAGATCTCTTGAGCTTTCTGACTTCAGCTTAAGGCCAGGTTCAGGGATAACTTTATCTCAACAGAAATGCAAGAAGAGTGACAGAAGATTCCACACAGCACACACTCTTTGTCTTAATGTGTGAGCGTAAGCACATAACAGTATATACACATAGGTATTCATAAACAGACATATAATAAATGAGTCTTTGAAAGAAACAAATTAAGACAATACCCTTTTCATGTACTTTAACTTTCATCATGAAAACAAGAAATATAGAAAAGAATAAACAACAAATATCTTTAGAACTCTACAAGGAAAAAATTACATGTTTTACTTGAAATTGGTGACAAAAGCAGTATCAAAGGAGAAGAAACCCTTAAGCCTTGAGCAGACATAAGAGTAAATGTTGAATTATTAGGTAAATATTCAACAGTTATTGTACTATGAAATAATTAAGGTTTTCAGAAATCTTAGGCAAATATTAAACATGTTATTTTTAAAAACAATAATCAGATCAATATTCCAGAGGCAATAATGGCAATACGTGGAGTCAACCATACATTGGGCTTAATTAAGAAGTTGAATGTGGCAAAGGAAAGATTAGTAAGCAGCAAGCCAATGCAAAAAAGCAAAATCACTAGTTGGGAAATAATTAAGAAAAGTTATCAGAGTGAAAATGCATTAAAAATGACTTTAAATAATCTAGAAATGTGCTATAAGAAGCATAACTGCTGGATGATGAATAGTAAACATTTATTTATGAAAATGCCAAAGAACAAATTTAATTATAAAGTATTGTGCATTTAAAATCAAATTTCCTTAAAATTAGATTGAATATCTAAAAGATATATATATTTTTTAATGAAGTGAAGAGGAGGAAATTCTAATAAGCTGTCCATTACCTTACAAGTATGTGAAGAAGTCCAAGGAACTAGCTCAGAGAAACAGGAAAAGACAACACAAACATGATTTCTTTCAGACCATGGAAAGATGTTTTGGATGGAATCAGAGATCTATGAAACCCAAATCTGTGTATTTAACAAATGTAAAATAAAGGCTGGGAAGATGAATGAGTTAATAGTGCTTGCCACACAACTTTGGATTACAATGTTTGTATCCTCAGTACCCATCCATAAAGCTTGGGGTGGTAGCACTTAACCATAATTTTAGAATTGAAGACGAGGTAGAAAACAGAGGTTCCCATGGCTTTCTAATCAGACAATCTAATGGAATCAGTGAATGCTATGTTCTGTAAACTTAGAATTCTTAATGGAAAATATTCAAAACAAAGGAATATAAGATATTTTAATTGCAAAGCGAGAAATAACTCATCCATAGATATTCAGAGAAGGCCCAAAATAGGGGCAAAATATAGTATATAACACTGCAGGTCTCTAGAAGAATTAAAAATACCAAAGCAAGCATACAGCAAACAACATAAATATTCTTAGAAAAATAGCAAATAGAATTATATCACATAAAGAAATATAAGTGATATTACTATGTAACTATCCGTGAAATGTGGATAATGCAAAGAAAATATTAAGAAGTATTTGAAGTTAATGGTAAATATAGTAGTTTGAATATAAAGTATAAGTGTGACCATATTCACACACATGATGACAAGCAATACATGCATAATGCTCTGCGATGAATTTAAATTTATATATTTTAAAGCCTTACAAGGTAGAGTGGGGGATAGCAAATCTTACCAGATCTTATGGGCTTAGTTGAGTCTACTAAAATTCCAGTTTTATTCTCAATTCTTATTTTTAAATGTACCTGTGGATGTGTATCCTAACTATTGAGGATGGAGGATATCTAAAAGAGATGAATTTGTTAAAATTAGATTGTCAGGATGGTGTTTTAACAAGCTGTGCATTACCTTACAAGAACGTGAATATTTTCAAGAAACTAACTCAGAGATAACAGGAACAGACAATACTAAGATAGTTTCTTGCAATTTACAGAAAGATGTTTCGTATGAAATCAAGCCTGCAGATAACTTTAACCTTGCTTTGCAATATAATTATGGAAAAATATATTTCTGATGTTTTAAGCATCCAGTCAGAGAAGTCCTAGAAAATTAATAAATTATTTAAAACTCAATTTCTTGTGTCAAAGGCTATTACTTTATTATGAAAAGACTAGCAAGATAGCAAAGAACATGAATTAAAATCAAAAGAGTATTAAAAGGGGAAACGATTTTAAAAGGAAGTGTTGAAGAACTGGGAAAATACTAAATTCATAAGTATGTATTATATTTAAGTAATATATGCATTATATTTAAGTAATTGAGTAAACAGTTTTAATGTAATAGGTCTAAATAGCTCAAATTAAAAAGTCAGATTAGAATTATCAGATGCCAGATAGTATGATCATTTTACAAAGAAACGTTTCAGAAATGTAAAAAGCCTAATAGGAAAATACAGAATTCTAGGGTTACTCATATTATTAGGAGCTAAAGTGGTAAGGTTAATATTAGAGTAAATAGAATGGCATTTAAAGGGAAACAAAACATCATGCTTTCATATGATGATGTAATTCACTAGAAGGACCTTAAAGATGTAAACTATTTTTTATTTAATAAAAGCAGTTTAAATTTCATTTAATAATATCTTACAGATATATAGGGAGAAGCACAAATCTACAATTAAAGATATCAACACATTTTTAAATATTTTATATTAATATTAAGAGTAGCTTAATTGATAAGATTGCAAATATATTTACCAGCTCTATCAGCCAAATCAAATGACAGATATTTACATAACTATCTACCCAGGTACACTAGAAAACTCATTGTTTATTCAACTAGACATGAACACCTGCCATCATATAATATTAGGTCTATAAAAATAAACCTCGATGAATTTAAAGAGTTTTCTTTTTTTTTCTTTTTTTAAAATATTTTATTACATATTTTCCTCAATTACATTTCCTTTTTTTATATATATTTTTTAATTAGGTAATTCCCTCAATTACATTTCCGCTATCCAAAAAGTCCCCAATACACTCCCCACCCCAGTCCCCCACCCACACACCCCCACCCCTTGGCCCTGGCATTCCCCTGTACTGGGGCATATAAAGTTGGCAAGTCGAATGGGCCTCTCTTTCCAGTGATGGCCTAGTAGGCCATCTTTTGATACAAATGCAGCTAGAGACAAGAGCTCTGGGGTACTGGTTAGTTCATAATAATGATCCACCTATGGGGTTGCAGTTCACTTTAGCTTTTTGGGTACTTTCTCTAGCTCCTCCATTGGGAGCCCTGTGATCCATCCAATAGCTGACTGTGAGCATCCACTTCTGTGTTTGCTAGGCCCCAGCATTGTCTCACAAGAGACAGCTATATCTGGGTCCTTTCAGCAAAATCTTGCTAGTGTATGCAATGGTGTCAGCATTTGGAAGCTGATTATAAGATGGATCCCTGGATATGGGAGTCTTTAGATGGTCCATCTTTCTTCACAGCTCCAAATTTTATGTCTGTATCTCTTTCCATGGGTGTTTTGTTCCCAATTCCAAGAAGGGGCACAGTGTCCACACTTTGGTCTTCATTCTTCTTGAGTTTCATGCGTTTAACAAATTGTATCTTATATCTTGGGTATGCTAAGTTTTTGGGCTAATATCCACTTATCAGTGAGTACATATTGTGTGATTTCCTTTGTGAATATGTTACCTCACTCAGAATGATGCCCTCCAGATCCATCCATTTGCCCAGGAATTTCATAAATTCATTCCTTTTAATAGCTGAGTAGTACTCCATTGTGTAAATGTACCACATTTACTGTATCCATTTCTCTGTTGAGGGGCATCTGGGTTCTTACCAGCTTCTGGCTATTATAAATAAGGCTGATATGAACATAGTGGAGCATGTGTCCTCCTTACCAGTTGGAACATCTTCTGGATATATGTCCAGGAGAGGTATTGCTGGATCCTCTGGTAGTATTATGTCCAATTTTCTGAGGAACCTCCAAACTGATTTTCAGAGTGGTTGTACCAGCTTGCAATCCCACCAACAATGAAGGAGTGTTCCTCTTTCTCCACATCCTCGCCAGCATCTGCTGTCACCTGAATTTTTGAACTTAGCCATTCTGACTGGTGTGAGGTGGAATCTCAGGGTTGTTTTGAGTTGCATTTCCCTGATGATTAAGGATGTTGAACATTTTTTCAGGTGCTTCTCTGCCATTCGGTATTCCTCAGGTGAGAATTCTTTGTTCAGTTCTGAGCCCCATTTTTTAATGGGGTTATTTGATTTTCTGGAGTCCAACTTCTTTTTTTTTTAATTTTTAATATTTTTATTACATATTTTCCTCAATTACATTTCCAATGCTATCCCAAAAGTCCCCCATAGCGCCCCCCACTTCCCTACCCACCCATTCCCATTCTTTTGGCCCTGGCATTCCCCTATATTGGGGCATATAAAGTTTGCAAGTCCAATGGGCCTCTCTTTCCATTGATGGCCGACTAGGCCATCTTTCAATACATATGCCACTAGAGACAAGAGCTCCGGGGTTCTGGTTAGTACATCATGTTGTTCCAACAATAGGGTTGCAGATCCCTTTAGTTCCTTGGGTACTTTCTCTAGCTTCTCCATTGGGAGCCCTGTGATACATCCAATAGCTGACTGTGAACATCCACTCCTGTGTTTGCTAGGCCCTGGCATCGTCTCACAAGAGACAGCTATATTTGGGTCCTTTCAGCAAAATCTTGCTAGTGTATGCAATGGTGTCAGCCTTTAGAAGCTGATTATGGGATGGATCCCTGGATACAACAGTCTCTAAATGGTCCATCCTTTCATCACAGCTACGAACTTTGTCTCTGTAACTGCTTCCCTGGGTGTTTTGTTCCCAATTCTAAGAGGGTGCACAGTGTCCACACTTTGGTCTTCATTCTTCTTGAGTTTCATGCGTTTATCAAATTGTATCTTATATCTTGGGTATCCTAAGTTTTGGGCTAATATCCACTTATCAGTGAATACATATTGTGTGAGTTCTTTTGTGATTGTGTTACTTCACTCAAGATGATGCCCTCCAGGTCCATCCATTTGGCTAGGAATTTCATAAATTCATTCTTTTTAATAGCTGAGTAGTACTCCATTGTGTAAATGTACCATAATTTCTGTATCCATTCCTCTGTTGAGGGACATCTGGGCTTGTACTAAGGTCAAGTCTAAGTGGATCAAGGAACTTCACATAAAACCAGAGACACTGAAACTTATAGAGGAGAAAGTGGGGAAAAGCCTTGAAGATATGGGCACAGGGGAAAAATTCCTGAATAGAACAGTAATGGCTTGTGCTGTAAGATCGAGAATTGACAAGTGGGACCTCATGAAACTACAAAGCTTCTGCAAGGCTAAAGACACCATCAATAAGACAAAAAAACTACCAACAGATTGGGAAAGGATCGTCACCTATCCTAAATCAGATAAGGGACTAATATCCAATATATATAAAGAACTCAAGAAGGTGGACTCCAGAAAGTCAAATAACCCCATTAAAAAATGGGGCTCGGAACTGAACAAAGAATTCTCACCTGAGGAATACCGAATGGCAGAGAAGCACCTGAAAAAATGTTCCACATCCTTAATCATCAGGGAAATGCAAATCAAAACAACCCTGAGATTCCACCTCACACCAGTCAGAATGGCTAAGATCAAAAATTCAGGTGACAACAGATGCTGGCGAGGATGTGGAGAAAGAGGAACACTTCTCCATTGTTGGTGGGATTGCAAGCTTGTACAACCACTCTGGAAATCAGTCTGGCGGTTCCTCAGAAAATTGGACATAGTACTACCGGAGGATCCAGCAATATCTCTCCTGGGCATATATCCAGAAGATGTCCCAACCGGTAAAAAGGACACATGCTCCACTATGTTCATAGCAGCCCTATTTATAATAGCCAGAAGCTGGAGTCCACCTTCTTGAGTTCCTTATATATATTGGATATTAGTCCCCTATCTGATTTAGGATAGGTAAAGATCCTTTCCCAATCTGTTTGTGGTCGTTTTGTCATATTGACGGTGTCTTTTGCCTTGCAGAAGCTTTGCAACTTTATGAGGTCCCATTTATCGATTCTCGAACTTACAGCGCAAGCCTTTGCTGTTCTATTCAGAAATTTTTCAACTGTACCCATATCTTCTAGGCTTTTCACTACTTTCTCCTCTATAAGTTTCAGTGTCTCTGGTTTTATGTGGAGTTCCTTAATCCACTGAGATTTGACCTTGGTACAATGAGATAGGAATGGATCAATTCGCATTCTTCTACATGATAACCACCAGTTGTGCCAGCACCATTTGTTGAAAATGCTGTCTTTTTTCCACTGGATGGTTTTTGCTCCCTTGTCAAAGATCAAGTGACCATAGGTATGTGGGTTGATCTCAGGGTCTTCAATTCTGTTCCCTTGGTCTACTTGTCTGTCGTTATACCAGTACCATGCATTTTTTATCACAATTGCTCTGTAGTACAGCTTTAGATCAGGCATGGTGATTCCTCCAGAGGTTCTTTTATCCTTGAGAAGAGTTTTTGCTATCCTAGGTTTTTGTTGTTCCAGGTGAATTTGCAGATTGCCCTTTCCAATTCGTTGAAGAATTGAGTTGGAATTTTGATGGAGATTGCATTGAATCTGTAGATTGCTTTTGGCAAGATAGCCATTTTTACAATGTTGATCCTGCCAATCCATGAGCATGAGAGGTTTTTCCATCTTCTGAGATCTTCTATAATTTCTTTCTTCAGAGACTTGAAGTTTTTATTATACAGATCTTTCACTTCCTTAGTTAGAGTCACGCCAAGGTATTTTATATTATTTGTGACTATTGAGAAGGGTGTTGTTTCCCTAATTTCTTTCTCAGCCTGTTTATTCTTTGTGTAGACAAAGGCCATTGATTTGTTTGAGTTAATTTTATATCCAGCTACTTCACCGAAGCTGTTTATCAGGTTTAGGAGTTCTTTGGTGGAATTTTTAGGGTCACTTATATATACTATCATATCATCTGCAAAAAGTGATATTTTGACTTCATCTTTTCCAATTTGTATCCCTTTGATCTCCTTTTGTTGTCGAATTGCTCTGTCTAGGACTTCAAGTACAATGTTGAATAGGTATGGAGAAAGTAGACAGCCTTGTCTAGTCCCTGATTTTAGAGGGATTGTTTCAAGCTTCTCACCATTTACTTTGATGTTGGCTACTGGTTTGCTGTAGATTGCTTTTATTATGTTTAGGTATGGGCCTTGACTTCCTGATCTTAACAAGACTTTTATCATGAATGGGTGTTGGATCTTGTCAAATGTTTTTTCCGCATCTAACGAGATGACCATGTGGTTTTTGTCTTTGAGTTTTTTTATATACTGGATTATGTTGATGGATTTCTGTATATTGAACCATCCCAGCATCCCTGGGATGAAACCTACTTGGTCAGGATGGATGACTGTTTTGATGTGTTCTTGGATTCGGTTAGCAAGAACTTTATTGAGGATTTTTGCATCAATATTCATAACGGATATTGGTCTGAAGTTTCCTATCTTTGTTGGGTCTTTTTGTGGTTTAGGTATCAGAGTAATTGTGGCTTCATAGAATGAGTTGGGTAGAGTACCTTCTGTTTCTATTTTGCGGAATAGTTTGTGAAGAACTGGGATTAGATCTTCTTTGAGGGTCTGATAGAACTCTGCACTAAACCCATCTGGTCCTGGGCTTTTTTTGGTTGGGAGACTCTTAATGACTGCTTCTATTTCTTTGGGGGATATAGGGCTGTTAAGATCATTAACCTGATCTTGATTCAACTTTGGTACCTGGTATCTGTCTAGGAACTTCTCCATTTCATCCAGGTTCTCCAGTTTTGTTGAGTATAGCCTTTGGTAGAAGGATCTGATGGTGTTTTGGATGTCTTCAGGATCTGTTGTTATGTCTCCTTTTTCATTTCTGATTTTGTTAATTAGAATGCTTTCCCTGTGCCCTCTAGTGAGTCTGGCTAAGGGTTTATCTATCTTGTTGATTTTCTCAAAGAACCAACTCCTTGATTGGTTGATTCTTTGAATAGTTCTTCTTGTTTCCACTTGGTTGATTTCGCCCCTGAGTTTGATTATTTCCTGCCATCTACTCCTCTTGGGTGAATTTGCTTCCTTTTGTTCTAGTGCTTTTAGGTGTGTTGTCAAGCTGCTAATGTGTGCTCTCTCTAGTTTCTTTTTGGAGGCACTCTGAGCTATGAGTTTTCCTCTTAGAAATGCTTTCATTGCATCACATAAGTTTTGGTATGTTGTGGCTTCATTTTCATTGAACTCTAAAAAGTCCTTAATTTCTTTCTTTATTCCTCCCTTGACCAAGGTATCATTGAGAAGGGTGTTGTTCAGTTTCCACGTGAATGTAGGCTTTCTATTATTTATTTTGTTATTGAAGATCAGCCTTATTCCATGGTGATCTGATTGGATGCATGGGACAATTTCAATATTTTTGTATCTGTTGAGGCCTGTTTTGTGACCAATTATGTGGTCAATTTTAGAGAAGGTACCATGAGGTGCTGAGAAGAAGGTATATCCTTTTGTTTTAGGATAGAATGTTCTGTATATATCTGCCAGATCCATTTGATTCATAACTTCTGTTAGTTTCACTGTGTCCCTTTTTAGTTTCTGTTTCCATTTGCTTGGAAAATTGTTTTCCAGCCTTTTATTCTGAGGTAGTGTCTATCTTTTTCTCTGAGATGAGTATCCTGTAAGCAGCAAAATATTGGGTCTTGTTTGTGTAGCCAGTTTGTTAGTCTATGTCTTTTTATCAGGGAGTTGAGTCCATTGATATTAAGAGATATTAAGGAAAAGTAATTATTGTTGTTTCCTGTTATTTTTGTTGTTAAAGTTGGCATTCTGTTCTTGTGGCTGTTTTCTTTTAGGTTTGTTGAGGGATTACCTTCTTGTTGTTTCTAGGGCGTGGTTCCGGTCCTTGTATTTTTTTTTTTTTTGTTATTATCCTTTGAAGGGCTGGATTCGTGGAGAGATAATGTGTGAATCTGGTTTTGTCATGGAATACTTTGTTTTCTCCATCTATGTTAATTGAGAGTTTGGCTGGGTATAGTAGCCTGGGCTGGAATTTGTGTTCTTTTAGTGTCTGTATAACATCTGTCCAGGATCTTCTGGCTTTCATAGTCTTTGGTGAAAAATCTGGTGTAATTCTGATAGGCTTGCCTTTATATGTTACTTGGCCTTTTTCTCTTACTGCTTTTAGTATTCTATCTTTATTTAGTCCATTTGTTGTTCTGATTATTATGTGTCGGGAGGTATTTCTTTTCTGGTCCAGTCTATTTGGAGTTCTGTAGGCTTCTTGTATGTTCATGGGCATCTCTTTCTTCAGATTTGGTAAGTTTTCTTCTATAATTTTGTTGAAGATGTTTGCTGGTCCTTTGAGTTGAAAATCTTCATTCTCATCCACTCCTATTATCCGTAGGTTTGGTCTTCTCATTGTGTCCTGTATTTCTTGGATGTTTTGAGTTAGGATCTTTTTGCATTTTACATTTTCCTTGATTGTTGTGCCGATGTTCTCTATGGAATCTTCTGCACCTGAGATTCTCTCTTCCATCTCTTGTATTCTGTTGCTGATGCTGGTATCTATGGTTCCAGATCTTTCCTAGGGTTTCTATTTCCAGTGTTGCCTCATTTGGGGTTTTCTTTATTGTGTCTACTTCCCTTTTTAGGTCTAGTATGGTTTTGTTCATTTCCATCATCTGTAAGAGTTTTCATTTATATAAATCATGCCTTATGGATATAGTAAAATTAGGAACAAAATGTCTAAAGGATGTTTGAATTAAACTAATATTTGGAAATGGAATAATCCACATATATAATTATATATATATATATATATATATATATATATATATATATATATATGATAAAACTAAGCTTGGAATCTGAATAGCCAAAAGTCTAAGAAGTGATCAAAGTTGGACATTGTTTTATAATAAATAAAATGAAAATGTAGCATACATTTTAGAGGAGGGTAGTAACATCATTCTAAGGACAAATTATTGCATTGACTGACCTTCTACAAAAATAAATTGGCAAAAAATAAATAAATAAAAAAGAAAAACCAGAAAAAATCTAATAAAACACCAAACTAAAAAGAAACAACAGATCTCTTAGTAGAAATCAATAAAGTAGAATATTGAAAAAAAAATCTTGTAAAATATAAATGACCAATCATTAGTTAGCCTGAGCAGGAATAAAAGAGAGAAATATTAAAATAACAATATCACTAACTACACAATGGGTAGTAACTGATATCAAAACAGTGTCTGTACTAGTTATTTTTTTTTCTCATTACTGTTAAGAAATGCTTGACTAGTAACTTAGGAGAAGAATGGTTTTGTTTGGCTTATAAATCAAAAGGGTATAACCTAACATGGCATGGAAGCCATAGTACCTGGAACAAGAGGCAACTGATCAAAGAACATCTATAGTCAGGAGGCTGAGAGAGACCAGTAAGTGAGGCTGGGCTATCTACTCAATGCTGTCCCACAGTGATACACAATGTTCAGGGAGTGTGCACCCCTTTAATACCCACAACCTTCCTAATGTCATCGACTAGAGATGAAGTGTTCTCATAGGGCCAATGGAGGTAATAGCACGTTCATTCCCCAACAGTTCTAGAGATCATTTGATTCTAATAGACACAGCAAGCAGACTAAATGCAAAAAGTTCACAGTAAAACAAACTGAAAACAGATTAACTGAGTAATCATTTCTAAATATATCTAAGTAAGTAGTTTAAATATTTCTGACACAGAGACTCAAGATATTACTGTAGCTGATTAATTCTATTATTTAAGTACAACAATGATAGAAAATAAACCATTTTTTGAAAAAGAAACTAAAATGTTTTCACTTTGTGTTCTCAGGTCTACCTTTCTAAGAATAAGACAGTTATTCTAAAAATATCTAATATCTATAATGATGTAGAATGTAGATATAGATATACATGTATATATAATGAATCTAGATATAATGATATAGAATATATTATGACAACTAAGATCAAATTTCTGGTAGATAAATTTTCAAATGTGACACAACTAAAATAAACTTATCCCAGAAGTACTAAAAATGAGTAGTTGTTATCCATGTTAACAAAATCAAAATAAAAAATTTTGTTGTATAAATTCTTTTGAAAGATGCTGCAAAAGACAAGTTTATCCTAAAATTCAGCCCCCACCTTACCTAATGATAAAAGTCAGAAGAGCAAAGATTTACGTTTTTAATAGTTACTAAATTCAGTGCTAGACTGAGCACTCCAGGGCAGTAGAAAAATCCTTCAAGGATGTGTCTTCCACATTGAGAAAGACATCTGGTGTGTACTTAAGTAATGTTCATAAATGAAAGAATGAATAAGAATATCCTGTGACTTTTAAAATATTAATAACATATTTTCTCAAAGTTGAGACTATGAGAGAATATAAGGAATAAAGACTCAAAATAATTATAACCAACTAAATAAAAAGCTAAGACATTTTGACTCTCTCCCTGTGTTTATTTCATATAGCATATGTTTAGTGAAGACTACAAAAAGATTAATTAGCTTTTAAATTTTGTGATAAATAATACACAACTAAATGTGTGTTTAAATGATATATTTGCACATTTTTAATGAAATGGAACTATGTAATAGTAACAATTCTTAACAATAAAAGAACTTCTGAGGTTTCATCCCTGACCTCAAGCTATACTGCAGAGCAATAGTGATTAAAAACTGCATGGTACTGGTATAGAGACTGATAGGTTGATCAATGTAATAGAATTGAAGACCTAGAAATAAAATCACATAACTTATGGACACTTGATCTTTGACGAGGAAGCCAAATTTACAATGGAAAAATGAAAACTTCATAAATAGTGCTAGTCTAACTGGCAGTCGGTATGTAGAAAAATGAAAATCGATCCATATTTGTCACCTTGCACAAACCTCAAGTCCAAGTGGATCAAGGATGTCAACAAAAAAAGCAAATACACTGGATCTAATAGAAGAGAAAGTGGGAAAGGGCCTTGAACTCATTGGCATGGGGGCAAATTTCCTAAAGAGAACTCCAATGCCTCAGGCTCTAAGATCAGAAACTGATAAATGGGAGTTCATGAAATTGAAAAGCTTCTGTAAGCAAAGAACATAGTCAATAAGACAAATTGGAAAACTACAGATTGGGAAAAAATCTTCACTAACCCCACATGAGAAAGAAGGCTAATACCCAAAATATATAAAAACTCAAGAAGCTAACCTTTAAAAAATAAGCATCTCAATCAATAACTGAGGTATAGAACTAAAGAGAATTTCACTCTTAGGCATTATACAAAAAGAAATGGTGGAATTTCAAAATTGTATATATGTGTTTCTTGGCTATTTGAGGTTACTTTGTTTAGAATTATCTGTTTAGCTCTTATCCCATTTTTAAGTTGATTATTTGGTTTATTGACATCTATTTTCTTGAGTTCTTTATATATTTTGAATTTTAAAGAGTTCATGATAAAGAGGTAGAGTTGATGAAAATCTTTTTTTTTCCATTCTGTGGGTGCCCTTTTGCCTATTTGCAGTATACTTTGCCTTACAGAAGCTTTTCAGTTTTATGAGGTCCCTTGTATTAATTGTTGATCTTAGTCCCTGGATCATTTGTGTTCTGTTCAGGAAGTTGTATCCTATGCCCATGCATTCAAGACTATTCCCTACTCCCTTCTATCAGGTTCAGTCAGTGTATCTGGTTTTATGTTGAGGTTTTTTATCAACTTGCACTGAAGTTTTGTGCAAGATGACAGATATGGATCTATTTGCATTCCTCTACATACCAATACCCAGTTATACCCAACTGGTACCACTTGTTAAAGATGCTTTCTTTTTTTTTCCATTGTATATTTTTGTCTACCTTATCAAATGTCAGGTGTCCATAGGTGTGTGAATTTATATCTGGGTCTTCCATTTGATTCCATGACCTATGTGTTCATTTTTATGCAATCACCATGTGTTTTTATTGCTAAAGCTCTTTAGCACAGTTGGAATTCAGCAAATGTGATACCTCCAGAAGCTCCTTTATTATAATAGATTATTTTAGCTATTCTGGGTTTGTTGTTGTTTTGTTTTGTTTTGTTTTATCTTAGGAAGTTGAGTATTGTTATTTTAAGGTTTATAAATAGCTGTGTTGTGTCTTTTGATGAAGATTGTGTTGAATTTATAGACTGCCTTTAGTAGAATCGCCATCTTTACTATGTTAATGCTATAGATCCGTGGCCATGGGGGATCTTTTCTTTTTCTCATATATTCTTCAATTTCTATCTTCAAAGAAACACCCCAGCAAAACAATAGATATTGCATCAGAGTAAAGGGCTCGAAAAAGTTTTTCCAAGCAAACAGAACCAAGAAACAAGCTGGAGTAGCTATTCTAATATCTAATATAATAGATAAGAGATATAATGAAATTAACAGATGTCATGAATCAAATAAACCTAACAGATATCTACAGAATATTTCACTCAAACACAAAAGAATATACTTTCTCCTCATGAAACCTTCTTAAAAATTCACCATATAACCAATCATAAAACAACCCTCAACAGATCCAAGAAGATTGAAATAAACCCTTTACATTAAAGCTGGACTTCAACAACAGAAAAACTCATGGAAACTGAACAACTTTCTACTCAATGACCACTAGGTCAATGATGAAATAAAGAAAGAAATTAGAGATTTTCTTGATTTCAATGAAAATGAAGGCACAACATATACAAAGTTATGGAACACAATGAAAGCAGTCAGAAGGGGAAAGTTTAGAGTGCTAAGTGTCTTCCGAGAGAAATTGGAGAGTTATCAGACACGCATCTTATGAGCATACCTGAATGCTCTGGAACAATAAGAAGCAAACACACCCAAGAGAAGTAAACATCAGGAAATAAGCAAACTTAAGTCTGAAATCAATAAAATAGAAAAAAAGTGAAGAATACAAAGAATCAATGAAACCAAGAACTAATTCTTTGAGAAAATTATCAAGATAGGCAAACCCTTAGTCAAACTAACTAAAAAGATCAGAAACAATATCAAAATTAACAAAATCAGACATGGTAGGGGACATGAAACAAAAAACACTGAGGAAATTCAAAGAATCATTAGGTCTTACTTCAAATGCCTGTACTCCACAAAATCGAAAAATATAAAGAAAGTGGATGATTTTTTGGATATATTCCAGTTAATAAAGTTAATTTAAGATTAAGTAAACTATTTAAATAGTCTTAAGGAAATAGAAGCAGTCATTAAAAGTTTTCAAACAAATAAGTGTCCAGGGCCAGATGGCTTTATTGTAGAATTCTACCAAACTTACAGAATAGATAATATCAATGGTCCTAAAACTATTGCATGAAATGGAAACTGATGAACATTGCCAAACTCAGTCCTTGAGGAAAAAATCACCTTGATACCTAGACCACACAAAGACTCAACAAAAACAGAGAATTCCAGATCACTTTCCTTTATGAACAATAATGCAAAAACAATTCAAGAACACATGAAAAGCATCATCCCCCATGATCAAGTATGATTCATTCCAGGTAAGCAGAATTTGTTCAATATATGAAAATCCATCAACTGAATCCACAGTATAAAAAAAATGGAAAAATGTGATATAATCGTATGCTTTGATGGTGAAAAAACCTTTAACAAAATCCAAAACTCTTTCATACCAGAAGGCTTGGAGAGATCAGGGATACAAGATACAAGGCACAGACTTACAAACCATAAAGGCAATATAAAGCAAGGCAACATCAAAATAAATGGAGAGAAATGTAAAGAAATCCCACTAAAATTAGGGATAAGACAAGGCTGTCCACTCTCCATATCTCTTCAATATAGCTTGAAGTTATAACTAGAGCAATTAAAGGAGATGAAACTAAAGGAGATCAAAGAAATGCATATTAGAAAAGAAAAAGTGAAAGTTTGCCTACTCACAGATGATATAATAATATACATAAAGACCCAAAAATTCTACCATAGAACTTCTACAATTAATAGATATCTTTGGCAAAGTGGCTGGTTACAAAGTTAACTCAAAAGAATCAATAGTGCTTTTTTATAGAAATGATAAAGAAAGAATTCAGGAAAACAACACACTTCACAATAGCCACAAATAATATGAAATATCTTAGTATAATTCTAACCAAACAAGTGAAAGGTCTGTATGACAAGAATTTCAAGCCCATGACGAAAGAAATTGTAGAAGATATTAGAATATGGAAAGACCAGCCATGCTCATATATTGGTTGTATTAACATAGTAAAACGGCCATTTTTCCAAAAGCAATCTAGATTTAGGGCAATTTCCATCAATATTCCAACATATTTCTTCACAGACCTTGAAAGAGGAATTCTCAACATTCGATGGAAAAGCAAGCAAACACCTCCAGTAGATAGACAAGGCCCCAAGATGGTCTTACTAATCCATGTTCAAAATTTCTGACCCAGAATTGTTCCTGTCAAACAAACAAACAAACAAAAACAAACAAACAAACAAAAACCAAACCAAACCAGACCAAACCAACCAACCAAACCAAAACATAAAATGCAGGAACAAAAATGAAGCAGAGACTAAAGGAAAGGTTGTCCAGTGGCCAGTCCAATATGGAATCCATCTCAATGGGTGGTGGGCACAAAGCCAGACACTATTATTAAGGAAATAATATGCTTACAAACAGGAGCCTGGCATGGTTGTCCTCTGAGAGGCCCTATCAACAGTTGACTAAGACAGATGCAGATACTTACAGCCAATCCTTACACTGAAGTCAGGGACCACTATGGAAGAATTAGGGTAATGATTGAAGGAACTGAATGGGATGGCAACCCCTTCAGGGAGAACAATAGTCTCAAGTAACTCTGACCCCGAGGAGTTCTCGGAGACTAAGTCATCAACCAAAGAGCATGCATGTGCTGCTCTGAGAATCTGGACACATACAGAGCAGAAAACTACCTATTTTGGCTTCTCTAGGAAAGAATGCACCTAATCCTGTAGAGGCAGAAATGAGGGGCAATGGGATAAAGAACTGTGGGAGGGGAATCCAGAGGGGGAACAACATCTTGAATATAAAAAATAAAATAACTTAAAAACAAATACAGGAGAAAATGAACAAAAACAGGATACCTAAAGCACTTCTGTACAATAAAAGAAATTCTGGAGGTATCTCCATCCAACATCCCTAATTTCAAGCTGTACTACAGAGCAATAAACATTGCATGGTATTAGTATTAAAAGAGACAGGTTGATCATCAGAATTGAATAAAAGACCCAGAAATAAAGCCACACATATCTGGACACTTGACTTTTGACAAAAAAAAAAAAAAACAAAAAAACAAAACAAAACAAAACAAAACAAAACAAAACAAAACAAAACAAAACAAGACCATACAATGGAAATTCTTCAACAAGTGGTGCTGCTCTAACTGGATGTCTTCATATATCAGAGTGTAAATAGATTCATATCATCCTGCCAAAACTCAAGTCCAAGTGGATCAAAGACCTTAGCACAAAACCTGACACATTACATATTAAAGAAAAGAAAGTGACACAAGAGACAAATTTCTGCACAGAATACTAATAGTTCAATTACTAAGATCTACAATTAATATATGTGATCTCTTGAAACTGAAAAGCTTCTATAATAGAGGCAAAAGACACCATCAATAGGATAAAATAGCAGCCTACAGAATGGTGAAATAATTTTTACTAATCCTACATCCAAAACAGGGCTAATATCTACAATATAAAAAGAACTCAAGGGCTGGTGAGATGGCTCAGTGGGTAAGAATGAAGGTCTGAAGTTCAAATCCCAGCAACCACATGGTGGCCACCCGTAATGAGATCTGACTCCTCTTCTGGAGTGTCAGAAGACAGCTACAGTGTACTTACATATAAGGAAGGAAGGAAGGAAGGAAGGAAGGAAGGAAGGAAGGAAGGAAGGAAGAAAGAAAGAAAGAAAGAAAGAAAGAAAGAAAGAAAGAAAGAAAGAAAGAAAGAAAGAAAGAAAGAAAGAAAGAAAGAAATTTAAAATGGGGTACAAACCTAAACAAAGATTCTCAAGAGAGAAATCTCTAATGGCTGAGACTCATTTAAAGAAATGTTCAACATCCTTAGTCATTAGGGAAATTCAAATGAAAACAAATCTGAGATTCCACCTTATACCAATCAGAACAGCTAAGGTCAAAAACTATGGGAAAGCACATGCTCAACAAAGAATGGATAAAGAAAATATCATTCATCTTCACAATGTAATACTATTCAGCTCTTAAGACAATGACACCATGAAAAATTTCAGGCAAATGTATGGAACTCAAAAATATCACCCTGAGTGAAATGACCTATACCCCAAAGGGCACACATATTATGTACTTACTTAAAAGTTGATATTAGCTATAAAGTAGAAGATACCCACACTACAATCCACAGAACAAAACAATCTAAATAGCAAGGAGAGCCCAAGGGAGGATGCTTGAATTTCACTCAGAATGGGAAATAAAATAGTCATTGGAGGTTGATAGAAGGAGGGAACTCCCCAACTCGAATCCCATCCTACTCAAGAACCAATCCATAACACTATTAATGATACTCTGATATTCTTTCATACAAGAGCCTAGCATAGTTGTCCTCTGTGAGATTTCACCCAGCAACTACTAGAAACAGATGACAAGACTCCCATTAGATGGAGCTTGGAGACTCTTGTGGAAGAGTTGGGGAGTAGAGGAAAAGATTGATTGACCTGGAGGGGATAGATGACTCTACAAAGACATCAACAGAGTCAGCTAACCTGAACCCCTGTGGGATCCCAGAGACTTAACCACCAACCAAAGAGCATACATGGGATGAAGTTCACCTTGGTCTTTATGTGGATCCACTAACATCTAGAGTTGGGGGTTATCCCAGACTGTTGCCTGCCTGTAGATCTGACTGGACTGCTTTTTCTGGCCTTAATTAGAGAGGATGTGCCTAGTCCTGCAGCAATTGAGGCGATAGGGTGGATTTGCACTCACTGGGGGCCTTACCTATTTCAGAGGAAATTGATAGGGAGGGATGGAGGCAATAAATAAGTGTGGGGGTGGTGGAAGACCCAACTATACTACTCCTGTGTCTACTCAAAGGAAGCTCTATCAGATCACAAGGAAACTTGCTCAGCCATGTTCAGAGTGGCTTTATTCATTATAGCCAGGAACTAGAAACAACTTATATGCCCCTCAATTGAGAATTAATTAAGAAATGTGGGTACATTTATAAATGGAGTATATTACTCAGCTATTTAAAATGATGGCATTACAAAATTTTCATATGACTTAATATAACTAAGAAAAAATTATCCTGAATAAAAAGACCCAGACACATAAAGGCAAAAATGATATGTACTCATTTATAAATGGATATTATGTGTATAATAAAGGATAATCATGCTATAACCCACAGACATAACGAGGCTAAGCAATAGGGAAGCCTTAAGGGAGGATGAAGGATAAATAGAAGCAGAAACAGAATAGATTTTGCAGGTAGACTGGAGAGTGGTAGAGTTGAGAACAAGTTTTGACTTGAGACTTGAGCAATGGAAAAAAAGGCTGATAGAAAAGACTGGAATTGGGGGGTGCCTTTGGGGTCACCAAAAAAATGAATGCAATTGAAATTCTATGGTATTTATGATAGTAATACTAGCAAAATATCCTACTAACAGGGAGCATGGAGCCTGAATTTTCTGTAACGAGGAAAAGGTTCAAGTGGAGGCAGTGGGACAAGAACCTAGCCATAAAACCCTTGGCCTCCAGTCTGTATTTCCTACAGAGTTTTGGAGGACCAGAACCTGGCATAATCATCATCAGAAAGATCAGAGAGACTTCATCCAGCAACTGATGGCAGTAGATGGATAATCACTTAGCCTCTCCCTCTCCCTCTGCCTCTCCCTCTGCCTCTCCCTCTGCCTCTCCCTCTGCCTCTCCCTCTGCCTTTCCCTCTCCCTCTCCTTCTCCCTCTCCCTCTGCCTCTCTCTCTCCCTCTCTCTCCCTGTCTCTGTCTCTGTCTGTCTCTGTCTCTGTCTCTGTCTCTGTCTCTCTCTCTCTCTCTCTCTCTCTCTCTCTCTCTCTCTCTCTGTGTGTGTTTGTGTGTGTGTGTGTATTTTTGGTGGTGTTTTTCAAACATGTTTACTATCATTAATTCCTCTTTCCTTCCTTTCTCAATCTGCATTTCCCTCCTTTACTCTTCAGTAGCTAGAATGCCATCCTTTTCCCTTTCATAGCACTTGTTTCTACTATGACACTCTCTAAAATGTCTCCTTGACCTCATAGTTCTTTTTAATTTCCTGGCATCTGAAATTTCTTAGTTATAACTCAAGTCTAAAGGTTTAGAACCTGGCTCTATAAATTAGAGGGAACATGCGGCATTTGTCTTGAGTCTGGGTTACCTCATTCCATGTCATATTTTCTAGTTCTATTCAATTCCTTGCAGTTTTCGTGATTTTCTTTTTCTTTACACCTGAATAGAAGTCCATTGTGTATATGCACCACATTTGCATTATCCATTCATCAGATGAAGGACATCTAGGTTCTTTGCATTAACTAGCTATTGTGAATAGAATGGCCCAGAGCATGGCTGAGTATATATCTGAAATGTTCCATTAACATTAAAATCTACAATCTTTATTGAACGAATAAAATCATTGTTTAAAATGAATGTGGTACTTACTCATCAACCCTTGAAATAAAACAACCTCATAGGAAATCTGTACACTGGTCAAGAAATCTTCCATTTCAAGGTCAGTTCATTTAAGATTTCAAATAAATTGGGTTAAAAGATTCTTAAATGTTATTTGATCAAACAATCCCATCACTGAATATTTATAGACAAAAGGATTGAAATCAATATTCTGAGGAAATATTTGTGCTTTCATGTTTATTAAATCATTATTCATAATACCCAAGACATGCAGACAATAGAACTAACTACCCATCACTTGAATGTATAAAGAAATTATGGTGCATATTTTACAAAAAGTGAAACTCTGTCATATGTAAATACATTAAACAAATCCAGAGTTAATCATACTAAATGAAATAAGTCAGGCTCAGAAAGATCTGCTTTTACTTGCATATGAAATCTTCAAAAATTTATTTCATTAACAGTGAGAGTTTAATGGCATTTTTCCCTGGAAAAGGGGAAGAATTGAGGAAGGCTAATCATTAAGCCCTAACAATTACATAAAATAGGTCTATTGTGCAAAAAGCTGACTGTAAATATGTTAATGTATTATACATTTCAGAAAGCCAGAACAGCTTTTTAGAATTTTTTATCTTAAAGAAGTGGTATACACCTTATTTCATTGAAATGTTAGTCATTATTTAACTAATGCCAAACATATGTATGGATAAAAACATACATTCCTCACACAGCACAGAGAGTGCAGTCTACACTGTTAGTGGATATAAGAAACATTTTCTGGAGGAGTAGAAGTATGTGAGAAAAATGTTTTAACTGTTGTCCTTACTATACTAGATGATTATAATTACCTTCCATGTCTTAGCTAAATATTATAATGCTATAAGTTTTTGATGAAATATCTTCTAAAGAAAGCTAAACTGAATCCTCTAAATATAATATATCATTGTATTTTTTAACTCTTTTTTTCTTGACTCTATTCAGGTCTTAATTTTACTGGTTGATAACTGTAATAGAAATTACATCCAAGGTTATCTTTACCTTTTCTTTCTTTTTCTTAATTTTATTTAATTATTGATTTAGATAGAGTCTCATTGAGTAGGACTGGTGGCTCAAGACTTGTAATGAAGACCAGGCAAGCACTAAACACAGAGATCAACATGTATCTAACTCTGAAGTACTTGGATTAAAGGCATGCACCACAAAACCTAGTAAATATGATGATAAATAATTGGATATTTTGGGCTAATATCCACTTATCAGTGAGCACATAAACTTAGCATACCCAAGATATAAGATACAATTTGTTAAACGCATGAAACTCAAGAATAATGAAGACCAAAGTGTGGACAGTGTGCCCCTTCTTGGAATTGGGAACAAAACACCCATGGAAAGAGTTACAGAGATAAAGTTTGGAGCTGTGAAGAAAGGATGGACCATCTAAAGACTGCCATATCCAGGGATCCATCCCATAATCAGCTTCCAAACGCTGACACCATTGCATACACTAGCAAGATTTTGCTGAAAGGACCCAGATATAGCTGTCTCTTGTGAGACAATGCCGGGGCCTAGCAAACACAGAAGTGGATGCTCACAGTCAGCTATTGGATGGATCACAGGGCCCCCAATGGAGGAGCTAGAGAAAGTACCCAAGGAGCTAAAGGGAACTGCAACCCCATAGGTGGATCATTATTATGAACTAACCAGTACCCCAGAGCTCTTGTCTCTAGCTGCATTTGTATCAAAAGATGGCCTACTAGGCCATCACTGGAAAGAGAGGCCCATTGGACTTGCCAACTTTATATGCCCCAGTACAGGGGAATGCCAGGGCCAAGGGGTGGGGGTGGGTGGGTGGGGGACTGGGGGGGGAGTGTATTGGGGACTTTTTGGATAGCATTGGAAATGTAATTGAGGAAATTACCTAATTAAAAAAAAAAGACCCATTGAGAGGATACAAAAGTATACTCTCTGTCTCAGGTATAAATATTATCTAGTTTGTAAAATAATTTATAGATACATGTTGTAAACCAAAACCAATGTTACTTGATTTGGGTTTAATAAATATATTTATGATTACAGCAAAAAAAATAATTGGATATTTTGGCCATTATTTTTCCTTATTTCAAAAGTGGAGAATATGAATCTATTTGTATTCTTCTACATGCAGTCACCAGTTTAGACCAGTGCCATTTCTTGAAGATGCTTGCTTTTTTATTCCCCTATTTCTTTCTCAGAAATCAAGTGTCCATGGGTATGTGTGCTTATTTCTAGGACTTATATTTGATTCCATGGATCAGCCTGTCTGTTTTATGTTAGTATCGTGTTGTTTTTATTACTATTGCTTTGTAGTACAGCTTAAAATCAAGGATGGTGATACCTCTAGACATTCTATTATTATACATGATTGCCTTAGCTGTTCTAGGTTTTCTTTTTTCCATATGAAATTTAGTATTTATCTTTCAGGTGTGAAAAGGGATATGTTGGAATTTTGATTGGAATTGCATAGAATCTGTAGATTGATTTTGGTGAGATGGTCATTTTTTGCTGTTAATCCTTCCAGTCCATGAGCATAAGAGATATTTCTATCTCCTGATATCTTCTTCTATTTCTTTCTCCAAGAACTTGAAGTTCTTGTCGTATAGGTCTTTCACTACTTTAGTTAGAGTTAGATCAAGACAATTTGTATTACTTGTGGCTATTATAAAATGTGTTGTTTCACTAATTTCTTTCTCAGCCCATTTATTGTTTGCATAAAAGACAACTTGATATTTTTAAAATTAATTTTATATTCAGCCACTTTGTTGAAGGTGTTTATTATCTCCAGTTCTCTGGGAGAGTTTTGGGGGCCACTTGGGTATACTTTCATGTCATCTACTAATAGTGATACTTTGACTTCTTCTTTAATTTGTATCCCCTTGATCTCTATTTGTAGACTTCAAATAAATCCATATTTGTAAACCTGCATAAAACTCAAGTCTAAGAACGCAAGAAATTAGACATCAACAAATCAAAAAACAAATGACCCAATATATAATTGGGGTAAAGGTCTAAAGAGAATTCCCAAGAGTGGGGTCTCTAATAGGTACAGTTAAGGAACTGTTCAATATTCTTAGTCATCAGGGAAATGTAAATCAAAACAACTCTGACATTCCATCTTCTGACAGAATAGCTAAGATCAAAAATTCATGTGACAACTCTTTCAGGCAAGGATGTGGAGCAAGAGCAACACTTCTCCACTGCTGCTGAGAGTGCAAACTTGTACAAATACTTTGAAAATCTATTTCAAGTTTCCTCAGAAGATTGGGAATATTTCTACCTCAAGACCAAGCTATACTACTCCTGGGAATATGCTCAAACGATTCTTCACCATATCACAAAGACACTTGCCCAACTATGTTTATAGAAGATTTATTCTGAATAGTCAGAAACTGGAAACAACCCAGATGTTCCTCAGAAGAATGCATAAAGAAAATATGGTACATTTACATACAGAAGCACCATTCAGCTATTAAAAATAAGGCATCATGAAATTTTCAGGCAGATGGATGGAACTAAAAAATATCATCCTGAGTGAGGTGACCCAGGGGAGAAACATAAACCCAAGTGGTATTAGTCATAAAGTATAGGTTAACCATGCTATAATCCACAGACCCAAAGGAATTAAGAAGCAAGGAGTGTCTAAAGGAAGATGGGAAAATCCCCTCTGAGAAGGGGAAATAAAATAATCATCGGGGTGGACAGAGGGAGGGAACTGGGTGAGAAAGCAGTGATGGAAAGGGTAACAGGATAGCTCACTGGTGGAGAGGAGGGAAGTTTGGAGGGAGGGAGAAACAGGAGAGAGGACTGGGATTATGGTGGGTATCTCAGGGATGAACAGCAAACCCTAGAAACATATGAGGGTTACCCTAGCTAAGACTTTTTGCAATAGGGGATATATAACCCTAAATGGCAATCTCCTCTAACCAAGAAAGACTTCCGATGGAAGGATGGAGACACCGACACACCCACAAAACCTCTGAACCACAATTTTTCTTAACTATAAGATGTTCAGGGATAAAGATAGAGTAGGAATTAAGGGGATTGCCAGCAAGTCACTGGCCTAACTTGAGACCCATACCATGAGAGAGAACTTACTCCTGATACCATTAATGATATTTTCCTATACCTGCAGATGGGAACCTAGAATAACTGTTTTCTCAGTGGCTCCAACAAACAGTTGATGGAAGCAGAGGCACAAATCCACAACCAAACATTAGGCAGAGTTTGGGGAGAATCCTGTGGAAGAGAAGGGGAAAGAATTGGAGGAGCCAGAAACATCAAGGACACCACAAGAAAAACTACTGAAGTGCTCACAGAGACTGAATCACCAACCAAAGACCAGGTATAGGACATGCCTAGGATCCCTCTTACCTGCCTGTGGAACTTTTCCCCCTAACTAAGCTGCCTTGACTAGCCTCAATAGGAGAAGATGCATCTAGTCCTCCTATAACTTGATATACATGGCAAGTTGATATTCATGGGAGGTATCCCCTTCTCAAAGGAGAAAGATATGGGGGAATAAAGAGATGGGGTGTCCCTCTTGCCATCTACTTCACAGAGATTATTCTCTTCCCCCTAAGAGGGTAGAGAGGGAAAGGGGGGGCCAGTTCAAATATTGGAGGAAATAGAGAAGTGGAGAAGTATAGAGGGTCAGGAATTTGAAAATAAGTATGTAGCATTGGAGGAGGGGGAACTTGGGGTAGCCACTAGAAAGTCCCAGATATCAGGGACTCAAGAAATTCCCAGGAACTAACAGGGAGGACACTAGTCAAAATGCCCAACAAAGAGAGATAGAACCTTTAGAGACCATATCCAGTGGATAGGAACACCCCTCCCCCAAGTTGAGGGGCCACCCACCCACCTCAAAAGTATTAATCCAGAATTCCTCCTGTCAAAAGGTAATGCAGGGAGAAAGAGTGGAACAGAAACTGAAAGGCTATCCAGAGACTGCCCCACCAAGGAATCCATCCCATCTTCTAACACCAAACCCAGACACTATTGCTCATGTCAAGAAGTGCTTGATGACAGGAGCCTGATATAGCTGTTCCCTGAGAGGTAAGGCCAGAGCCGGACCAATATAGATGCAGATGTACACAGCCAAATATTAGACTGAGTGCAGTATCCCGAATGGGAAAGTTAAGGCAAGGACTGTAGGAGCTGAAGGGTTTTGCAGCCCCATAGGAAGAACAACAATATCATTCAACCAGAGTCCCCAAATCTCCCAGGGACTAAACCACAAACCAAAGAGTACACAGTGGTACACATGGCTCTAGGTGGATATGTAGCAGTGGATTGCCTTATCTGGCATCACTGGAAGGGGATCCCCTTAGTGGAGGCTTGATGACCCCAGGGCACCCTAGGGCACTGAGACAGCAGTAGGTCGGCAGGTGGGGGGAGCATCCTCAAAGAGACAGGAGGGAGGGAGGAGGGGATAGGGGGCTTGTGGAGGGGAAACTGGGAAGGGAGGTAATAGTTGAAATGTAAATAAATAACCAACAAAAAATTAAAAATAAAAAAGAAGGTGAAAAAAAGATATTTGGTGGAACTCAGAGGACAGGAGGTAGGAAAAACAGCAATTGGAATACAAAATAAATTAATTCATTAATTTAAAATGTCACATTAAAGCATTTTATCTCAGCTTGGGAGCTGACTCAGTTCCAAAAGTACTTGCTCTTCAGGTATTAGCATCCACAATCATAATCATATGGCTAGTACCCATGCAAACATCAGAGCATAGCTACAAATGTGTCTGGAACACTTTACTGGAAACGGTGGGGAAAAAGAAGGATCACTAGATCTTGGCAGCTATGAGACTCAGTGTCTGTTAAATGAGAGACTCAAGTGAGAGAACAAAGGGAGACACCCATTGTTGTTCTCCATTCTTTAGATTGTCACATAAGTGCCATTCAACCTCTGCCTCCATGCCCAGAGTAGTTGAGAGGCCCTTTATGACTACTTCAGAACCTGAGTGGGGAAGTATGTCAGAATGGCCAGGAGCTGAAGAGACCTCAAGGGCAAGGAGAACAGATTCTCTGGGGGAATAGATTCAATATGACAGCCCCTTTAATGAGGGAAACAAAGGTTATATAATCCTTTGTAAGGTGATTACGGACTATCCTGGTAAGTGTACATCATTGGCCAAGACCAGGGTACTGAGGGTATCTCATTTGCATAAGGAGGAATTCTAGATGCTGCTGGAAATGACCTTATAATGTAAGAGAAATTTAACCTGGCTGCCAGGCCAGTGACCTCCTATGAGACATGAAGGTTGGGGCACAGGGCTATGTTCATAGGGACATGCAGGCCTGAATTGTTGTGGGGAGGCAATTTTACTCTCCTGTCAATCTCAGGATGAGATATACCTAGACCCCACTCTTGCTCAGAGACAGCTTTCCTTGATCCACAGCCTCACATTCATGCTCACATATACTGCACAACATACACACACAATGTTTTATACATTTCTATTTTGCTGTTTATAAATATCCATGAATGTTTATATTTTATGAATGAAGATAGGCAAGGATATGAAATGCTGTTCCCTGGATATGCCATGGCTTCTGCACTCATGAACTCAAATCAGCTGTGCTTTACCTGCATCAGACTTATGCAAGATGCAGCCAGCCAAAATTTCAGCATCAATGGGATAGATTGTCTAGAGCTCCAGACCCCATCACACACTGAGGAGCTATTAGGAATGAATAGTTGCTGGGATGGGGGAAATCATTCATCTCTGAGGATCTGACCACCAACACATTTCCCATGCTCCAGTGGATGACCCCCATACCTGTGACCACATGGAAAATACGGATTGGAATTTCAGGCTATCAAAAGAAGACATTCTATTGAAAATTAGTATTAAGGGGGAACAAATGGGATGTTGAAGGAAAAAATAGATTGCATTTCTTTATACAAATATGAAATTATCAAAATTAAAAATGTGTGATATAAGTTCCTTCTCTGACAAATTACAAACCTCTCATTGGTAAATAATTTAAACTTGATGACCTAATTGTATAAATCTGTTCAGAATATTTGGAACTACATGAAAAAACATTTTACATGAAAAAGGAGGAAAATATAGAATTACTAATGAAATGGATTTTTTGCAGGTGTCTGGATTTAAAAAAACTGTTCATATCATCATATCATTGATATTTTGTAAAGTAAAATTTAAGCAGTTTGCAAATAGAAAATAGTAAAGACTCCGTATTCACTTTCATCATTAGGGCTATCCTATTTCCTAGAAAAGTTTACACTTTTGTTCATTAAATTTCATAATTAAACGCTCCATAAAAGGCAGATGATTTTCCTAAGGAAACGATAGATCCAGTGCGTGAATTATCAATAAAATAACTCTCGCAATGACTAAGAAAATATGATTTTGCAGAAATGTCTAAACATAAATATTTTAAATGTTTAAAGAAAGATATGCACTTATGTGAAATAATAAAATATTTTTTAAAATAATAAGAAAAATATAACAGGTAAGTTTCACACAAAATACTTTATTATAATACACATTGAAAAAGGTGAAAGCAAGTATATTTCTTTATTAAGAATAGGAGGGTTCTCCTGATCTCTGTCTAATTTTTTGCTGTGGGTTTCTCCATCTGTCTCATCAGTTGCTGGGTGAATCCCCTCTGATGACAATTGGACTATGCATCAATTGATGAGTATGGTAAAATATCATTATGTATCACTTCATTGACTTTTTTGCCAAACATGTTTATTTCTGTCCTAGAACTTTTGCATATTCAGGCTCTGAGTCCTGGCCCTCAGGAAATATCAGGTAGTCTCCCTCTCATGGCATGGGTCACAAGCTGGATGTATCATTGTTTATCTACTTCCACAATCTCTGTGCCAGCTTACTCCAGCACATCTTGTAATCAGGACAAATTGTAGCATGAGCGTTTTGTGTCTTTGTTGGTGAATGAATCCCTCCAGGTCTTACTTGGTTATAATTTATAACTTGGTTCTAATGGTTCAGGTTTCATATTCCTCCATTACTAGGATGCTTAGCTAGGGTTACCTTCATAGATTCCTGGGATTGTCAATTGAACTAGGTTTCTAGATCATTACTAAGATGTCCACTGATTCCAGTTATTGTTTTCCAGTATTTTTTCCATCCATTCTAAAGAAGAAGGGGAGGAAAGATTGTGGGAGCCAGATGGGTTAAAGGATACCATAAGAAAAAAGACAATACAAATAAAACTGCTCTCACAGGGACTCACAAAGACTGAACTGACAACCAGGATGCCGGCATGGGTCTGACTTATGCTATCTCTATATGTGTACAGTTTTGTAGTTTGTTTTTCATGTAAGACTCATAATAGTGGGTGCAGGGGCTCTCTGACTCTTTCGCTAGTTTTAGGAACCTCTTTCATTCAGCTGGGTTGCATTATCCAGACTTAATATAAACAGGGATTTTTAGTCTTACTAAAATGTAATATTCCATGCTTGGTTGATATCCAAAGAAATCTTGTCCTTTTTGGAAGAGAAATGGAGAAGAAGTGAATGAGGTGGAGAGAGGAGATGTGGGGATGACCATTGGGAGGAGAGGATGGAGGGGAACCTGCACAAGTATATGAGAGAAGAACATTTTAAAAATGAAAAAGCATAGAAGCAGTATTGTATTCCCCCACATTCATAGTAATGTTAAAATCACACAATTTATCTGTACTGTATAATTTTATAGTCAAAAAGTTATTTGTACCATAGAAATAGTAATTATAAAATATTATTTTAACAGAAAACTTTCTTTGATTCTGATTATATACATATTTTTCTTGGAAACAGAACCTTTAAGTTCAAACATATTTTATGATGAGAGCAGATCTATAAAATGGATGCCTTAATACATATTTAAGTAACACATTTGATAGAATCTCTACATGTTATAGAATGAAAAATTATAATGGGCATTTTTATTTCCCTATAAAATATTTAGGGACTGTTATTTATAACGTTAGCATTTAGAATGCAAATGTTCTCTGAAACTTGTAAGTCTAATGAATTTTACCAAAATGCTGTCATTTAATAAAAAAATTCAAAGTAAGCAAAAGTGAAATTCATAAATAGTATAAGTTTTATTATCACAAACTGCTAGTTTCAAGACATAGGAAGGTGCTGACTAAATAGAAACAGATTTCAATCTTCCCTTAACCACTGACTAAGAAGAATTTATGACCTCTGTCATCATACTCATAACTTGGGGGTCAAGATGATTTTTATAGTCAGTTGTCAATATTAGTTAGAAATAGAATAATTAAAATGGAAAAAAGTCACATTGCAATGACAGTATAACTCTTATTTTTCCATAGACATACATAGATAACTTTATATTTCTGAATCTTTACATTTTGATTTGTAAAGAGAATTAATTACACATACATTTTTCATTCACTGAATTATTAAAGTACCAACTCATGACTGAGGTGTTTATTAATGTATTTCAACCATGTCACATTGCATATCATTCCATAGTCATCATAATTTTTTAACTTGCTGATCAACAAAGAATCTCTAAACTTCCAACACTGGATTAATAACCTTGTTAATAAACTAATCTAAATGTATGCCTCTGGGCATCTTGTAAAGAAGACAGTTTTGAGAAAGCTAGCAGAAGAAAAAAAGCAGTTCTGAATAATGCATGCATTTGTTCCCTTCTATCTCCCTGCCTTCTGCTTGTAATGATATGTTTTGATAGTTGTAAATACCAGGGATTTGTAGATGAAAGATATTGCTTACCTGAAGGTATTTTACCAATCTTGAAATTTGACATATCGTTAGATCACCCCTACAGCAAAATAACTAAAGTCTGTACAACATTAAGCTGAAAAATTGTAATGACTACATATTGGCTTTAGTAGAAATGATAAACATTTTGCACAACTGTAATTGCATTAATAATTTTGAGCAACAACATGTTTCAATGAGACATATGAGATCTGTGACAAATAGATAATAAATAACCATTAAATATTAAATAGGAGTATAATGTTTGCTAAAATATTCATGCTTTATGCTAATACCTTATAAATGTTGGCAATTTTTATTTTGTGGTTTACCTAATTCTTCAGGTTTTGATAGTCCTCTACACCTTAGGAAAATGAATCATAATATTTATCTTAGGAGAACCAAACAATGATCAGATCAATGTCTTTAGTATGAGTTTGTAATAGGGTCACAGCAAAACTTAATTTTTTTTCTAAAAATGTATAGCTTCATAATTTTAGTGATGACAATGTGTACTTTATATAAGTGTAGCTCTCTAAAAGTATATATGGTTACATTCATATCATGAGGTTGTTGTTATGATATATTATTTCTAGGAGGTTGGGAACACATGTTTACTCATTCCATCTAGGAAACTAGAGCAAACCAAAAGAAGTCATCAAAAGTGAACTCAGTGAATCAGTGAGTTTTATCAGGATTTCTTATCTGAGTGTGGTCAAGCATTAATGACAAGGAACAGAAATGACTCAAAGACAGCTTCATCAACAAAAGCCTATCAGCATGGACGAGAGCTCATTAAACTAGATCTTACTGCATGATGAGAATTCCCCTATGAGATCAGATAATCTGAATTTCCTTCAGGCATCTTGGCCTCTCAAAATCTACCTAGGAGTTCATCTGAGAGTGTCTTTCTGTGGTTCTTATGGCAATTATGAGGCTTAGGAGGAGGGTTCTACTAACCAGGTCAGTTTCAGAGACTTCTTGACACTATGAGTTATTTGCTACACAAGACTAAGGAGCTTCCTTGCAGGTTGGAATGTTTACCCCATTTATAGTACCCTGAGTGGCAAGCTTCTTTTCAAGATGAAGTATTCCATCTTAGAGGGAATTTGGTAGAAAATGTTGATTCATCTTCATCTAAATGCTGTAATTTCTGACAAATTAGTGACCTGTTTAGAATACTGGAGAATAATCATATTTTAAAAGTAAATGATAAACATGGTACAATCCACAGACTGAGAAAGCCTAGGTATCAAGGAGGGCTCTAAGGAAGAAGGGGAAATAGAATAAATTTTGCAGGTGGACAGAGTGGGTGGGAATGGGAGCATGAAGGATCAAGTTTGTGTGTGAGAGGAATGGAGAGACTACTAAAAGATACGACTGGAATTGGAGGGCATTTGTGGGATGATATGGAAGTATGGTGCAGTTGAAACTTCCAGGATTTTAAGAAGGTGACTATAGCAAGAACTCCTTATAATGAAGGATGCAATCTGAAACCAACCATCTTCTATAACCAACTTCCAGTGGTAATAATAAGACTTTCACCCCACCAGAAAACCTTCATCCTACAATCTACCTTGCCAGCAAGATGCTCTGGGGCAATAGAGGCATAGAACTTATAGGAGAAGCCCATCAATGACTAGTCTATTTTGAAGCTGGCAGCATGATAAGAAGTCTATGATCAGGAACAGAGGGTGGATAGCCTAGAGGCCTAGGTTAGAAAATCTCAAAAAATGAATTTCTGATATGCTAACTCTGCTATACTCATATGAATTCTGCAATACTCATAAACTGGTACCTAACCCACTTGGCAACAGAGAGGCTTACTTTAGCAGCCGATGTGAGTAGATTCAGAAACCTACACTCAAACTAAGCAGAGGGAGAGCCAAAATTGGAGATCTCTATATGATCCCTCCTCTAGAAGCCTGCAAAACTCCTCAGAAGAGAAGGGTGGTGAATTTTAGTAGCTAAAGGGTTGAGATATATAGGAGAACACAGCCCCAAGAATCAACTAAGTGGGGCTCATAGAGACTCAGAAACTGAAGCTGCAATCATAGAGGCTGCATGTGTCTGTGTTAGGTCTTCTGCATATATGTTACGGTTGTTAACTTGGTGTTTTGTGTAATTCTGAACAGTGGTGGTGGGATGTCTGACTCTTTTTCTTGCCATTGTGATAGGTTTTCTTCTACTGTATTGCCTTGTCCAAGATGAATAAGAGAGTTTTTGCCTAGTCTTATTGCATCTTGTTGTACTGTGTATGATTGCTATTCCTAGAAGCCCTACCCTTTTCTGAAGGGAAATGGAGGAGCAGTGCATCTGGAGGAAGTACAGAGAAGGGGACTAGGAGGATGAAGGGAGGGGGAATCTGACAATAGGGTGTATTGTAAAAAAGATAATTAAAAATTCGTTATTTTTCAAGATTAAAAGTCACATTATTGATACAGCAGTCATTGTGCTCATTCAATGTTATCCATTTGAGTATTAACATCTATTCAACTAATGTGTTAGTTGGTAATAGGTAGTATGAAACAACACATGGTATGCCTCACTGTTTCTGTGGGTCTGAATCCCACAGCTTTCTTGGTCCAGTCTTCTGTTTCAGCATTAGAGGCTAACTTGTCACTTCACACTAATCTTTCATCTTTATTCTTGGCTTTGGAAGATTGTTTCCATAACTGTGCTCTGTTGGGTGAGGGAAGATTTGGAACCAAAGGACCTATTTTCTCTTTAATTATTAGCTAGAAGCCTACTCTCAGATTTTTTCACACATATATCATAGTACTGCCATTAAAAAAGAACTATCACATGAGATGCTAGTTGGATTCTATTAAGCTATGTATTTTTTACTATAAAAAGTGTCTTCCTGTACTTCGCTTGTATTCTTTGACAGAGAAGCAATCAACAGGTTGTCCCTGCATTAAGGGTAGGCACACAGGCTGTGTATAGTAGGAGGTAAAAATAATGGGGCTACCTTTAGAGTACATGCAACCTACTCTCCCTATTGGAATCTGTGGAAAGTGACAAGACATCTTCACTACAGTTAAAGACACCTTCATAGTTTTCAGTACCTTGATCATTCCAAGACTATGTATAAAGTAAGAACATGACTCCCTTGCTCTGTCATTTCCCATAAATTCTCTATGGCTAAGGAATATTTTATTACTTTTCACAACTAACAATTATTCTTTCATACCCTCTTTTACTTAAGAGTAATACTCTTATAGGTCAAATTAGCTAAGAAATCCTTGCATAGAAATTTTTTACCCATTCATCAGGAATTTAGGAACTAGTTTAGGTTCTCCCATAAAAAGTTGTTAACTCAGTCAGTATTTTAGTTATCAGAGATGAATTTTAATTCATTTGCCTCATTTCTTTCAATTATGTCTTATGTATTATAATATCTGTGGTGTTACAATTTTCCTCACTGTTAACATGAGGTTTATTGTACATTAAAATTGAATAAATATAATTCACTAAATTGATGAAAAGATTCAGACTTAGAACTAAAATTTACTATTGATTTTCTACTCTATCTTTCTCATTATTATTCACTTATAAGACCTTGAAGTATTTCTTGGCAAACTCAATCTGTGCCTTTCCTTATTATGAACAATTCAAACTTTTTTTTTCTATGACCTCTGCTTTTCATCAACTATGATTTTGCTCCAAGGCCTAAGTGAAAAAAAAAAAAAAACTCTCATCAGAAAAATATATTAACTTTTAGAAAACATTCTCTCATTAAAAATATTTTAGAAATATTATTTCTGCATACTCATGATTTATTGACTTTATAAAAGATTAAAATATATTTCAAGATGCATAATATAAAATACATTCCTTCTCCGTGATTTTGTTAGTTTATTATTTGGCTATTCTACTTTTGTTAGGAACAGAGAATTTGGGCACAGTGGTTGTCATGGAAACAAGAAAAACCTATGGATTTCAACTTAAACCTAGGTTAGTTACCAGGTAACCATATATAGAATAGAAATAAAGGCCATGAAAATGACAGTGATAGATACAAAAAATAATCAGTTGACAGCACTTTCTTTCAGTTACATTAAATATAAACCAGGAACATTTTTATATTAAATGAAGAAGATACACACATCCACAATAAACACACACACACACACACACACACACACACACAAAGTGCTACTAAAAGATTCAAAGTTAAGGTACTGAAAACTAAAAATAGTAAATTTTTCATTAAAAATCTTTCAGTAAAATGTTGCAAAATCTATCACAGAAACCCAGAAATGATGAACAGGTCAATACATAGAATAGGGTTTAAGGAGTAAGTTTTGGATTTTAGAGAAGCCTCCTCCCATAATGTCAAATGCAAAGTATATCTGCATAAGCTTATTTTATTCCAAGTGAATACACTCTTTCCAAAAATTTACTATGTTAACATAAAAATTTCACTAGATAAAGTTCTTGGAATGAAAGCAAAATAGAGAAAAAATTTATTTACATGTTAAATCTCACTGCATTATCAATTGTTGCTCTTAGGTACTGAGCCAATGGTGTTCTGTTTAGGAAATTATCTCCTATAACAGTGAGTGCAAGTCTATTTCCCACTTTCTCTCCTATGAATTTTAGTGAATCCAGTTTTATGCTGATGTCCTAGATCAGCTTGGATTTGAGATTTTTGCAAGGTGATAATTATGGATCTATTGCACTCTTGGACATGCAGGTATGCAGTTAGAATAGAATCATTTGTTGAATATGCTTTCTTTTTCCATTGTATGGTTTTGGCTTCTTTAAAAAAAAAATTCATGCCCATAGGTGGAGGGGTTTATTTATGGGTATTCAATTTGGTTCCATTGATTACCCTGTCTGATTCTGTACTAACACCATTCAGTTTTTATTGCTATTTCTATGTATTTATAGTATTTCATATTAGTTCTCTGTAGTACAGCTTGAAATTTGGGATGGTGATTCCTCCAGAGGCTCTTTTATACTTCAGGAATGTTTCGGCCCTCCTGGGCTGTTATTTTTCTATATGTAGTTGAGAATTGCTCTTTCAATGTCTGTAAAAATTTCTGTTTGAATTTTGATGGGGATGGCATTGAGTCTGTAGATTGCTTTTGGTAAGATGGTTATTTTATTATCATGACCCTACTAATCCGTGAACATGGGAGATTTTTCCATGTTCTGATATTTTCTTCAATTTCTTCCTTCAGATATTTGAAATTCTTGTACACAGCTCATTCACTTGGTTGGTTATAGTTATACCAATATATTATATATTTTTGTGTATACTGTGAAGAATGCTGTTTCCCTAATGTAGTGGGCTTCCTGGTTGTCAACTTGACTATATTTGGAATGAACTACAAGCCAGAATTGGAAGGCTCACCAGTGACCCTTATCTGGAGGCTGGGAGATAGAAGTTTCTGATCTGAATCATGGTATGGAGATCTTGAGGCATAGTGACTATGGATTCCAGAAGATTAAATCTCCAAGTTCAAGGTCATCTGGGATTAAAGGTGTGGTGGAACACACCTTTAATCTGGGCTACACCTTCTGCTGGAGACTATATAAGAACATTGGAAGAAGGGAGTCTTGCTCTTGCTCCTTCACCTGCTTGCTGTGTGGGACTGAGTAACTGCTAGATTCTTAGCTTCCATTCACAGCTACTACTGAAACATTGTTGGGAATTGGGCTGCAGACTGTAAGTCATCATTAAATTCCTTTACTATATAGAGACTATCCATAAGTTCTGGGACTCTAGAGAACCCTGACTAATACACCTAATTTCTTTCTCTGCTGGTTTGTTATATGTATAAAGGAAGGCCATGGATTTAAGAGTTGGGGGTAGAATTTAACGGATGGGGACCTAACAGGAAGATCAATAGAGTCAACTAACCTGGTCCTCTGGATGTTTCAGAGACTGAGAATCCAACCTAAAAAATACAAAAGTCTCCCAGCACATATGCAGCAGATGTGTAGTTCATTCTCCATATACCATCCCCCACACACCCCAAGCAACAACTGAAGTAGAGGCTATCCCTAAATCGGTTTGAAGCTATAGCTTTTCTGTTTTCTCTGTTTCCTGAGAAGAATTCCTTGTCTGGCCTAATAGGGAGATGATGTGCCTACTCTGTCAGAGACTTGATGCCACAGGGTTGCAGAATATGGGAGGGGGGTACCCTCTCAGAGGAGAAGGGGAAGAGAGTATCTGGGAGGGGGTATGAAGAGGGGGCAGTGTTTTGTAAATAAATTAATAAATAAATATGAACTTAAAAATATCTCACTGTACCCATTCATCCGGCAACTGATATATCCAGACATGTCCATGATCATAGAAAATAAAATCTGAACTCTGTGTTTATAAAAGTTGTCTTCAAATATTTGTACTTTTTCAGTGATTTAAATATTCTTTATCAACTTCATGTAAATAAAAAAGTGTAAACTAACTATAGTAATATTATTTAAAATATTTACACTTAAAACTCTATTATCCAAGCCGGGCGTGGTGGCGCACGCCTTTAATCCCAGCACTCGGGAGGCAGAGGCAGGCGGATTTCTGAGTTCGAGGCCAGCCTGGTCTACAAAGTGAGTTCCAGGACAGCCAGGACTACACAGAGAAACCCTGTCTCGAAAAAAAAAAAGAAAAAAAAAAAAAAAACAAAAAAAAAAAAAAACAAAAAAAAAACTCTATTATCCTTGGAAATAGAAAATAGAAAAATATTAGAATTCTGTTCTTATCTTGGCACCTCAAGAGTATCCTGAAATGACTGATTTCCTCATATGATGTCACAGTAATAATTCCTTACCTTGAAGACTTCTCAGACTCCCCAATGACCTGAAAATTCACATGTAGTCTCAGAAATTTAATATGCTTTAACCGTTTCACTAGTGAGACTATTTTCAGTACATAATTATACTTCAGTTTTAGTAGAATGGCCTGGAAAATCAAACATTTCTTGAGACTTACATGTGATATCTATAGCCCCTAACTAGAAGATATATACTACTTTAATTTATTATTTCATATGTATTATTGTTTTATTTTTATTAACATTTATTTATTCTCTAATGTAAGTAATCATTAGTGATAATCAAGTATGTTTTTAAAACTACAGTTGCTAAATTCAATTTAAAAATATATTGTCCCCCTTCCGGTCCCGCCAGCACCAGGATAGCTAGGGCACAGTCGCCTGACACCCGAGAGCTACCCACAAGACTCGCCACAGGAACTTAAGACCTCTGGTGAGTGGAACACAGCCTCTGCTCCAAGTCAATCGTGTGGTACCTGAGACTGCATTAATTAAGGAAGCAGAAAACCTGGCCTGATCAAAGGCACAAGTCCCTTCCAATCCACACAACCCATAAGTTATAAACAGGACCCGCCATGGGATCTTAAGACCTCTGTGAGTGGATCACAACTTCTGCCAGGAGGCAGGTTCAAACACCAGATATCTGGGCACATTCCCTGCAAGAGCAGAGCATACCTGCAGAGAGTACTCTGAACTCTGAAACTCAGGAGAGAGCTAGTCTCCCAGGTCTGCAGATAGAGGCTAACATAAACACCTGAGGAACAAGATCTAACCAGAGACAACTACAACAACTAACTCCAGAGATTACCACATGGCAAAAGGCAAACATAAGAATCTTACTAAGAGAAACCAAGACCACTCCCTATCATTAGAATGCAGCACTCCCACTCTACCCAGTCCTGGGCACCCCAACACACCCGAAAAACTAGACCCGGATTTAAAAGCATATCTCATGATATTGGTAGAGGACATCAAGAAGGACTTTAATAACTCACTTAAAGAAATACAGGAGAACACTGCTAAACAGATAGAAGACTTTAAAGAGGAAACAAAAAATCCCTTAAAGAATTGCAAGAAAACATGACCAAACAGGTGATGGAATTGAATAAAACCATCCAAGACCTAAAAAGGGAAGTAGAGACAATAAAGAAAACCCAAAGTGAGGCAACTCTGGAGATAGAAAACCTAGGAAAGAAATCTGGAACCATAGATGCAAGTATCAGCAACAGACTACAAGAGATGGAAGAGAGAATCTCAGGTGCAGAAGATTCCATAGAGAACATCAGCACAACAATCAAAGAAAATACAAAATGCACAAAGATCCTGACTCAAAACGTCCAGGAAATCTAGAACACAATGAGAAGAGCAAACGTACGGATAATAGGAGTAGATGAGAATGAAGATTTTCAACTTAAAGGGCCAGCAAATATTTTCAACAAAATTATAGAAGAAAACTTCCCAAACCTAAAGAAAGAGATGCCCATACAAGAAGCCTACAGAACTCCAAATAGACTAGACCAGAAAAGAAATTCCTCCCGACACATAATAATCAGAACAACAAATGCACTAAATAAAGAGAGAATATCAAAAGCAGTAAGGGAAAAAAGTCAATTAACATATAAAGGCAGGCCTATCAGAATTACACCAGACTTTTCACCAGAGACTATGAAAGCCAGAAGATCCTGCACAGATGTTATACAGACCCTAAGAGAACACAAATTCCAGCCCAGGCTACTATACCCAGCCCATCTCTCAATTACCATAGATGGAGAAAACAAAGTTTTTCAAAACAAAACCAAATTCACACATTATCTTTCCATGAATCCATCCCTTCAAAGGATAATAACAGAAGAAAAAAGCAATACAAGGATGGAAAATACACCCTAGAAAAAGCAAGAAAGTAGTCCTTCAACAAACCTAAAAGAAGACAGCCACAAGAACAGAATGCCAACTCTAAAAACAAAAATAATAGGAAGCAAAAATTACTTTTCCTTAATATCTCTTAATATCAATGGACTCAATTCCCCAATCAAAAGACAAAGACTAACAGACTGGCTACACAAACAGGACCCAACATTCTGCTGCTTACAGGAAACCAATCTCAGGGAAAAAGACAGACACGACCTCAGAGTGAAAGGCTGGAGAACAATTTTCCAAGCAAATGGTCTGAAGAAACAAGCTGGAGTAGCCATTCTAATATCGAATAAAATCGACTTCCAACCCAAAGTTAGCAAAAAAGACAAGGAGGGACACTTCATACTCATCAAAGTTAAAATCCTCCAAGCGGAACTCTCAATTCTGAATATCTATGTTCCAAAAGCAAAGGGAAGCCACTTTCATTAAGAAAACTTTATTAAAGCTCAAAGCACATATTGTACCTCACACATTAATAGTGGGAGACGTCAACACACCACTTTCATCAATGGACAGATCATGGAAACAGAAACTAAACAGGGACACAGTGAAACTAACAGAAGTGATGAAACAAATGGACTTAACAGATATCTACAGAACATTTTATCCTAAAACAAAAGGTTATACCTTCTTCTCAACAACTCATGGTACCTTCTCCAAAACTGACCCTATATTTGGTCACAAAACAGGCCTCAACATATACAAAAATATTGAAATTGTCCCATGCATCCTATCAGACAACCATGGACTAAGGCTGATCTTCAATAACAACATAAATAATGGAAAGCCAACATTCATGAAGAAAATGAACAACACTCTTTCTTATTTTCTCAATGATACCGTGGTCAAAGAAGGAATAATGAAAGAAATTAAAAACTTTTTAGAGTTTAATGACAATGAAGCCACAACATACCCAACCTTATGGGACACAATGAAAGCATTTCTAAGAGGGAAACTCAGCTCTGAGTGCCTCCAAAAAGAAACTAGAGAGAGCACACACTAGCAGCTTGACAACACACCTAAAAGGTCTAGAAAAACAGGAAGCAAATTCACCCAAGAGGAGTAGACAGCAGGAAATAATCAAACTCAGGAGTGAAATCAACCAAGTGGAAACAAGAACTATTCAAAGAATCAACCAAACGAGGAGCTGGTTCTTTGAGAAAATCAACAAGATAGATAAACCCTTAGCCAGACTCACTAGAGGACACAGGGACAGCATCCTAATTAACAAAATCAGAAATGAAAAGGGAGACATAACAACAAACCCTGACGAAATCCAATACACCATCAGACCCTTCTACAAAAGGCTATACTCAACAGAACTGGAAAACCTGGATGAAATGGACAATTTTATAGACAGATACCATGTACCAAAGTTAAAACAGGATAAAGTTAACCATCAAAACAGTCCCATATTCCCTACGAAATTGAAGCAGTCATTAATGGTCTTCCAACAACAACAACAACAAAAAAATCCCAGGACCAGATGGGTTTAGTGCAGAGTTCTATCAGACCTTCAAAGAAGATCTAATTCCAGTTCTGCACAAACTATTCCACAAAATTGAAGTAGAAGGTACTCTACCCAACTCATTCTATGAAGCCACAATTACTCTGATACCTAAACCATAGAAAGATCCAACAAAGATACAGAGCTTCAGACCAATTTCCCTTATGAATAGTGATGCAAAAATACTCAATAAAATTCTAGCTGTCCGAATTGGAGAACACATTAAAACAATCATCCATCCTGACCAAGTAGGTTTTATTCCAGGGATGCAGGGATGGTTTAATATACGGAAATCCATCAAAGTAATCCATTATATAAACAAACTCAAAGACAAAAACCACATGATCATCTCCTTAGATGCAGAGAAATCATGTGACAAAATCCAACACCCATTCATGATAAAAGTCTTGGAAAGATGAGGAATTCAAGGCCCATACCTAAACACGATAAAAGCAATCTACTACAAACTAGTAGCCAACATCAAAGTAAATGGTGAGAACCTGGAAGCAATCCCACTAAAATCAGGGATTAGACAAGGTAGGGACTTTTTCCCTACCTATTCATCATTGTACTTGAAATCCTAACCAGAGCAATTCGACAACAAAAGGAGATCAAAGGGATACAAATTGGAAAAGAAGAAGTCAAAATATCACTTTTTGCAGATGATATGATAGTATATATAAGTGACCCTAAAAATTCCACCAAAGAACTCCTAAACCTGAAAACAGCTTCGGTGAAGTAGCTGGATATAAAATTAACTCAAACAAGTCAATGGCCTTTCTCTACACAAAGAATAAACAGGCTGAGATAGAAATAAGTGAAACAACACCTTTCTCAATATTCACAAATAATATAAAATACCTTGGTTTGACTCTAACTAAGGAAGTGGAAGATCTGTGTGATAAGAACTTCAAGTCTCTGAAGAAAGAAATTAAAGAAGATCTCAGAAGATGGAAAGATCTCCCACGCTCATGGATTGGCAGGATCAACATTGTAAAAATGGCTATCTTGCCAAAAGCAATCTACAGATTCAATGCAATCCCCATTAAAATTCCAACTCAATTCTTCAACGAATTAGAAAGAACAATCTGCAAATTCATCTGGAATAACAAAAAAACTAGGATAGCAAAAACTCTTCTCAAGGATAAAAGAACATCTGGTGGAATCACCATGCCTCACCTAACGCTTTACTACAGAGCAATTGTGATAAACACTGCATGGTACTGGTATAGTGACAGACAAGTAGACCAATGGAATAGAATTGAAGACCCAGAAACGAACCCACACACCTATGGTCACTTGATCTTCGACAAGGGAGCTAAAACCATCCAGTGGAAAAAAGACAGCATTTTCAACAAATGGTGCTGGCACAACTGGTGGTTATCATGTAAAAGAATGCGAATTGTTCCATTCCTATCTCCTTGTACTAAAGTCAAATCTAAGTGGATCAAGGTGCTCCCCATAAAACCAGAGACAATGAAACTTATAGAGGAGAAAGTGGGGAAAAGCCTCAAAGATATTGGCACAGGGGAAAAATTCCTGAATAGAACAGCAATGGCTTGTGCTGTAAGATAGAGAATTGACAAATGGGACAGCATGAAAGTGCAAAGCTTCTGTAAGGCGAAAGACACCTTCAATAAGACAAAAAGGCCACCAACAGATTGGGAAAGGATCTTTACCAATCCTAAATCAGATAGAGCACTAATATCCAATATATATAAAGAACTCAAGAAGGTGAAGTCCAGAAAATCAAATAATCCCATTAAAAATTGGGCCTCAGAGATAAACAAAGAATTCTCACCTGAGGAATACCTAATAGCTGAGAAACTCCTGAAAAAAAAATGTTCAGCATCCTTAATCATCAGGGAAATGCAAATCAAAACAACCCTGAGATTCTACCTCACACCAGTCAGAATGGTGGTGAATTTTAGAATAACATCTAAAATTCAGGTGACAACAAATATGGAGAAAGAGGAACACTCCTCCACTGTTGGTGGGATTGCAAGCTTGTACAACCACTCTGGAAATCAGTCTGGTGGTTTCTCAGAAAATTGGACATGGTACTACCAGAAGATCCTGCAATACCTCTCCTGGGCATATATCCTGAAGATGTTCCAACTAGTAAGAAAGAAACATGCTCCACTATGTTCATAGCCGCCTTATTTATAATAGCCAGAAGCTGGAAAGAACACAGATGCCCCTCAACAGAAGAATGGATACAAAAATTGTGATACATTTACACAATGGAGTAATACTCAGCTATTAAAAAGAATGAATTTATGAAATTCCTAGGCAAATGGTTTTTCTTGGAGGGCATTATCCTGAGTGAGGTAAACCAATCACAAAAGAACTCAAATGATATGTACTCACTGATAAGTGGATATTAGCCCAGAAACAGAATACCCAAGATATAAGTTCCAATTTGCAAAACACGTGAAACTCAAGAAGAATGACGACCAAAGTGTGGTCACTTTGACCCCTTCTTCGAATTGGGAACAAAACACCCATGGAAGGGGTTACAGAGACAAAGTTTGGAGCTGAGACAAAAGGATGGACCATCTAGAGACTGCCATATCCAGGGATCCATCCCATAATCAGTCTCCAAACGCTAACACCATTGCATACACTAGCAAGATTTTGCTGATAGGACCCAGATAAGGTGTCTCTTGTGAGACTATGCTGGGGTCTAGTAAACACACAAGTGGATGCTCACAGTCAGCTATTGGATGGATCACAGGACCTCCAATGGAGGAGCTAGAGAAAGTACCCAAGGAGCTAAAGGGATCTGCAACCCTATAGGTGGAACAACATTATGAACTTACCAGTATCCCTAAGCTCTTGACTCTAGCTGCATATGTATCAAAAGATGGCCTAGTCAGCCATCACTGGAAAGAGAGGCCCATTGGACTTGCAAACTTTAAATGCCCCAGTACAGTGGAATGCCAGGGCCAAAAAGTGGGAGTGGGTGGGTAGGGGAATGAGGGGAGGATATGGGGGACTTTTGGGATAGCATTGGAAATGTAAATGAGGAAAATACCTAATTAAAAAAAGAAAATATATATATATTGTTCACATATTCTTGCATGGTCTCATTTAAAGCTTTTGGATTGGGTCATCATCAAAAGAGTAATGTAAAAATCTTTAATGGGATGCCTGGAAGCCTGAGTTCATGGGAAAAATGAAGGTTGATGATCTATCAAAACGATGATTTGACCAGTACTAGATAAAATCTATTTATGAATCACCAGTAGTGTTGCAGTGGGTTCCTAGAAGACATGTGTTGTGACTAAATGTGTTGCTACTTTTTTATGATACAGTAAGATATACAGTTGTTTGGGAACACTGCCTTTGACAGCGAAGAACCATCCCCACAAAGGAAAGATAGGATAAACACCGTGAAAATCCTTCATGTGACTGAACCACACACAAATGTCAATGATACCTCTTAAATAATGATTCTGTATTTTCATAAATTATAAATATGTGGTCCATTAGCTGCTGCCTCCAAGGCTGAGAATCTGAATTTAATCCTCAGGCACACGTGGTTGATGGAGGGGTATGACACCTTCAAGTTGTTCTCTGAGATTCACATGAATGCTTTATTAGGAGAATCCCCATTCCACACACAGAGAGAACAATCATTTAAATATTTTAAATGACAATGTTGTGCAACAATCACTGAGGTAGGTAACTAAAAATCATGACTTTTGCCACTCAAATTAATCCCTTACACCTAGTTACAGAGTTCGTAACTGTACTACTAACTTACAACAGTCAGTCTATTGTAAGGTTTTAGCCAGTTAAAGACATTTCATAGACCTGGAACTATGTAGTATGTGGGTATTCTCTCTGAGTTCTTTTACTCATGAGGCCAGTCATGTTGTAGTAGTCATTGGTACCCCATAACTCTATTTGATGATGAAAGTTCATTCATTAGTGTGGTATAAATTTGTTATCCATTCATTTATTCATATATATTTAGGATATTTCAGCTCTAGCATATTCTCATATTGGGAATAATTACAATCAGAAATTTGTCCATAAATATGTATCAAATAACACACACATATAATAGCAAAATTAATCTGCAATTTATTTGCTTAGCAGCTTAAGTGTTTAATGAAATGCCTTCAAGTATACACCAGCAACAAACCATGATTTTCAATCTTGAGTATATTGTTTTTTATTTATTCTAGAATCAGTGGCACCTGGGAGAATGGGGGCTGTAAATGAGGCAGACAACAGCAGTAGCCAACTTAATCAGAGCTGCAGACAATTTATACTCTGAGGATTAAGAAGAGTCTCATAAGAAAGGTTTTAAGATCAAAGATCAATGCACGTGTAGTAGGAAAATATGTTGCTATAGAAGCGTATGGGTAACCACAGCCAAAGTAAACTCACTCCTCTCCAGGACACTTGGGAGGGGCATAAAAACATTCAAAGAACTATTCTGTGTTTGGGAAAAATTGAGGTCGCAAAGTTCTTGTCTTATTTTCTTGGAGTCTTCTCCCAAGTTCTCAGAATTCTTACATGAATCCATTATTGGATGGTGTTCTGAAATTATGCCAGGGGCTAATATCTATAGAATGACAGACAGATAATATATGAAGGGTAAATAAATGACACAAAAGGTGATGAATAGATTATAAGTGTGCAGTATCTGTATATATTATTATATGTGATGATTTGTTACTTTAGATAAATGTGTGCTAATATTTTAATTCTTTTTTCAGTAGTCTTAAGATTGTTGCTCTTTTCCCAGTAGACAATGTAGAATTATAATTAGCCTTTAGCTTGAAATAAGAAAGCTCATTTTATTACTCAATGTTTCTTGTAGAAGCAAAACTGACTCCTATGTAATGCTTTCTTCCTCTATTGCACTATCTTATAAATGGCATGCTTATAAAATACAAATGAATACTAGAGTTTAGGAACCTAAATTATAATGTTTCAGTCACTTTACTAGTTTCTGTTAAGCATAAGCATTCATGGGTCACATGTACTAAGAGAATGTTATATTCACATCCTGTGTCTTTCTCTTACTACCGATATGATGATGGACAAAGATCTCAGCCATTCTCTACCTTGTGCTTTATCAGTATAAACAGAAAAACAATTCCCATAGTCAGAGTTCAAGGCAAATATATTGACCTGACAGATATAAAAGATAAATCTTAAATATAAGTTGCTTCATATGTTCTGTTCTACTATAAAAATACAAATTTAAAAATTATTTATTATTATTATTATTATTATTATTATTTTGCTGTAGCTGCTGTTTATTCACATTCAGGTGGGCACTATAGCAACAGGCCTGGAGACTCTGAAGAATACAAGGTGCAGAATGGAGTGTTTGCAGTGACAGCAGTGGAGTGCACAAGGAGTGGGGAAGCCAAAGCTGTTGGGAAAGCAGGTCAGGGCCAGGGCCAAAAGTCATCTACACTGGGCCCCTGGGCCCCACGACCTCAGCTCCTGCTCTTGCTGTCTCCTGACTCCAGGCTAGGGCTGGGAATTCTCTGACAACTTTCTACAGAAGCAATGTACAGAGATGCTGCTGCCCTTCTGTGATAAAGTCAGAGGGTTTCCAATCCTGCATTCCTCCTTCATCCCTGGCTCAAGTAGGGCCATGAAAAATAGCTGGGCTCTATTGCATGTTTTAGAGGCATTAATTTTCCCTTGTGTCCCAGCCCACCAGCGCCACACTATGGCCCAGAGTGAGCACTACATGCGTTGCTGGCCTAATAAAAAGGATAAAGGAGGGGAAGGGACAGGGGTTAGAAGAGGGGCTCCAGAGGGCCATCAAGGCACAGGCACTACACGCATGGTGTTGGTGAATCCAGAGCCAGGGCGCCACCCGGTCAGCACAATGACCACATCTGCCTTCTTGAAGAAGGCTCGGGCTTTGCCAACATCCATGGCCAAGTTTACACAAAGGTCAACTTCCTCAGCCCAGGCATTCAGTATGGCATCCTTACACAGCACAGGGAAGATGCCACCACGGTATAGATGGGCCTGGCAAGCAGTCTGGGAATTGCACGTCACAGCAATGATAGGAGACCAAGGGCGGTACCTGGCCATGACTTGGTGAGCACGATAATGGCCCCACTGCAGGATTGAAGGAGGCCTCTACTGTGCCCACAGCGGCAGCTTCTGTGGGTTTGCTGGTAACTGTCGCCAAGTGGCGGAGTTCCTCGAATAGATGCAAGTGGTAGATGGCAGCCTCTGCCTCTCGGGCAATCAGGTGCTGCATCTGAATACCCTCCGGAGGGTAGTCCCCCTTGGATGTTTCTCCGAACAGCACGATGACGTCTGCCCCATCCAGGACTGCATTGGCCAAATCACTGCCTTCAGCCAGAGTCGGGTGTGGCTTCTTGACTATGCTCTCGAGCATCTGTGTGGCACAGATGACAAGCTTCCCAGCTCGGTTCCTGATCATCATCTTCTGAGCCAGGAAGACGTTCTCTGCAGGAATCTCAATGCCCAGGTCACCACGAGCCACCATCATCCCATCACTGGCCTCCAAGATCTCATCAAACCTGCGGACACCTTCATGGTTCTCAATCTTGCTGATGATATTGATATTCTTGCCCTTCTCTCCCAGGACCTTCCTGACTTCATGCACACAGGCTGCTTTGCGAATGAAAGATGCAAGCACTATGTCCACATCCTGCTCCACCCCAAACTTCAGGTCCTGGATGTCCTATTCCAACACAGCAGGGAGATCCACAGCAGCGCTGGGCAGGATCACACACTTCTTGCTGTCCAAGGACCCACCATTCTCCACTTTGTCACCAGGAAGCCAGCACCTTTCTCCTTCACCTGCAGTGAGATGAGCCCATCGTCCACGTAGATCTTGCTGCCCACTTCAACCACCTTGCAGATGTTCCTGTAGTCCAGCCACAGAATATTCTTATCACACTTCATGAAAGCTTTGTCCAGGGTGATCTTCAGAGTGGCTCCCCTCTTCAGCTCCACCTCTTCAGTGTCGCTATCCTTGATGAGTCCAGTCTGGATCTCAGGTCCCTTTGTATCCAGAGTCACCACAATGGGACGGTAGAGGATGGGATCAGATGCAAAGCTTTCTGTGGCTTCACGGACATTCTTAATGGTCTCTGCATGGTACTCATGGGTTCCATGAGAGAAATTCTACTGAGCCACATTCATTCTAGACTTAATCATCTCTTTCAGCATCTCCACAGATTGGGAAGCAGGCCCAATGGTACAAATGATGCCAGTGTTGCAGGCCCTGATAGGCACGGAGTCAATGTCCAGGCCGCACATGTGTTCCAGGAAGGTGTCAGCCATGACACATCCCTGCATGGAGCTTCTGGGTCTGAATGAAGGCAGTCCCTGCTTCGCTGTGTGGCTTCAGCATGGTTCCTGAAGTCCTCAGGTGTACTTTGGTTCCTACTGTGATACCTAAAGCAGACATCTGTGGAGTGAGGACACATTGCTGCTATGCCTTATTATTTCTTTTTCAAATTCATTTATGACAATTGAATTTAGATAAATTGTCATCTATCATTTTTCATATTAACATTTTGGAACCTCCAATTAATTAGCAAACAATTGCCATCAGAATTCATTTTTAAAGATTTATTTATTAGTGTAATGTATGAGTACACTGTAGCTGTCTTCAGACACACCAGAAGAGGGCATCGGATCCCATTACAGATGACTGTGAGCCACTGTGTAGTTGCTAGGAATTGAACTCAGGACCTCTGGATAGAACTCGTTTTTAATTCTCACATTTCTTGTGAATGACTTTCCTATTTGTAAAAGAAAATGTCATTAAATTCCATCACAGCTGGACAACATTTCAGTTTTTAAATTGGGGCATCTGAGATTTCTTCTGGAGATTAGGATTCTACAAAGGGCACTTTCACTATTCCCCTGTGGTAAGCAAGGAATAAGACAGACACCCAAGGGCAGCTGTTAAAGCTGTGCTCAATTACTTTTCTAGACTCTAACACAAGCAGACAAGTCCTTCCCAGTGTGTTTGTGGAGTGAGACTTTTGTTTTTAACCTCACAGCCCTTCACTTCTGCTACAGACAGACAAGAAGTGAACTTTTGCTACAGTGAAAATCATTTGTGAACAGTCTTTCCTTTGCAATGCTCATCAGATCATCCAGATTATCCTCTACATTCTGAGGAGGCAGCAATACTCACAATACTTGTGGACCATCATTTGAAATCTCACAAATTAGACCCTGACTGTCACATATTTCCCAGTTGTGACTATAGTTGGCACCATGGGAAGTTTCTATTTTTTGTTTAATTTTGCTGTTGTGTTGTGTTGTGTTGTGTTGTGTTGTGTTGTGTTGTAAGACAGGGTTTCTCTGTGTAGTCCTAGCTGTCCTAGAACTCACTCTGTAAACTAGGCTGGCCTCAAACTCAGAAATCTGCCTGTCTCTGCTTCCCATGTGCTGTGATTAAAGGCACATGCCACTACTTCCCGGTGGTAAATCTTTATTTTAATTCATATATTTCTTATAAGTAACATTCTCACTTGGGAAAGAATACATAAAATTAATTACAGCTTAATTCTTTTTTCACCTTTGAACTTGGCATCTGAGATCAGACAGTTGGGAAGTGACTCTTGAAGATTCTGTCTGATGATCTTCAAAGTACTTGGAATTCATTTGTTCTATACATGATCTAAACAAATCCCCAACTTATTTAATGATGACTCTGAGTTGCTGTATATTATAGGAATATTGTAAATTTCAAGGAAACTTATAAACAACAGTGAATGTTGTCTTCTACCCCCTCTGGTTTCCTGTACCAACTGGAGAAAGACAGAATAAGGAGAGAAAGGTAGTCTCTAACAAGCAGCTCTGAGCTCCAAAACAAAGGTCAATCAGGGCCTTACACATCTATATATTATTATGGAAAACTTTTAATCAGTCAAGCAAATTTTGTTTGGCATAAAAATCAGTTTATATACCCCGCCATTTATTATTGAGCTACTTAGAGGGTACTTACAAAGTCACAGGTCTTTGTACTAATGTAGACAACAGGGCATTATGAACCATAACTGGAGTTTTGGGAGAAAACACAATGCAGTCCTTGGGATAAAAGGCAAGCTTTCATGTGTCCCTTTTTTTCTCTTTGAAACTTCAGATAGTGCTGTATCCTCTGAGATGTGTGAATGACAGAGAGAAAAGTTACTTTACTGTTTTATTTTTTTACATAAATAGATTGTCACAATTTAAAGAAATGTAGAGAACTCGAATGTGGAAATACAGATTGTTAAAACTAGCATCCCAAGAAGTTTTAAGAAAAATGATTATACTGTTTTGAACCTAAAATCCTAGTGATTGTTTAACATGGATATTTTTAGACAATATATTGCATGTATTACTTTTTTCAATTATTTCAATGTTATTAGTTATTTTTCTTGGGATAATTATGTACAATAAGTATTATCAAAATGAAAAGAATTGTCAAATTTCATAGAGCTTATTAACATTTGAGCCCAGATTGGACATCATGTCTGTTGGAACTGTAGATTTGTGCCAGATTCTAGAGGCAATGTGTTCCAATTCATGGATTTGGCTGGCCCACAATCAGGAGGAGGCTCACTGAAAAATATATTCAGGATGACAAGTACCATAAGGGATGGTTGCCTAGTCAATGTCCTGATGTATCTACAAAGCTTATGGAAGTCTCTGGCTCACAACTAGATGCTCAGCAACTGCTGTAAAGAAATGAGTAAATGAATACACAAAGAGGTCTTTGTTTTTAATTACACAAAATAATTGCAATAACTTCTGAATCTATCTTTTCAGTTCTACTCATCTCTTACTTACAGTTTCAGTTAGGCATGACAAAAATGTTTGCCATTAGTACATAAAATATTTATGGAGGATATTTCTACGAAATAACTAACGCATAGTAGTAATGACACACTTTTTCTACCTCTGATAATGACGTGTATGTTTAAAAAACAAATGTGTATCAATCCATTTCTGTCATTCCATCGTTGAAGAGAATCATTCAGAACTACTTTCTGTGTTTTCAGTTCAGTTTATAGGTTTGGGTAGCTTTTGTAATAAACATTTGGAAAGTGAATGAGATAAGGAAAATAATGTCAACCACTGTACATGATGTCCTTAACAAAATAAATTGCCTGTCTTTGTGACCTCGGTCACAAGTGAAGTAAAATAGTCCAAGCTGTGTTTAAATATAATCACTTAAAAAACAGACTGAGTCAAACCGTGCAATGCCAATACTTACTGCTTATTTTGCCCAGGTCAATAACCATGTAAAATGTCAGTGTCCTTAACTGTTACATGACATGACTGCAATAAATATATTTTAGCAAGAAATTTGTTATCCAGAAGTGATTTATGCATCAGCACTCTCTCACATTTTGCTAAAATATTAGCAATTCCTTCCAGAGTTGTATAAAGAGGAAAATGAGCTATCTCTCAAAGAACATCTCACAGGTTTATCTAAACATAGTCATTCCAGGAAGATTTCATGGCACAAAGAAGTGAATTCTAGAATTCTAAGCAATGAAGTTTCTTTCTAGTTTTTTTTTTTTTGAGACAAAAGAGAACTCAAGGTTTAAGCTAAAAGTGAGTTCAAAATGGCTCTTTATTGAATAAATTTGAGGGAAATCATTTTTCTCTACTTCTTAACTCACACCTCAGGAAGAGAATTGATGAAAAGCAGTCTCTTGACATTTCTATCTGCAGCTTGTAAAGCTTCGTAGAGAAAACTCAAAGCTATCTCCTAATCAATTAATTCATCTTTATATGTAATCTGAAATCTTGTATCATTTATAAATACCAAGTATTATAGTATATAAATTGATATGTTTATACCAACTTTAAGTGCATTACTTGTGTCACCAGAAATCACTCAATAAAAGTAATTTCATTTGAAAGATTTCAGAATGCCATGCTTAATAATCTAATTGGCTATAGTCACCTTTTAATTTAGTGAACTCACTGTACAGTGAGTTTAAAGATTACAATCCTTCCTGCATAAGGTATAAAATATGTGATAGCATTCTATAATACTAATATCATATAACATTATAATACTTGATTTGGCTATGTTGAATTGAAAATTTATGTCAAAGCCAATTTTGTGATCAGTTGCCAACAAAAGGTAGCAAGAATGGGAGTGTTTAAGTGTTCTCTGCAAATTCCTAAATTAATGATTCATAACTAGCTAAGGACTTTGATATCTGTGTAAACTCTCAGTTGTCACCTTGATCTGGAATCAACTGGAAGATAATTCACTGGATTCTCCTCTGAGATATTTTGTTATTAGCTTACTTGAATTGAGAAAAATTGGAATGAATATAACCTTCTGATGGCAGCCCGCTTACAGGGCACAAAAGAAGGAAAGCTTTCCACTTGTCTCTTGGACTCAATCTTGAGACAAACTTACTCTATCCTATTCCTGCTATTGCTGATCTCTTAACTGATAACAGAATCGAATTCTTTGTGCTTCCAACATGAACTGAGACCATCAGCTATTCGTGAAGATCCTAGCTCTTGATTGACAAATTGTGTCTGTGAATCTTCTGTCATAGTGGATTAGGGATTGTGTCCTATAACCCACACACCATGATACATGACCATGTTGGACAAGTCAGACCTTATCATGTAAGCCATTTTAGTAAATTATCCAAATCAATTTGTCCCCATATCATCTATCAGTCTGTCCATGTATCTATCTATTATCATCTATCAGTTATTAGTTCTGTTCCTATAAAGAACCTTAATAATATACCTATTATAGCTCTTTTGAAAAATATTGACATAAAATTACTGTTTTTTTTTTCCTAACAGTTTCTAAGGTTGAGGACACAAAGTTAAGCTAACTAACAATGTGTGATACAGAACTGAAGTTTGTTGATATTACTACCATTTTCCTTCTACCTATATATTCCTTAATACATGAACTGTTCATGACTGGTGTCTTGCTTGATGATACTGATTTTAACTTGAATGCCTTATTTACCACCCCAAAACATCAAAGATATACATTCTAGGTTTTGCTTTTGTTGAGTTCATTGACTCACATTTATTTAAGAAGTCTTTATCATTAGAATTTTCAGGACACTCTCAAATTCACTTATTTCTGACTCTGATCTTCAGGATGGTGTTGTCATTTTGACTAGATGTCTTATTCCTTGAAAAATATCTGGACATCTATGACAACAAAACACCTACAGTAAACATTGCTGCTTCTTTTTAAACCAGGGAGTAGACAATTATAGGATAACTTTGTATCTTTACAAAGCAGTAAAGTAATACAAAGGTAGAGAACTTAATGATTAATATTTAACTCCAAATTTGACATACTCACAAAATAGAAAATTTCAACATATTGTATAAAGAAATATAACAAGAAACTATAGTTATTGTAATTTTATAATTAAATTGCATTTACCAAGATGTTTTATAATGAAGCATTCTAATAGTAATTAGAATTAGAAAGCTTGTTCAAGTACAAATAATAAAATATATGATTTGTTATTTCACTTTTGACCATTAATTTTATTTTATACAGTATAAGAAAATTACATTATTAATTAATGGCATGTACTATTTGATTTGAAAAAATTAATAATCATTTAGTAGTGAAATAGTGACATTTTTAACTATGAAAATTAATAAATATAAAGGCCAACTTAATATAATATTTTAGGATATCGCATGGATGTGATGGCTGACTACATTGCCTTCTTATAATAATACTCTTAACAGGAAGGTAGTTCTTATAATTAAAATGTCTTGATAATCATGTGAAAGGTAGATATTTTTGAAGCAGAAAAAATAAATAAAGAAAGCCTCAGAATTTCCTTCTGCTGTCGAAACTCTGTAAGTGAACATTCAGTTAAAGATTGAGAGATATATTTAAGCACTGTATTTCTTGGGAAAAATAAACTACTTCAGAGATCTTCTCTGCCTTCCAGTACTAACTATGCTTTATAACTCCACAGGGTACACTTCACGGGGAAAGGATAGCACTTCTGAAGAAACTTCCTCTTCCATACTTAGAATTTATTTATGAATAGACCGTGTGAGTGCTCGAGGTAACTTTCTGTCAATTAAACTCTTTGCTATGTTCCTATCACCTGTATGTAGTTATGATTCCAGACCTAAATAAAACATAATTCATATTTATAATGCCATAGCAGTGATCTAGAACTCTCCTGATACAGAAGGGGTTGTACTGGCAGGCAAAGGAAACCTCAACAGATGTTTAGAGTCCATGATGTGTCAGATATTGTGAGCAGTAAGCCAGAAAAAATGAGGCACACCCTGTACTCTCAGCTGAAGTTTCCTCAGGAGACATGACCACAGATAATCTCGGATTGAGTTAGATATGAAAGGAGCTTTGACAGAAATATAAATAATGCTTGTTATAAATGTGAAGGAAAAAAAAGCCGTAAAAACATGTCTCTAGGGGGCAAGCTAAGAAATTTTACCAAAGGTTTTTAAGCAAGACTTTGCAGAGATTGCAAGCAGAGGGAGTCTCATATGACATATAACGTTTCCATGCCCTGGACTGAGTGCATTTCAAACTTTTAAAGCCACATTGGATTCTGTCATAGATTCGTGGATCTGGTACCACAGGAGGATTTTCCAAAAAATAAAAATAAAATAAAATACCGGGAACGCCCTCAGGCTGTCCGGCCTCAGGAATCTCCTTTCGTGCTCTAATAGTCTCACTGGATCTTCACAGTATTCCAGAACAGTTACAATTTATTCTACTTTCATGTTTCCTTGTGTGGTTCACACACCAGTACATTTTTAATAGGTGAACATGATACTATCATTAGATTTTCCCCAATAATGCCCATATTCTGCCCATCCGGGAATTAGTATCCCCCTCTTTTCATGGACTTTTCATACCTGGAAGAAAATGCCAGGATATTTAATATAAAAGAAAGGTCTCCCTAAGCTCTCTCTATCTTTTTTACTTTTACAGAAACCAGCAGCATTTGTGATGGTTTGGGCTCATATACAATGAGGCTAACAACAAAAGGCTTAACTGGCTTAAAAATTATCAACATCTATTGGGATAATTTTGTAAATGTTATCATGACACAGACTGCATTATTCTTCCAGATATAAATACTGCCATAAAGAAGACAAGGTAGAGTTTCTGGAGTTTCTCATATAAAATCATCAGTTTGTAATGCCTTCTCCTATTTATAGACACTCCACTCTACTGCTAGTTTCTCTTCTTATGTAGAAACTTTATAATTCATATAATCTGATTTGCCTATTATTGCTTTTCAGTGCTTGGGGGAGACATACACAAAACAATATTTCTATACTAATGTTCTCAAATGTTTCTTTTATATTTTCCCCTAGTGGTATTATAACTTCAGTGGGTGTATGGCACTCTTTAATCCTGTTTTTGTTTATTTTTTGTAAGGCAAGATCTCATAGACCTCAATATGGGATTGAACTCACCATATACCCATGGATAGTCTTAGATTTTTATACCATTTGCCCTTATCATTAAGTTCTGGGATTACAGGAATGTGACACTATATTCCTTTTTTTATATTTTTTTATTACATATTTTCCTCAATTACATTTCCAATGCTATCCCAAAAGTCCCCCATACCCTCCCCGCCCACTTCCCTACCCACCCATTCCCATTTTTTTTTTTTTTTTTTGGCCCTGGCATTCCCCTGTACTAGGGCATATAAAGTTTGCGTGTCCAATGGGCCTCTCTTTCCAGTGATGGCCGACTAGGCCATCTTTTGATACATATGCAAGAGCTCCGGGGTACTGGTTAGTTCATAATGTTGTTCCACCTATAGGGTTGCAGATACCTTTAGCTCCTTGGGTGCTTTCTCTCACTCCTTCATTGGGAGCCCTGTGATCCATCTACTAGCTGACTGTGAGCATCCACTTCTGTGTTTGCTAGGCCCTGGCATAGTCTCACAAGAGACAGCTATATCTGGGTCCTTTCAGCAAATTCTTGCTAGTGTATGCAATGGTGTCAGAGTTAGCCAAATAGATGGACCTGGAGGGCATCATCCTGAGTGAGGTAACACAATCACAAAGGAACTCACACAATATGTACTCACTGATAAGTGGATATTAGCCCAAAACTTAGGATACCCAAGATATAAGATACAATTTGCTAAACACATGAAACTCAAGAAGAATGAAGACTGAAGTGTGGACATTATGCCCCTCCTTAGGAGTGGGAACAAAACACCAATGGAAGGAGTTACAGAGACAAAGTTTGGAGCTGTGACGAAAGGATGGACCATCTAGAGACTGCCATATCCAGGGATCCACCCTATAATCAGCTTCCAAATGCTGACACCATTGCAGACACTATATTCTCTTATAGGCAATTGAGAATCAATACCATGGTCATATACATGGCAAGCAAGCAGTATATCAACAAGCTACACTCCTAGTTCCCATAATTTACTGGAATTCACATTTCAACTGAACAAAGGAATATAGATTTGAAAAGATATTCCAAAGACATACTAAGCAATATACTTATTTACATAGTAAAATTTATAAACATATATAAATATATACATAGATGTTCAACTATGATGCTTGAGTATGTACATATATTGCTTGATTCTCTGATAATTTTGGCCCCAAAATGAACATTTTAGGTAGCATTGATAATTAAAGGAGAAAATGAGAGTGAATATTAGAGTCAAGTAATGTTCATTTCCTTGACTAACTTTAGTTCAGTAAGTCTTTGGCCAATGCAACAATTTAAATGTCATTTTATGTCTTAAAATCAATTTATCTAGTATTTTTAAACACGTAATTTTTTGATGAAATTCACCTTCAATTTCTCTCCTAAATTCCATTTCATTTTTTCCACGGCAAGTAGTTTAAATATTGTGGATCACATTAATATTGTCATCGGGCATATTTGTGATGGGGCTTGGATATGTAGTAAATCAAAGATTAGTAATAGTGTCCCCACTAAACTAAATGACATAGTAACATTGTGCTACATCTGAAAAACCAAATTATTAGTGTGTTTCTAATGCTAGATTGAATTTGCCTTTTATCACCATCTCTTCTGTATATTTACCAATAAATAGCAATAAGTATATATACATTTCCTGAACTAAACTCTTTAACTTAAGCATTTGATAGTCAGATGATTAACAGTGATAAACTTTATTAGATCTCGTATTCTATCAAATACTATTGAGAGATAAAATTACTAGAAACATTACAATGGAGTGAATATTAAAGCTGAAGATAATAATGGGGATCAGGTGGGTATTTGTCTAAGACCACACTGCAGTAAAATGGAGATATAGATACATCTGAATATAAGACCTATTTACAGGCCTGTTCTTTAGTATTTGCAGATGATGGCTAGAAGGATAAGCTGGCTAAAATACTAATCATTAAATGTATTAGAATCTTTCATTTTTCTAAATATAATCTGTACATTGTTCCTTTTGGTTTTAAAACTGACCGTTTAGAGAAAGTCATCTAAGCCATGTCCCAGTTTTCCCTTTAACACTATAACTGTGCTTATGTGGCTTTCATTCCCATTATGCAAAGATGGGATATCAGTGTATGAGTTTTATCATAGTTTTATGATACCTAACTTTTTGGTGGCTGATCATTTTATGCATGACCTGTTAATCAGTTATTTAGTGAAGACAGACTAAGAGAAGCATATAAAATTCCAAGTAAATATTGCACATTAATATTTTTAGCATAATACTTGCATGACAGTAAATTTGCAGTGAAATTTTATGAGCTGAAAATGACAGAAATAAGCTGACCTGAATGGACATTCTTTTTGACTTTGGCATGTTTTACTAATTTCTATTATTTAGAATTTATAAAGCACTTTGTATTTGAACATATTTTATAGGCAGCAATTAACCACTTGCCTGAGATAATTGTGGCTATTACTTTCACTATAATAGGCTTGTAAATTTAACAAGCAAAATTATCTGCTTTCAGTTTATCTACACATGTGTAGGTATATGAATGTGCACATGAAACTGTGTGTGTGTGTGTGTGTGTGTGTGTGTGTGTGTGGTATGTATTGGGACATTTCAGATTTCTGATGAAATAAAATAAAACTTTTATAATGTTACAGTATTATAAGTAAAATTCTGTTATGAATGATAATATGAGTCACTGTGAAAGTCATATCATGGGGACTTTCATAACTATATTGAAATGAGAGAAATTTGATCAACAAATCATCTGTAATTTATATTACATGTTTTATTTAGACAACAGTAATAGTTTTGATGATGTGTTAAAAATTTGTGGAAGAATATTCCATCTGAGGAGGTGGCATTTAAAGATATATCCTTCATTAGCAATGTAATGTTTCCCCCCACACACCTTAGGATTTTTGACTATGAAATAATGTTTTGCTGTAACTATATGGTACTGGGGAGAAAGATTCTTTCCCTTCTTAGGATACAGTTATAACCAATTGAATTTAAGAACTAAAAGTTCAATGAGTGCTTTGGGGATGTTATATAAAAGAATAATTATCCCTAGACTATAAGAACAGTCATAGCATTTTAAAATTGTTTGATAATTTTTTGTTGTTGTTGTTGTTAAACATTGTTTTTCTAACTTTGACAGTACTAATTCATTAACTTCTCAAAGTACCTAATCAGGTGGGAACTAGTTAGTGTCAATATTTTTAATTGGGATCATGAGGCACAGAGGGACATCCAATGTAGTACTGAGTGTTCCAAGGTGTCACTCTTAATACTTTGTTCAGTTGTGTGTCTCTGTGCTTGTTCCTAGCCACTAAAGTAGGAAGCTTCTCCAATAGCTGAGGAAGACACTGACCCATGAGTACAATAGAATGTCATTAAGAGTCATTTTGGTGTCACACAACTTTAATCCTAGCACTTGAGAGGCAGAGGCAGGTGGATCTCTGTGTTCAAGGCCAGCTTGGTCTACAGAGTGAGTTCCAGGATAGCCAGGGCTACACAGAGAAACCCTATCTCAAAAAAAGAAAAGAAAACAAACAAACAAAACAAACAAACAAAGAAACAAAAAAGAGTCATTTTATAGGACATATATTACATGCAGTAAAATACTACACACATAAAGTAATACAGTTCAATACAATTAAATTAAAATGTAAATTATTGTGATACTTACATTAAAATAAATTCTATTAAAATGAATACATCATTGGGCTGAAGTGATGATTCATCAGGAAAAGAGGATACTACTCTAGAAGTTCTGAGGTTGGATCCCAGCACCTATGACAGGTGATTCAAAACCACCTACAACTCCAGTTCTCCTGTATCAGACCTACCTCTGGTCTCAAGGGTCACTTCACTCATGTGTACAACAAGCTCTTCCCCGTGAGACATATAAATACATAATTGAAAATAAATATATTGAAAAAAACAAGTACTCCACTGTTGTGGATTTAGTCCCCCAAATTGCACAAGAATTTGCACATAGACACTGAGGGACCCTGCACCCACTTGGTTTTGATTGTTAAATAAAGTTCCAGCTGCCAGTGGTTAGGCAGGGAGACAGAGGCAGTACTTTAGGATTCCCAGGCAAAGGACTGAGAAAGGAAGCAGGAAGAGAGTGCCACCATGCCAGGAAAGTAGTAGATGCCAGGGCTGAGAGATGCTGGACAAAGAACATAGCCGTGATGTATGTGCTGGGGAACTCAACTCCAGAGGGTTGCAGGTCTGTGTCCGTCAGCCCAGATGGAATATAGCTTTTAGTAATTAATAACTCAGGAGTATCAGAGGGAAGAGTGTTTGCCACGTGGAGGTTCAGAAGTGACCCAGCCACTGAGCTGTTTAATGTATATTAAAATATAAGGCTGCCTGTGTGTGTCTTTTATTTGGGAACCCCAAACATTGGGGCAGGTAGGAAAGAGCACAGCTGCCACTATCACCAGGACAGTTTGAGTAGAGTTATTTTGGTTCAGCAATACTCCACTTAGCTATTTATTATAACACTACAATCTTTTGAGATATTTTATAATTTAACCACGAACAAATTTTGAATTAAGCAATAATATTTATTGAAAGACAGATTTTCTTTAAAATTCTTTTCACATTTGTTTATGTGTGAGAGGGTACATGTGTAGGTGTTTATGTGTTTTTTGCATGTTTATGTGTATGTGTGTTGTTTGTATGACTCTATAAATACATTTGCGTGTGCATGTGTGTGTGTGTTGAGGTCTCTATGTGTTTGTATATGCTGTTTGTGTACATGTGTGTATGGGAGCATATGTAACCATGTGTGTATATATGCATATCCAAGTGCACATGATATATTTGTTTTCATGTAATGTTTGTGTGTGTCATGTCTATATGTGTGTGTATGTGTGTATGTATGTATACACACATGTGCACATGCATGCATTTGTGCATGGGTGTACATCCACGTGGAGATATAAAGAAAACTTTCAACAGTCAGTTCTCATTCTGCTTTAACCATGTGTGTTCCAGTAGGTCCTCAGGTTTGGGAGAAAGTGTCTCTGCCCAGTGAACCATCTCCAGCCAGTCAGATTGACCTTCAACTATATAATTCCAAATGTGATCTATGCTGGCTTAGTAGGTTCCCTTTCATCTCAACACTTGGAGGAGTACATACCTGTGCTCCATCCTGGGCATTCTGAGAATGTCTCAGAGTAGGGTTAGCAAATCTGTTTTACTGGTAACTCTAGAAACTGTGCCAAGGATTAAGTATTGAGGAACACTGGTTTAAATAGCAGGATAATTGGTACATACTTAGAATTTCCACAAGCAAATGTGAAATCTAAGCAGTGATTGCCTAGGAGCTCAAGAATACTCCTAAACATTTATATAAAACAGGGTATTCATTACAAATAGTATTGGAGTCTGTTGAAATATAAAGGCTGCCATAGAAAATATAGTAAAAATCCAGATTACTATGTTTCACCAAATACTTATTTAATTACAAACTAGAAAACTGTCTATATTTTGCTGTTTCTGAGCTTCATTATGCTTTTGCAGTAATTTATGAACTAGATAACTGACAGACTAAATATTGTCACCTGTGCCCAAAGCACACAAGCCTGAGCTCTCATCTTCAGTGCTGTAATAGTTAGCTATGGGTGTTGGACGTTGGATTGTAATTAGACTTGGATGAGTTTGTGAAGATAAATCCCCTGTGATGAGATTAGTTTCTGTATGAGGAGACAGACAAATCTCTCAATCTTTCCAGGCACACACTCTGAGGAAAGGTTAGGCTGCATGAGTATAGAGCAAACTGTGACGACCCATCAGCCAGAAAAAACACACTTTCAACAGGAATCCCATTTACTGACACCTTGATCTCAGATTTGCAGGCTGCAGGTCTGTGGGAAATAAATATCTGTTAGTTAAGCCACCTGGTATATGACATTTTGATATCAGAGCCTAAATTGACTATGACAACTCTATACACTTCTCTGGTATCTGAGGTCAAAGTAGAAACTCTGCACCATGCAATACTCAATATATGAATTCAGGGAAAGTTTCTTTCTGTTCTGCCCAGACACTGTTCCTTCGTATCATTTCAAGATTATTTGGTGTATAACATAGTCTATTAACTAATCATTAATGATGTCAACATATCATAGATTTGCTTTATAGAATTAATCACAATAATTCTCAAATTAAAGGACTTTTATATGAGTCATGTCAAAATAGTGATAAAATAATTTCTACTCTCCAAGTGTAATAAATGCTTTTTTTTTCCTGTTTCCAGAGAAATGACAAATCCTGGGTTATTTTTCTCCTTTTCCTATAAAGCAAACAATGAATTATAAAATAGTTCTAATTATAAAAAAATGAAGCCAGGATTCTCCTATTATGTGCTCTGAAATGACAGCTGTCAAGGAGACGGGAGGGCTCTCATCATAGTATACAGCACTGCTTTAAGCAATATCTCTGACATTTTAGAAGAGAAAATGCCAGTGTTAATTTATCAAGGTAAAATACTCAGGGATATTTTAAAATACACACTCCAGTTTCCCAAGATTTGAGTTGGTTCCTGGAAATGAAAACAACAAAAACAAAAAACAAAAAAAAAAAAAGGAAAGAAAGAAAAAAAGAATGACCCTTTTCCATGTATCATCCATACCTACTATAACATGGCAAGTGAGCATGGATGACTGGCACCTAGGTCCTTGAGGTGGCCCTACTCAGAACAGATTCTACAAAATGTACATTACATAAAATTAAGTCTCTGGCTCAATGTGAGCAGAATCTACCCTAGAAATGGGTAAGGGTCAATACAGGCATGAATTTGGGATAATTTTTTTTCTAGCATTTTTTTCTATTAAGTATGGAACCATACACACACACACACACACACATGTGCGTGTGTGCGTGCGTGCGTGTGTGTATATATATGTATATATATATATATATATATATATATATATATATATATATATATATAATACTAACAGTAGATACAGAATCCCATTAAACCAGTGCTGCACAGTCACATTTCTTATTTCATCCTTTCCCTCAAAAATATTCATGTGAAAAAAAAATGACAATCTCTTTATTTACAAATGGCATGATACACTGGGCATGCCAACATATGAATAATAGTTACAATACAAAATGGTTAAGTATGTTGAGAGAACAAATGAGAACTTCAATACACCTTACCAGAAGCACGAATGTTTTAATAAGTGAAAATAATTGAATAATACATAATTCCTGATGTTTCTAAGCACTAGAGAAATTTCAGTGAACAAAATGCAATAGTTTAAAATCAAATAAATTGCTAAAGGTTTACAATAAATATATTTTATCATCTGCTGAAATAGATGATATACCCATTACATTTATCAAGAGCTAAATTATGCCGTATGTTTGAAATGGACCTATAGTGTTGGAACAAAGCCAAAAGCAGGAGATCAAGAAATACATTTCCAATAGGGCACAAATAGGTCACATCTAGGTAAGGTGTCCTGAGCCATAAAATATGACACTAATCATTAACAAGTACAATAAATGGTGGAAAGACTGAGTTTTTTGATTTCATTATTGGTATTATAAGAAAATACCATAAAATGTGTCACTTACACATAATAAGAATTCTTTTTCACAGTTCAGAGACTTGGATTTCCACTTCTATGTTTAGTACCTGCAGGATCTGTATTTCTCCTTCCTGTTGCTATGTCCACCCAAGCACTACATCTTCACAAAACAGAATGGTCAGAGGTCTCTTCTGCAAGGTTGGCATTCCTATTCCTAAGAACAGTGATTCCCTGACTAAATGCTTTGCAAAAGTCCCTCAACATCACTGTCTGGGCATAAATTCAATTGGAATTTTAAAGGGATACATACACTTGAAGCAATGTACTCATGTCACCTTATATCAAGTCATTTATGCCACTGGAATTAGGATCTCCGTAAAATTGTATTTGAGGTAGAGGTAACAGAAATATAAACTCTAATAGTCATAATTTAATGACTAAGGTACTAAAGTGCTGAGTTCAGAGCTCAAACTATTTCTCTAAAGTAAGATAGATGTAAAGGTACCACATAGTTATGATGAAGTGAGGAACAATGTGGTTCATCAGTACATACGTTTCAGGAATATGCAATTGGTTGTAGCATTCTATATAAGTCTTTTATATAGAGACTTTTTTAATTGGGAAAGTATTACTCAACTGAGAGGAAAGGGACTGGATAGGATTTACCTGGAAGTTTGTAGAATTGACTTGCAGGCCCACAGATTCCCCTTCAATTAATGTTAGCAAATCTATGATAAATAGCAAAGGAGTGAGAAAAAAGAACATATGGTTTGGATGCTGAATTAAAATTGGATCTCTGGCAAATTAAAGTTAGATGATTCTATCTTCTCAGTTTAGAGTACATGTAAAATGGACCTCTTTTCTTTTTCCTTTGTATCTTGTCAAATACAATACAGATTAGATAAACATGGTGCAGTCTGAACTCTAACCTCATGGGACTTTTGTAGCAATCAACTTTTAATATGCGTTACATAGTTAGGACATCATGATTTAACACTGGAGTCATAAACCCTACTGTGATCATAAACCACACAATAGAATGTGGGGTTGGTCCTAAGATAATTCATCCCATAGATCAAAGTTCTGGGTCAATAAATAAAAGTATTTATTGTGACTTAGTGAATCTATGCTTGGCCACACAGACATTTATTTATATCCTGAGGTCACCCTAAACACAATTAGTAGTTTAGGTCATGATTTTTAGTCCCTTAAAGTAATTAATTTTTTTATTGAACTAATAGATTAAGTTTCACATCTCATGTATTTATTACTTTCTTTTCACAGGAAAGTCAATTTCACTGATTAGAAGTAATTGGCAATAAAAATCTGGTGTGGACATTCATTCAAATCCTTATTTAGAGACAAGAGATTATTTTATAAATGCCACAAAGACAAAGGGGACAGTTTGTGATTATATATTGTGATTATAAATTGAGCTTTGGAGGTGACATTTGAACAATGTTTTAAAGGAAATGAGTTATAACAAGCCTAGAAAAGTGCATTCTGGACCAAAAAACAAAAAACAAAAAAAAAAAAAAAGAAAGAGAGAGAGAATCTCTCATGTATGGATGCAAACTATCATGGCTCGATGTAATGAACTCTGCAGAAAGGAGAAGTCACAGTGGACTACACTGAGAGAATTTTGTGAATGTTGGTTCCATTGTATTTACATGTAAGGGCTTATGAAATAGAACACAAAGCAATGATGCAGTACAAATAATTAGAATAGCTATTCATATTCAATTTCAAGACAAGAATTTACAGGTTGCAGCATCTTTGATCTTATAGTAACCTTTGTAGGTCAGTCAGTATTCATCACATTGGCAGCAACAGTATCTCAACAAATACATTTTAAAAAATGTTATCGTTTTACTTATTCACTTAACATCCCACTCACTGACCCCCTCCTGGTCACATCTTCCACAATCCTTACCCCATTCCCCTTGCCCTTTTCCTCGGATCAGGTAGAGCCCTTCTGGGAACCCTACTCCCAACCCTGGCACTTCAAGTCTCTGTCAGGCTAGAAGCTTCTTCTCCTACTAAGGCCAGACAAGGCAGCCCAAATAGTAGAACATATCCCACATTCAGGTATCAACTTTTGAGATAGCCCCTACTCTAGTTGTTCAGGACCTCATGAAGGCCAAGCTATACATCTGCTACCTATGTGCGGGGATGTCTAGGTCGAGCCAATGTATGTTCTTTGGTTGGTGGTTCAGTCTTGGTGAGCCTGAAAGATCCATGTTAGTTGATTGTCAGTCTTCCTGTAAAGTTCCTGTCATCTTCAGCCCACAGTCCATCCTCTTATTCTTTCATAAGAGTCCCCAAACTGTTTGGTCCTAGTGTCTGTATCTATCTGAGTTGACTTCCAGATAGAGTCTCCCAGAAGACAACATGCTCCTGTCTGCAAGAATAAAAGAGTATTGTTAATAGTGTTAGGGGTTGGTGCTTGCTTATGGGATGGGTCTCAAGTTTTGCTAGATATTGCTTTGTCATTCCCTCAGTCTCTGTTTCATCGCTTGTGACTGCATTTCTTGTAGACGGGATAAATATTGGGTTAAAAGTTTTGTGGATGGATTGGTGTCTCTATGGAGTGCCACTGGGGTTACAGCCATTACAATGGCTGGAGTAGTAATTCTAATATCTAATAAAATATACATTGAACAAAAATTAATTTAAAGAGAGGGAATAACACTTCATACTCATCAAAAGAAAAATCTACCAAGATGATAACTCAATTCTGAACATCTATGCTCCAAAAACAAGGACACCCACATTTGTAAAAGAAACATTGCTAAGTCTTAAATCTCACATCAAATACCACACATTAATAGTGGGAGACTTCAACACCCTGCTTTTACCAATTGACAGGACCTCCAGACAAAAATTAAACAGAAAAATAATGAAAGAAACAGTCATTATGAATCAAATGGACCTAACAGACATCTATAGAATATTTCACCAAAACACAAAACAATAGATTTTGTTCCTAGCATCTCATGGTTCCTTCTTCATAATTGACCATGTAGTCACTCACAGGTAAGCCTCAGCAGATAGAAGAAAAAATGAAACAATCCCTTGTATTATATTAGACCACCATGTATTAAAGCCGGACTCCATCAACAACAATAGAAACACTGGACAGCCTACATACCATGGAAATTGAACAACTCTACTAAATGTGTTGTACCTCATTCCTGAGCCCCAAAAGACCACCAAGGCTCTGATAACATCACACTAGGGACTCTTTAGTTCAAGCGGAGCTTTGGCCTCACCACTGTCTCTGATACAGCACAGTGGGAGGGTCAAGCCCTGAGTTCTCAGCAGGGCAAAGTTTTGTAGGAAATAATAAGCAAGTGACGGGGAATCTAGCCTGGCACAAATCTGATTTGGAGGCCATTATGGAATTTTAATTGTCCTTTAACATAATTGACTAGTGCTGGGAGTCAAGCCATAAACTTAACTTCTGCTTTCCTCCTGATTGGTGGTTGTTAGGAAGTGAAGTGCCAGGGGCAGTCTTGTAACCTGGAGGTGTAGGTTTTGGGGGGAATAAGCTGGAAACTGGTGTTAGACATTGGCTTGTGAGTTAACTCAGTTCAACCTTAGGTCAGGTTTTCTAAGATGGAGTTGGGAATCCAAGATCTAGTCTCTCAAATGATCCCTAGGTTGGGCCAGGGAAGAAATAAAGAAAGAAATTAAAGACTTTCTAGTATTCAGTGAAAATGAAGTAACAATATAACTAAATTATCGGACACAGTGAAAGCAGTGCTAAGAGGAAGTTCATAGCACTAAGTATCTCCATAAATAAATTAGAAAACGTTCTCATATCAGTTGTTGAAAAACTACACCTGAAAGCTCTAAAAAAGAAGAAGAAGAAGAAGAAGAAGAAGAAGAAGAAGAAGAAGAAGAAGAAGAAGAAGAAGAAGAAGAAGAAGCAGAAGAAGCAGAAGAAGAAGAAGAAGAAGAAGAAGAAGAAGAAGAAGAAGAAGAAGAAGAAGAAGAAGAAGAAGAAGAAGAAGAAGAAAGCACACCAAAGAGGAGTAAAATGCATGAAATAATCAAAATCAGGGTTGAAATCAATCAGAACCACAGGAAAATATATTACAAAGAATCAGGAAAACCAAGAACTGGTTCTTTAAGAAAATCAACAAGATAGACAAACCCTTAGTTTAACTAAGCATGAGACAGAGAGGCAGTATCCAAATAAACAAAATAAGTAATGAAAATGGAGGACAATGAGGAGATTCAAGAATATATTAGTTCTTACTTCAAAAGTCTGTACTTCACAAAATTGGCAAATCTTAATGAAATCAGAAGATTTCTCTAGACAGATACCACTTGCCAAAGTTAAACCAAGATCATGTAAAGTATTTAAGCAGCCCAATAACCCCTAAAGTAATAGAAATAGTTATTAGACGTCTCCAAACATCAACAACAAAAACAAAAAGCCCAGGGTCAGGTGATTTTAGTGCAGAATTCTACCAGATTTACAAAATGATAATACCAACACTGTTCAAACTCTTCTACAAAATAGAAACAGAAGGGGCAGTGCCAAATTCATTCTATGAAGCCACAGTCTTCCCAATACCTAAAACACACAAGCACACAACAAAGATAAACACTGATGCAAAAAATACTCAACAAAATACTTGCAGAACAAATCCAGAAACACATCAAGACATCCCACATCAAAATCAAGTAGACTTCATCCCAGTGACATTGGGAAGATTCAGTAAATGAAAATCCATCAACAAAGTCCACCATATAAACAACTGAAAGAATGAAAACACATGATTATCTCATTAGTGCTGAAAAAGCCTTTAATGAAATCCAACAAATACACTATTAAGCTCCCATGCCCATTCTGATAGCGAAAGATGAAATGAAGTGAAAATCTCTGTGCTTCACACTGTGTCTTGAAAATGCACCTTCAAATAAAGATAAGAGTCTAAACTATTAATGACACATGTGCACTCTACACTTGTGGGCAATGCTTGGTGAAAAGTTCAAGAAAATGATCACATTTATTCTTCTTAATTGTACATATCTTTAAATCTGAAGTGCCTGAGGAATTATCAGAAAAAAAAAATAGGACACATGGAATAAGTAGGGTTTTCAAATTCCAAGGTATATGTACCAAACTGTTAGGGATTTCTGTTTGAGTTCTAGGAATTCTGAGTGCACATGGAGGAACATTTTACGTGACATGATTTTATTTTTTTTTAAATGGGTCCAACAAATGCAGCCTGTTATTACTTATATATTCACTGAAGTCTTTATGACATTAATTTATTAGCCAGTGTCCTAGTTAGGGTTTTACTGCTATGAAAGATACCATGATCAAGGAAATTCTTGTAAAGGACAACATTTAATTGGGACTTGCTTACAGGTTCAGAGGTTCAGTCCATTATCCTCAAGGCAGGAACATGGCAGCATTCAGGCAGGTATGTTGCTGGAGGAACTGAGAGTTCTACATCTTTTTCTGAAGGCTGCTAGCAGAATACTCACTTCCAGATAGACAGGGTGAGGGTCTTAATCCCATGCTTACAGTGACACACCTACTTCAGCAAGAGGATGCCTCCTAATCATGCTACTTCCTTTGCCAAGCATATACAAACCATCACAGCCAGCAAATGACTTGGCATTTCTAAATTTTTTATTAATTAATTATTTACATCCCAAATATTGTTTTCCTCCATGTAACCCCTCCCAGAGTTCTTTCTCCCATTCTGCTCCCTTTCACCTCTGAAAGGGTGCCCATCTCAGGCATCCCGACTTACTGGGGCATTAAGTCCCCACAATATTAGGCACATCCTCTCTCACTGAGACATGACAAGACAGCCCTCTGCTACATATGTGACTGGAGCCTCAGGCCAGCCATTGTATTCTCTTTGGTTGGTGGCTTAGTCCCTGGGAGCTCCCAAGGGTCCAGGTTACTTGACTCTCTTGGTCTTCCCATGGGGTTCCCATGCCTTTAAGTTCCTCAGTCTTCCCCATAACTCTTTCATAGGGGTCCCAACCTCTGTCCAATGCTTGGCTGTGAGTATCTGCACTTGTCTCAGTCAGCTGTGGTAAGCCCCTCAGAGGACTTGGCATTTTAAATGTGTAGAACGAAGGAAGAGAGATATCTCCCTTCATCCTTTCAATTGTGTCCTCTCAGCAACTTTAGTACTGTGTTATACCATATCCAATATTGTATGTTTTTTAAAATTCGTTTTATTCATGTTCAGAACCAAAGCTAAACCTGATAACTTTTTTTAATTAGGTATTTTCTTTATATACATTTCAAATGCTCTCCTGAAAGTTCCCTATACCCTCACCCCCACCCTGCTCTCCTACCCACCCACTCCCACTTCTTGGCCCTGGAATTCCCCTGTACTGGGGCATATAAAGTTTGCAATACCGAGGGGCCTCTCTTCCCAGTGATGGCCGACTAGGCCATCTTCTGCTACATATACAGCTAGAGATAACAGTATGAATAACATGAAATAAATACATAAGAACACAAGAACAACAAGAACAGTGCACTGTTTTTTCACGTGTGATAAACTTTTTTTTTTCTACATTTTGTAATATTTTCTAACATTTTTTCTCAGG